>NC_141143.1:45268769-45581269 GCF_053477565.2 Lygodium microphyllum
CTTCTCTCATATACATTCCTATTTTGTCTCCTTCTCTCCATGTTCACTTTCTTTTCGGTTACACTATCACATAGTACTATTGAGATATCGAGCTCCACTCGTGATATACCAGGGTGATTGTTGTACATTTATGTCACCGACTTGGTTACAGATGCGGTTAGTACACCACCCATGAATAATAGCTAGATGACAGCTATCCTTATCTACTCTAGTTTGTGGCTCAGTTAGTATGCCACCTTAGTTAGTTGAGTTTGGTTTGAGATCCATATATAGGGTTCTTCTATTTCTATGTACTAGAGTTCTTTTGGCTTACACAACTAAGAAGAGGAAAATTGTTTTCAGCCTCCACCCGTGTGTGTATTCCCCCATTGTGCAAGCAAGAAAGCTACAAGTGAGACTCCTTCCTTCTCTCCCACAATCTTGACATGGTATTAGAGTCTGGTTCGTGGTAAGGAGCTCAAGAAAGCAAACCAAGTTCGCGGTGTTCTGGTAAGAACAAGTGTTACTTTCATTTTTCTGTTTTGGGAGCAAGTCTCTTCAGGTAGCATAGCCGGAAAGTGCAAGATTGCATTGTCTCAGATTGAGACGCCCTTCGCCCTTCGCCCTTCGTCCTGTTTTTCTGATTTGAGGCCATTTCGGGGCCTGTTTTGGAGGTGGAAGTTTTCCACAAGCACTCAGAAAAAGGCCCTATTTTTGCTGTGCGACCACTGTTCTACAGGTCGGTGAAAATTTACCATAGAAATTGCATTGTATGCATGTGCATAGAGACATTGGGAGGTATAGAATCATCCTTGTTGCCCGTTGATACAAAATCGTCACTAGGAAGTGACTGTGTGGTCAACTACCACTTTTGTCAGTTTTGCAGATTTGCCCTTGTGAGGCTGAAGCTGTGTTCTTTGCAGTGACAGATTTCTTTGCAGTGTTCTGTAATGGCGTCTAATTCACTTTCACAGATTGTCACTAAAAAGCTTGACAAGAACAACTTCCAAGCATGGAAGTTTAGAATAACGAATTTCCTTATGGAAAAAGGATATTGGGAATTCGTTGCAGGAAATGAAAAAGAACCAGTTCTTCTTGATGTTCCCAATCAACAACAAATGCAGGCATTTAAAGGATGGCATGAGAGAGCCACAAAATTTATGTACTGGCTATCTATCAATATTTCAGACTCTATGATTGTGCATATTCAAGATGCAAGTACGCCAAAGGAGGCATGGGATACTTTGTCAAAAATGTATAGCACAAATACGCAAGCCAGGAAAATGCAACTCAAGCAAGAGTTGCACAATGTGCAAAGAGAAAGTATAGGCATCAATGACTACCACATGAAGGTGAAGAAGATTGTAGATGCACTTGCTTCCATTGGGTCGCCAGTGGAAGATGATGATTTAGTTTTTGTGACCTTGAATGGTCTAGGAAAGGATTATGCACAGTTCCAAACATCCATTTCCGTCCGTAAAAGATTTCCTGATTTTGAGGAGTTGATTGCTCTTCTAATTTCTGAGGAGCAGAGAAATGGTGGTGCATCTTCTTCAAGAGGAACTTCAAAAGAAATTGACTTCTACTCAAATGCTGAAAGAGGTAGAGGGAGAGGTAGAGGAGGCCGATTTGGAGACCGTGGTAGAAATCAGAATATGCAACAAACTCAAGAAAACTAGTCCTATGGAGGAGGACGTGGTAACTCTAGAGGCAGGGGGAGCCAAAGAGGTCGTGGTGGATGGCAAAGAGGCCAAAATGCAAACAACAATGTTGAATGCTACTACTGTGGTAAAATGGGTCATATGGCTAAAGACTGCTATAAAAAGCAGAATGACATCATGAATGGAAAATTGCAACAAGGGAATTATGCATCTTCTAGTAGACAGGGTGATGACAGAAATGAGCATTTGTTTATGGTGCATCACATGAACAATTTTGTGACAAGTGCAGAAGAAAGCAACGAAGTGTGGTATGTTGACTGAGGTGCATCCAACCACATGACAGGTCATGCAGAATGGATGCAGGATGCAAGGAAAATGGAAAAACCAGGCTTTGTGGAGACTGGTGATGATATTGCACATCCTATTGTGCAGATTGGAAAATTTCCTTTGTCTATGCAGGATGGGAAAAAGAAATACCTATCGGATGTATTTCATGTCCCGAATATCACCAAGAACCTAGTTTCTGTTGGTCAAATGGTTGAGCAGGGCTTGCAGGTCAGATTTAATCCTCATGGATGCTTTGTTGAGGATATGAAAAATAAAGGTCACTTGATAGCAAAAGGAAAAAAGAAGGGCAGAATGTTTACATTGGATGCAGACATGCCTAAATTGAGTGCAGCAATGTTTGCACATGGGACCGGTGTAGTTGTAGATATTGATATCTGGCATAAACGCATTGGTCATGTTAATGTATAGCAACTTAAATCAATGAAGGCCCAAAATATTGTTGCAGGATTGCCTAAATTCAAGGTTAACACAATATTAGTGAGTTTGGGAATCTCCCAATTCCCATTTTTTTATTACTAAAAAGGTGGCACCCGGATAACATGCCCGTAAGTTTCTCAAAACCATATGATGTGACCTATCATTGGAAAGCGCTTGAAAAATGGAACCTATTAAGCCATAGAGCGCTCAATTTAGAATTATAATGTTCAAGCTATGACAAATCCAAAGATTTGACCACGTGTCCCAAACTTATGGGAAATTCCCATATTCCCCAATATGGTGTTGGTTGCAGAAATGCATAACGTATGTGAAGCCTGCCAATTTGGAAATCAGGCAAGGAAACCATTTCCTAGACATGTTCAAGAGAGTAAGAAGCCATTGGAATTAATCCACTCTGATGTGTGGACTACTAAAGCTGCATCTATTGGAGGCTATCATTATTTTGTAACTTTTATTGATGACTATAGCAGAAAAGTTTGGGTGTATTTTTTGAAAAAGAAAAGTGAAGTGTTTGGGCATTTCAAAACTCTTAAAGCTATGGTTGAAAAAGAAACAGGCCTGTAAATAAAATGCATAAGGTCAGATGGAGGGGGAGAGTACCTCTCAAATGAGTTTGCAAGGTTCCTATAGGAGCATGGCATAAAGCAGCAATATTCATGTAGTCATACCCCACAACAAAATGGAATTGCAAAAAGGAAAAATAGGCATATTGGAGAGGTATCTTGTGCCATGCTCAACGAAAAAGACATGCCTGATTTTTATTTGGCTGAAGCAGTTGCTACAGCAGTCTACATAATGAACACGACTCCCACTACAGCAATACATGGCATGACTTCAAAGGAGAGGTATACTGGTAGGAAACCAGATATTTCTCATTTGAAAATTTTTGGTTGCATTGCCTATATTCATGTGCCAGATGAGTTGAGATCCAAGTTGGATCCAAAAGCTGAGAAGTGCATCTTTATTGGTTACTCTCTACAGAGCAAAAAGGGTATAGATGTTATAACCCTTCTACTCATAAGTTTACAGTGAGCAGAGATGTTGTTTTTTATGAGATGAGTAACTGATATAAACCAGTAAATGTGATTGATAATGTAGATGCACAAAATGGTAATGCTGCACAGAATTCACAGCAACAGTCACAAGATATTAGTGGACCTAGAGTGTCCTCTAGCAGTGGTTCACATTCTTTGCCATGGACAGGCAGATTGAGATTAGGAGAATCTTCTCAAAGCAATGTAGATAGTGGTATGCAGGTATCACGAAAAGGAAAAGATAAGGTAGATCAGCCCATGAATGTAGGTCACTCTTAGGTGGATGGTGAATCCAGTGGCTCAGAACAAAGCATTGATGATGAGTTGGGTATTCCTTCTGTTGTTACACTTGGAGTAAGGAATACCAAGGATATTTTGAGAGCATCTGGGAGTAAACCTACTTTGTGCACGTCTACCAGAGCTAGGTATCCTGTGGATAGGCTAAAATATGATGGATTTACAGCCATTCACTATGCCTATATGGTCAAAAAGATACAGGAATCAGAACCCACTTCTTTTGAGCAAGCCATGGAAAAAGAAAAATGGGAGAAAGCCATGGATGAAGAAATGGATGCTTTGGAAGCAAATGCTACTTGGGAATAGGTACCTTTGCCTAAAGATAAGAATGCAATTGGTTGTAAGTGGGTTTATAAGGTGAAGCACAATCCAGATGGCTCTGTGAGCAGATACAAGGCAAGATTAGTAGTCAAGGGGTATGCACAAACATATGGCATTGATTATGAAGAAACATTCAGTCTGGTTGCAATGATGGCAATCGTAAGAGCAGTCATTGCTATGGTTGCATCAAAGGGATGGTCTTTACATCAGATGGATGTAAAGAATGCCTTCTTGCATGGTGATTTGCAAGAAGAGGTCTATATGGAGCAACCACCAGGTTATGTGTATGCTGTTCATCCTGAGTTTGTTTGCAAGTTGAAGAAAGCCTTGTATGGCTTGAAGCAAGCACCTAGAGCATGGTCTGACAAGATAGGACAGTATCTTGTCACTATTGGCTTTCAGATTTCCAAGGTAGATTTCTCACTTTATGTGAGAAAAACAGAGAAAGGTATTATGCCGCTTGTCATTTATGTTGATGATTTGATTATCACAGGTGATAGTGATGAAGATATCCTTCATGTGAAAATGCTATTGAAGCAGAAGTTTGAGATGAAGGATTTGGGAGAGTTGCATTATTTCTTGGACATTGAGGTGATTAGATCACCAAGTGGGATATGGCTCTTGCAGAGGTAGTATGGATTGGACATGCTGTCCAAATATGGGATGACAGGCGGTAAGCCTATTTCAGTTCCTTTGGAGAAGAATGTGAAGTTGAGCGCGGATGTAGGTGAGCTTCTCGAAGACCCTACTATGTACAGGTGCATAGTATGAAGTTTGATTTATATGACTATTACCAGGCCAGATTTGAGCTATGCTGTTGGATTGGTAAGTCAATTTATGCAGGATCGAAGAAAACCGCATTTGGATGCGGCTAGACGCATACTCAAGTATGTGAAGTCCACATTGTAGTATGGACTATTTTATGAGACTGGGATTCAGATACAGTTGCATGGATACACTGATGTTGATTGGGCTGGTAGTATTTCTAATAGATTATCTACCAGTGGATATGTGTTCTCTTTTAGAAGTGCTGCAGTCACTTGGAGCATCAAGAAACAACCTATAGTTGCCTTATCGAGCACAGAGGCTGAGTACAGGGGTGCAGCAATAGCTGCATGTGAGGTAGCTTGGTTGCATAAGCTACTTTATGATATGCATCAGTCTACAGATGGGCCAGTTGTTATTTATTGTGACAATATGAGTAGTATACACTTGGAAAATAACCCAGTCTATCATGCTAGAACAAAGCACATTGATGTGCATTATCACTATGTGCGAGAGAGAGTTTTACTAGGTCTTATTGATCTAGTTTATGTCAGCACAAAGGATTAGGTAGCTGACATATTCACAAAGGCATTGGGATCAGAGAAGCTACGCAAGTTCAGAGACCTACTTGGTGTGCAGGAATTGGGATTGAGCTCGAGGGGGAGTGTTGAGATATCGAGCTCCACTCGTGATATGCCAGGGTGATTGTTGTGCATTTATGTCACCGACTTGGTTGCAGATGCGGTTGGTACACCGCCCATGAATAATAGCTAGATGAGAGCTATCCTTATCTGCTCTAGTTTGTGGCTCAGTTAGTATGCCACCTTAGTTAGTTGAGTTTGGTTTGACACCCATATATAGGTTTCTTCTATTTCTATGTACTAGAGTTCTTTTGGCTTACAAAACTAAGAAGAGGAAAACTGTTTTCATCCTCCACCTGTGTGTGTATTCCCCCATTGTGCAAGCAAGAAAGCTACAAGTGAGGCTCCTTCCTTCTCTCCCACAATCTTGACAAGTACCATAACATTCCATGTCACAACTAGCTATGCAACATCTCTAGGTGTTGAAGATCTTGTGTTGGAAATTCTAAAATGTAGGGCATGCCTTTGATGCAAGAAAAGTTCACTTCACTAGCATACAAATAGTTTAGTATTTGAAGTTAGAGCAATCAACTTGCCCCCATTTCTTGAACCATGTTGCTTCTTTTGGTGAAGGCACCCTCCTTACTGTAGCAAGCCACCTACTACAACCATGTAGCTTGTAGCCACTTCCACATTACCTCTCGTCCTCTTGGATCATAACACTTCTCACGTAGCCATGCCATTCAACATTCTCATATTATACTATTTAATGTGGGTGTTCCTCTTCTAGACTTCTCCACATAGGCATGAGCACTAGAGAATCACGTCTAGTTCACAACCCTAACAATTGTGGCCTTCACATGGGTTTCAAAATACTCCACCCAATAGGCTTTTTTTTCATCCCATTGTAATTGTAACAGACTAATATTTATAGCAAACTCTTTGTGCATATGTTCTCTATTTCTCTATATGTGCATGTGTGTGCACACCTATATGTTTGTTGATTGTTTACATCATGCACACACACACACACAAACTCTCACACACACACACACACACACACACACACACACACACACACACACACACACACACACACTCACTCACTCACTCACTCACTCACTCTCTCTCTCTCTCTCTCTCTCTCTCTCTCTCTCTCTCTCTCTCTCTCTCTCTCTCTCTCTCTCTCTCTCTCTCTCTCTCTCTCTCTCTCTCTTTCTTCTACACATACACACATAGAGAGCATCATATCGCCAAATATTCACCACCATAGAGGGTATTGGAATATCCAACTATGGGAGATACATGAGCATCAATATCCCAATTTCTCATTGTATAACCAACCTCCCTTTAGGTCTTCTCAAAATAAATACCATCATTGTGGGTATCAACACAAAAGAAATGGATTTACCATTCTCAAAAATGTTAAAACCAACAACATCATAGCCACTATTAAATGAAGCAAAAAATCCATTGAACACCATAAGTATATATATTTAGTCCCTAATCATTATCTACTAGATTGTCTAGCTCAGTACATATAGAATGAGAGAGAGATGAATGAGAGAAAAGTAGAGGGAGAAGGGGGAAGAGAGATAAATAGAGGGAGGGAGGGAGACATTGCTTCCCATTTCTTTATTTTTTAAGTTTTTTTTATTTTATATCTTTGTAGATAGATGCATTGAGGGAAAGGAGGAGAGGGAGGGAGAGAGAGAGAAATAGAGAGAAGAAGGGAGGGAGAGGAAGAAAGAAAGGAGGAGAGAAAGAAAAAGGGGAAGAGAGGGGACTTCATGAAAAATAGAGAGATAGAGAGAGAGGGATGGAAATGCCAAGAAATGTGTGGTGGGGGGACTTGCTTGAGGTGCTGCACCAAGCACACACTATATACACAAGAGGAAGCTCACTCAAGAACACAAGAAGAGAGATGGAGGCAAAAATGTTTTATTGCTGGATTTTTCTTCTTCTTCCACACCCAATACAATGTACACAAAGTATAGATAAGATACAACATAAAGGAAAGTGGCCTACTAAGTCAAATAGTGTACAACTAACTATATTAATTAATTGATGCTATTCCTATGCCAGTTTTAGGTAGGTGTAACAAACTAAATACAATAAATCATAAGTTAATGGCCATGTGAGGATCATAATGACCATCGATGTGATAAGTGTAGACGTGTGGACCCATCTAGCCAGGTAGTCCATCATTAGTGTGTGCATGTGTTGAGCTTGCCATCTCAATAGTCCCCCTCAAGCTCAAATCTATCTCTACAACTCCAAGTAAGCTTTGGAAATTTTGAAGCTTCTCTACACCCAATGCCTTTGTGAAAATGTCAGCTATCTGATCATGTGTGCTAACATATACCAAGTCAATCTCTCCTGCAAGTACCTTCTCTCTCACAAAGTGGTAGTGCACCTCAATGTGTTTTGTCCTAGCATGGAACACTAGGTTCCTAGCTAGCTGTATGTTGCTCATGTTGTCACAATAAATGTCAATTAGACCATCTCCCTGCACATCCAAATCACCTAATAACTTTTATAGCCATACCACCTCACATGCTGACATAGCAACACCTCCATACTCATCCTCTATACTTGATAAAGCAACTATAGGTTGCTTTTTGTTGCTCCATGTAATTGATGCACTACCAAGGGAAAACATGAATCCACTGGTAAATCTTGTGTCTGATATGCTGCTAGATGAATTTGCATCTATGTATCCAAATACATGTACATCCTTATCTACCTCATAAAAAATTCCATAATGTAAAGTGGACTTCACATATCTTAATATGCATCTAACTATATCCAAATGAGAGTTTTTGGGCATTTTCATAAGTCGACTGACAATGCCAATAGCATAGCTCAAGTCTGGCCTTTTGATAGTCATGTAAATCAAACTCCCTATTATCCTCCTTAACATAATAAGATCTTCTATCCCATCCCCAATGTCAGCACTCAACTTCACATTTTGCTCCAATGGTACTGAAAGAGACTTACATCCTATCATACCATACTTGGATAATATATCCAAGCCATATTTGGTGCGCAGATCGGTCGCTGTATGCTCACGTAGTGAATCCCGGAAGGTCCCCAAGAACAATGAACTCTACCTTTTTACACAAATTACAATGTAAAAAGCATGAACGATAAGACCAAGAGACCAATTGGGTTCAATCTCCCCCCATGCCTTGTGTGAGTGCTTTACAAAGCATGTATTTTATGTATATTTCCATCTTCATGCTCAATAATAGCCCAATTTACAAAAATATGACAAGCTTTTAGCTTTTGAGTTTGCTTTTACAAAAATAGGAGATAAAGCTAATGGACGGTGCCCAAAGAGTCTAGCACGCCCAATATAATGTCCAAATAGAAATAACATATCCATACGCATAGGCACATACAAAATAATGATAAATAATCAATGCCTCAATAGACATGACAAAATATAGGCGTGGCGCCTATCAAAATATAATCCATAGGTCGAATACTCGCTAGACTCCAATGCTTTCCTCCGCCACTGCTGCTATCTCTACACATCAACTGAAGCATTCACAATCGTTAGTAAAATAATACAATTAAATCGACAAAAGTGAATACCTAGCAGTCTTCAGCTACATAAATAAATCAACTGGTTAGAAATAAATCCTAACCTTAATTTATTATGAGTGCGCACTCTAAACTCATAAACGTTTATTAATTTAATATGTATTTTGTGGAATCACTTGCTATGGAATCACCCATGTACACACTAAATAATGAAACGCTCGAAAAGGACAGGCATCCCCATCAACTTCTCGCACAAAGAATCCACTTTAAGTATGAGCCCCGGTCATCAAAGTTTATGGAATCCACCGTAAAACCTCACGGAATCCACCGTGAAATATGCCTCCTGGCATCATACCCCCGAGGTGGGATAGCAATTGACCTCAATTGCTATTAGCTCAATGTGGAGCTAACAGAGTGGGGAAAGCATTTAAGTCTCTAGCGTGCATCCATTGTGCTTCCTCTACAGGATGGTTCTTAAATTTAACTAGATATCTAGAATACCTTCTGCCAGTTCTAGTGGTCATAAAGTCAGTGTCTATGATAGCTTCTGGTTCAAGTATTTCAGTCTCTTCCTCTAATAAAGGTGGGTTTTCATAAACAGGGTGGACAGGTAATTGGCCTCTAAATGGTCTCAATAAACTAATGTGAAATGTATTGTGAATTTTCCAATGAGATGGTAATTCTAACTTGAATGCATTATCATTAATTTTATGAATGATTCTAAATGGTCCATAGAATCCAGGAGCTAGTTTGACAACTGGATGTTTATCTACACTTTGCAGTCTATGTTTTTCTATTCTCAGCCAAACATAATCATCAACTTTGAAATTCATGGCTTGTCTTTTCTTATTGGCTTGTTTGGTATATGATTGCTAGGCTTTAGCAATCATATCTTTAACTTCATCAAATATACTATCATGCATACTAGCAATATCATCAGCACTCTGAATTCTATTAGACAAAGATGCAACAGGTGTAGATAATCTATATCCATAAATGACTTCAAACGGTGCTTTCTTTGTAGATGTGTGCGGTGTATTGTTATATGCAAACTGTAATAAATGCAAATGAGTGTCCCATGTCTGAGGTTTAGAGATAGTATATGCACGTAAAAGATCTAGAATGGTGCTGTTTGTGGCTTCTGTTTGTCCATTAGTTTCTGGATGAAATGCAGATAAGAAATCAATCTTTGTGCCTAGATTAGCAAACAGGGTAATCCAAAAATTGTTACAAAATCTAGAATCACGATCTGAAATGATAACTTTTGGCAATCCATGGTTAGTAAAAACAGTTTTAAAAAATAACTGTACTGCTTGTGATGCTGTTAAAGTTTTCTTACATGCAATGAAATATGCTTGTTTACTAAATCTATCTACAACTGTCCAAATCATATCATGGTTAGATTTATTATTTGGTAAACCAGTAATGAAATCCATAGAAATTTGTTCCCAAGGTTTAGATGGAATAGACAAAGGCATAAGTAATCCATACTGTTTACCATGATGTCTCTTAACTCTTTGATAAATCAAACATTCAAAAACGAAGTTAGATACATCTGCATCCATATGCAGCCAATAAAAATCTTCAGATAACATACGTAATGTAGATATGATACCTCTATGACCTTGATAGGGGGGACAATGAATTTCATTCAAAACAAAAGATCGGAATGGAATTGTAACACACAGTCTCTTTTCATAAAACATAAATCCATCATTATATGAGAATGAATCAACAGGAATGAAATTATTTTGAACTAATTTATTCCAAGCAGAATGAAAAGTAATATCATGGTGATACGTATCTTTCATAGCAATCAAAGAATCAAAAGATATGATAGAAATATTATGAATGGCAGGTCTTCTACTCAATGCATCAGCCACTACATTTTCTTTTCCAGGTTGGTATTGAATGATAGGATGAAAACTTTGAATAAAGAAATCCCATTTGATATGTCGGTCAGAAATTTGAGGATGGCTAAGTAAATGTCTAATACTTTGTTGATCGGTCTTTATCATAAATTCTGAACCCATTAAGTAGTGTTTCCACTGTCTTAATGCTTGTACAACTGCTAATAGTTCTTTGTCATATGTGGAATATTTCAGTTAAGAGGGTTTCAGCTTACAACTAGAATATGCTATAGGATGATTGTCTTGCATAAGTACGGCTCATATTCTTGATCCACTAGCATCAGTCACTACTAGAAAGAATGGTCTATTAAAGTCAGGCAACTATAGAACAAGGGCATTGGTTAATGCATGTTCCAGTAAGTCAAAGGATTTCTGTTGATTTTCGGTCCATTGATAAACTATTCCTTTCTTGAGAAGTTTGGTTAATGGTAAAGCAAGTAATGAAAAATTACGTACAAACTTCCTATAGAAACTAGCAAGACCAAGGAATGAGCGTATCTCATGCACGTTTTTAGGAACAGGCTAATTCAATATTGCATCAATTTTCTTAGGATCAACTTTAATTCCATCAGATGATACAATATGACCTAAATACTCAATTTTTGTCTTAAAGAATTCACTCTTTTCAGGATTTGCATACAGTTGATTTTCTTTCAATAACTGAAAAACCAATGACAAATGCTCATAATGTTCTTTCTCATTTTGACTAAATACCAAAATATCATCAAAGAAAACAATTACACAATACTGATATTTCAGAAAGATACCGTTCATCATTCTACTAAAGGTAGCAGGTGCATTAGTCAATCCAAATGGCATGACTAAAAATTCGTAATGACCAAACTCTGTTCTAAATGCAGTCTTGAATATGTCAGATTTATCTAGCCTCACCTGATGATAACCAGACTTAAGGTCAATTTTACTAAATATAGAAGATCCTTGCAGTTTGTCCATAAGGTCATCAACTCTAGGAATAGGGTACCTATTCTTTACAGTGATCTTATTTAAAGCTCGGTAGTCAATACACATACGATAGATATTATTCTTTTTCTTGACTAACAATACATGTGCACCAAATGGAGAACTGCTAGGTCGAATCAAACCTCTATTTAGTAATTCCTCAACTTGACTCTGGATTTCTTTATGCTCTATCTGGTTGTGCCTATATGGTGCTTTGCAAGGTGGTTGTGTGCCAGGGATCAAATCTATCTTATGCTCTTCTGGACGTGAAGGAGGTAAACCTGGTGGTAGGTCTTCTGCAAAACAGTCCTTAAAATATGCAAGAAATTCCTTATGCCTAAGGTGCATATGATTTTCCTTTACTTGCAATTCATTCACCCAAATGAGATAGGATTTACTACTCTTGCGTAATACACGTTTAGCTTGTGGTGCGCAGATCGGACGCAGAATGCTCACGTGGTGAATCCTAGAAGGTCCCCAAGAACAATGAAATCTACCTTTTTGCACAAAAAACCATGTAAAAGCATGCACGACAAGAGGCAAGAGACAAATTGGGTTCAATCTCCCCCATGCCTTGTGTGAGCCCTTCACAAAGCATGTATTTTATGTATATTTCAATCTTCATGCTCAATAATAACCCAATTTACAAAAATATGACAAACTTTTAGCTTTTGAGTTTGCTTTCTACAAAAATAGGAAAATAAAGCTAATGGACGGTGCCCATAGAGTCTGGCACGCCCAATCTCAATGTCCAAATAGAAATAACATATCCGTGCACATAGGCGCATACAAAATAATAATCAATAATCAATGTCTCAATAGACATAACAAAATATAGGCGTGGCACCTATCAAAATATAATCCAAAGGTCGAATACTCGCTAAACTCCAATGCTTTCCTCCGCCACTACTGCTATCTCTACACATCAACTGAAGCATTCACAATCGTTAGTAAAATAATACAATTAAACCGACAAAAGTGAATACCTAGCAGTCTTCAGCTACATAAATAAATCAACTGGTTAGAAATAAATCCTAACCTTAATTTATTACGAGTGCGCACTCTAAACTCATAAACGTTTATTAATTTAATATGCATTTTGCGGAATCACCCGCTATGGAATCATCCATGTACACACTAAATTAATGAAACGCCCGAAAAGGACAGGCGTCCCCATCAACTTCTCGCACAAAGAATCCTCTTTTTGTATGAGCCCCGGTCACCTAAGTTTACGGAATCCACCGTAAAACCTCACGGAATCCACCGTGGAATATGCCTTCTGGCATCATACCCTCGGGGTGGGATAGCAATTGACCTCAATTGCTATTAGCTCAATGTGGAGCTAACAGAGTGGGGAAAGCATTTAAGTCTCTAGCGTGCATCCATTGTGCTTCCTCTACAGGATGGTTCTTAAATTTTACTAGGTATCTAGAATACCTTCGGCCAGTTCTAGTGGTCATGTAATCAGTGTCTATGATGGCTTCTGGTTCAAGTATTTCAGTCTCTTCCTCTAATAAAGGTGGGTTTTCATAAACAGGGTGGATAGGTAATTGGCCTCTAAATGGTCTCAATAAACTAATATGAAATGTATTGTGAATTTTCCAATGAGATGGTAATTCTAACTTGAATGCATTATCATTAATCTTATGAATGATTCTAAATGGTCCATAAAATCTAGGAGCTAATTTGACAACTGGATGTCTATCTACACTTTGCAGTCTACGCTTTTCTATTCTAAGCCAAACATAATCATCAACTTTGAAATTCATGGCTTGTCTTTTCTTGTTGGCTTGTTTGGTATATGATTGTTGGGCTTTAGCAATCATATCCTTAACCTCATCAAAAATACTATTATGCATAGTAGCAATATCATCAGCACTTTGAATTCTATTAGACAAAGATGCAACAAGTGTAGATAATCTATATCCATAAATGACTTCAAAAGGTGCTTTCTTTGTAGATGTGTGCGGTGTATTGTTGTATGCAAATTGTAATAAATGCAAATGAGTATCCCATGTCTGAGGTTTAGAGATAGTATATGCACGTAAAAGATCTAAAATAGTGCTATTTATGGCTTCTGTTTGTCCATTTGTTTCTGGATGAAATGCAGATGAGAAATCAATCTTTGTGCCTAGATTTGCAAACAGTGTAATCCAAAAATTATTACAAAATCTAGAATCTCGATCTGAAATAATCACTTTTGGCAATCCATGGTTAGTAAAAACAGTTTTAAAAAATAACTATGCTGCTTGTGATGCTGTTAAAGTTTTCTTACATGCAATGAAATATGCTTGCTTACTAAATCTATCTACAATTGTCCAAATCATGTCATGGTTAGATTTAGTATTTGGTAAACCAGTAATGAAATCCATAGAAATATGTTCCCAAGGTTTAGATGGAATAGACAAAGGCATTAATAATCCATACTGTTTACCATGATGTCTCTTTATTCTTTGACAAATCAAACATTCAGAAACGAAATTAGATACATCTGCATCCATATGCGGCCAATAAAAATCTTCAGTTAACATGCGTAATGTAGATATGATACCTCTATGACCTTGATATGGGGGACAATGAATTTCATTCAAAACAAAAGATCGGAATGGAATAGTAACACACAGTCTCTTTTCAAAAAACATAAATCCATCATTATATGACAATGAATCAACAGGAATGAAATTATTTTGAACTAATTTTTGCCAATCAGAATGAAAAGTAATATCCTGGTGATATGTGTCTTTCATAGCAATCAAAGAATCAAAAGATATGATAGAAATATTATGAATTGCAGGTCTTCTACTCAATGCATCAGCAACTACATTTTCTTTTCCAGGTTGGTATTGAATGATAGGATGAAAACTTTGAATGAAGGAAGCCCATTTGATATGACGGTCATAAATTTGGGGTTGGCTAAATAAATGTCTAATGCTTTGCTGGTCGGTCTTTATCATGAATTCTGAACCCATTAAATAGTGCTTCCACTGTTTTAATGCTTGTACAACTGCTAATAGTTCTTTGTCATAAGTGGAATATTTGAGCTCAGAGGGTTTCAGCTTAGAACTAGAATATGCTATTGGATGATTGTCTTGCATTAGTACGGCTCCTATTCCTGATCCGCTAGCATCGGTCACAACTAGAAAGAATGGTCTATTAAAGTCAGGCAATTGTAGAACAGGGGTATTAGTTAATGCACGTTTCAGTAAATCAAAGGATTTCTGCTGAGTTTCAGTCCATCGATAAACAATTCCTTTCTTAAGAAGTTTTGTTAATGGTAAAGCAAGTAATGAAAAATTACGTACAAACTTCCTATAGAAACTAGCAAGACCAAGGAATGATCGTAATTCATGCACATTTTTAGGAATAAGCCAATGCAATATTGCATCAATTTTCTTAGGATCAACTTTAATTCCTTCTTTTGATACAATATGACCTAAATATTCTATTTCTGTCTTAAAGAATTCACTCTTTTCAAGATTTGCAAACAATTGATTTTCTTTCAGTAATTGAAAAACTAATGATAAATGCTCATAATGCTCTTTTTCACTTTGACTAAACACCAAAATATCATCAAAGAAAACAATCACACAATACTGATATTTCAGAAAGATACGGTTCATCATTCTACTGAAAGTAGCAGGTGCATTGGTCAATCCGAATGGCATGACTAAGAATTCGTAATGGCCAAACTGTGTTCTGAATGCAGTCTTAAATATGTCGAATCTATCTAGCCTCACCTGATGATATCCACACTTAAGGTCAATTTTACTAAATATAGAAGATCCTTGCAGTTTGTCCATAAGGTCATCAACTCTAGGTATAGGATACCTATTCTTTACAGTGATCTTATTTAATGCTCGGTAGTCAATACACATACGATAGGTATTATTCTTTTTCTTGACTAAGAGTACAGGTGCACCAAATGGAGAACTGCTAGGTCGAATTAAGCCTCTATTTAGTAATTCTTCAACTTGACTTTGGATTTCTTTTTGCTCTATTTGATTGTGCCTATATGGTGATTTGCAAGGTGGTTGTGTGCCAGGAATTAAATCAATCTTACGGTCTTCTGGACGTGAAGGTGGTAAACCTGGTGGTAGGTCTTCTGCAAAACAGTCCTTAAAATATGCAAGAGATTCCTTGTGCCTAGGGTGCATATGATTTTCCTTTGCGTGCAATTCATTCACCCAAATGAGATATGATTTAGTATTCTTGCGTAGTGCACGTTTTGCTTGAGTATGCGAAAGCAGTGGAAAAATATTAGATGCATGCATACCATATAATGTAATAGATTTTCCTTGAAAATTAATATTCATTGTGTGCGTGGAATAATCTATATTTGGATTATGCTGGTGTCTCCAAGGCATTCCTAAAATAATGTCACTTGACTGTAATGGGACAACTAAGAAATTTCTTCTTTCAATGTATGCACCAATTTGAATTTCTAAATCTTGTACTTCTTGTGTGCCATTGTACCTAGTGCCTAAAAATGCAGCTTTTATGCGATAATGCGTAGGTACAGTATACAATTTTAATTCCTTTACCAATTTTGCTGAAATAAAGTCATGAGTACTACCGTCATCATGCAAAATAGTTCTTTCCTTTCCATGTACCATACATTTCATAGTCAACAATGAATGTGGAGTAGGCATACCTGGTAAAGTGTCGGAAGTAGTAATAGGATCATCCTCATCTTCAGTGAAATCCGGCATATCCTCATGCTCGTCTTCGTCCATGGCTCCAAGATAGTTGATATGTGCTGGTGGCTTCTTTGAATGACAATTTGCTGCGAGATGCCCTGGCTGGTGACACTTATAGCATACTATTGGCTTGGCTTTGGTTACATTATTTGCAATGGCTGGAAGTCTGGGTACATTTGGATTTGCTTGTGGAATAGGCTTAGGATTTGGATTAACAGTAGATGGTAATGCAGGTGGTTTAGGCCAATCCTTGCAGAAAGATGGTGATGAGAAACGACCTGGATTAAACCTTCTAAAATTGGAATTGAATTGTTTAGATCCGTAATTACCGTTGGCTTGGAATTGATGTGGTCGTCTATCTCTTCCGCGTAACTTATCTTCAGTGTCGTGAGCTAAGGAGATGGCGTCTTCAAGGGTAGCAAGCTTGAACGTGTTCACTTCAGCGTAGTAATGTCCAAGAAGTCCAGACATATACTTCCGCTTATGTGTCGTCTCTGGTACGTCTTCAAGCATGCGTAGCTGTAGAAGTGCATTCCAAAAACGCTCTGTATACTGTGGAATAGGCTCATGATCCCGTTGTTGAAGTAAATCCCATTGCTTGATAGCCTTCTCATGAAATTGCGGTGGAAGGAAATTCTGCATGAACTTCTTCTTGAAATCTTCCCAAGTAGCAGGACATTCTATGCTCTTGCAGACTACAGTCCACCAAAGTGATGCTCTGTCTATCAAATGGTTAGTAACACACTTGATTTTATCTTTTTCAGGATAAGTTTCCTCATGGAAATAGTCATCAAATTGGCTAATGAATGATAAAACAGTCTTTCCTTCTCGTATGCCATTGAAAGTGCGAAATTTGAAACTTCGTTTACTTATCTTGGATTCCTTGCGAATGGTTTGTGCTTCAAGAGTGGCGTCGATGGTACGTCGAATCAAATCTTCAGCTTGAGGTTCTTCTTTATCAGTGGACGCTCTTTGTAGTTTTGTCAATTGCGCTTGCAATGCTTGCCTAGCCCTTCGCTCTTCTTCCAGTTGTAGCATGATTAGATCCAGCTTTTGTTCCATGGTAGGCTCAAGTAAGTCGTCTTCAGCCATAGGATCATCCATATGTGGGGTCGTCATCCTGTAAAACTCAACAAACCTTTCTCACTCAAAATCAGGTTAGTGGGATGAGCGTAGCTCAAATTCGGGGTTACAAGGCTATGTATTTTTGGGTATTTCTTTCTCAATTTTCAAAAAATCTGCAATATTTCCGTCTTCATTTGCTGAAAGTACTTCAACGAACTTGTAGATAGGTAGAACACCTTGCCACGAACAACTTTCCAGTTCAGAGTTTTTGCATAGGAACAAGTCTTCTATGAGTTTTAAGCACTAGTCAGTTCTGATTCCAATTGACTAGTCTGACTTGCAGAGTTGCAGACTTAGCAGGCTTGCAGAGTTGTTGACTTGCTGAACTTAGGCCGACTTGCAAAACTTACAGGACTTGATTCCACTTGACTTATAGAACTTGACTTTTGCAGCGCAGGACCTGGAGTTTATGGACTTGTCTGCCCTATGTGACTTGCGGAAAGCTTTAAGCTTTAGTTAATTAAAGAGATTAAGCTTAATAGCTTAATGGTCTACAAGCGACGTCAAATTTCGTGGAGAGGGGGGGGCCATTTTTTCTCGCGCGGAAAAATTGGAGGCATCCTCTTATACAACGATGAGGATTTATGGAATTTGAAGCTCCTAAGCTTAAGATTAAGCTTTGATATAGTAATTAACTTGATTATGAGAAGAGCTTATCTCTGTTTTCAATGACTTGATGAAGGAGATGAATACGTGGTCCTCCGCCTACAGAGCCTGGTCCTTCGCGATCTGACAGTAGAAACACGGGTTCTTGATCGCCAGAAGTCTGCCTGTATCGACGGTTCGCGACGAGATTGACTGTAGAGCCTGTTTGTTCCTAGAGCTCCGCCTTCGCCCGAGATTGGTAGCGATTGGAAGCTCTTGATCTCTGCTCCGCTCTGATACCACTGGTGTGCAGATCGGACGCAAAATGCTCACGTGGTGAATCCCAGAAGGTCCCCAAGAACAATGAACTCTATCTTCTTGCACAAAAAACCATGTAAAAGCATGCACGACAAGAGGCAAGAGACAAATTGGGTTCAATCTCCCCCATGCCTTGTGTGAGCGCTTCACAAAGCATGTATTTTATGTATATTTCAATCTTCATGCTCAATAATAGCCCAATTTACAAAAATATGACAAGCTTTTAGCTTTTGAGTTTGCTTTCTACAAAAATAGGAAAATAAAGCTAATGGACGGTGCCCATAGAGTCTGGCACGCCCAATCTCAATGTCCAAATAAAAATAACATATCCGTGCGCATAGGCGCATACAAAATAATAATCAATAATCAATGTCTCAATAGACATAACAAAATATAGGCGTGGCGCCTATCAAAATATAATCCAAAGGTCGAATACTCGCTAGACTCCAATGCTTTCCTCCGCCACTACTGCTATCTCTACACATCAACTGAAGCATTCACAATCGTTAGTAAAATAATACAATTAAACCAACAAAAGTGAATACCTAGCAGTCTTCAGCTACATAAATAAATCAACTGGTTAGAAATAAATCCTAACCTTAATTTATTACAAGTGCGCACTCTAAACTCATAAACATTTATTAATTTAATATGCATTTTGCGGAATCACCCGCTATGGAATCACCCATGTACACACTAAATTAATGAAACGCCCGAAAAGGACAGGCGTCCCCATCAACTTCTCGCACAAAGAATCCTCTTTGTGTATGAGCCCCGGTCACCTAAGTTTACGGAATCCACCGTAAAACCTCACGGAATCCACCGTGGAATATGCCTCCTGGCATCAACTTGAGTATGCGAAAGGAGTGGAAAAACATTAGATGCATGCATACCATATAATGTAATAGATTTTCCTTGAAAATTAATATTCATTGTGTGTGTGGAATAATCTATATCTGGATTATGCTGGTGTCCCCAAGGCATACCTAAAATTATGTCACTCGTCTGTAATGGAACAACTAAGAAATTTCTTCTTTCAATGTATTGGCCAATTTGAATCTCTAAGTCTTGCACTTCCTGTGTACCGTTACACCTAATGCCTAAAAATGCAGCTTTTATGCGATAATGCATAGGTACAGTCTGTAATTTCAATTCCTTTACCAATTTTGCTGAAATAAAATCATGAGTACTACCATCATCATGCAAAATAGTCTTTTCCTTTCCATACACCAAACATTTCATAGTCAATAAAGAATGTGGAGTAGGCATACCTGGTAAAGTGTCGGAAGTAGTAGTAGTGTCGTCCTCATCTTCAGTGAAATCAGGCATATCCTCATGTTCGTCTTCGTCCATGGCTCCAAGATAGTTGATATGAACTGCTGGCTTCTTTGAATGACAATTTACTGCGAGATGTCCAGGCTGGTGGCATTTATAGCATACTATTGGCTTGGCTTTGGTTACATTATTTGCAATGGCGGGAAGTCTAGGTACATTTGGATTTGGCTCTGGAATAGGCTTAGGATTTGGGTTGACATTGGATGGTAATGGAGGTGGTTTAGCCCAATTCTTGCGGAAAGATAATGAAGAGAAACGACCTAGATTAAATCTTCTAAAATTGGAATTGAATTGTTTAGATCCATAATTACCATTGGCTTGGAATTGCTGTGGTCGTCTGTCTCTACCACGTAGCTTATCTTCAGTGTCGTGACCTAGTGAAATGGCGTCTTCAAGGGTAGCAGGCTTGAACATGTTAACTTCAGCATAGTAATGCCCAAGAAGTCCAGACATATACTTCCGCTTATGTGTCACCTCTGGTATGTCTTCAAGCATGTGTAGCTGGAGGAGTGCATTCCAAAAACGCTCTGTATACTGAGGTATAGGCTCACGATCCCGTTGTTGGAGTAAATCCCATTGCTTGATAGCCTTCTCATGAAATTGCGGTGGAAGGAAATTCTGCATGAACTTCTTCTTGAAATCTTCCCAAGTAGCAGGACATTCTATGCTCTTGCGTACTACAGTCCACCAAAGTGATGCTCTGTCTACCAAATGATTAGTAACACACTTGATTTTATCTTTTTCTGGATAAGTTTCCTCATGGAAATAGTCATCAAATTGATTAATGAATGCTAGAACAGTCTTTCCTTCTCGTATGCCATTGAAAGTACGAAATTTGAAGTTTCGTTTACTTATCTTTGATTCCTTGCGAATGGTTTGAGCTTCAAGAGTGGCGTCGATGGTACGTCGAATCAAATCTTGAGCTTGAGGTTCTTCTTTGTCGGTAGACGCTCTTTGTAATTTTGCCAATTGCGCTTGCAATGCTTGCCTAGCCTTTCGTTCTTCTTCCAATTGCATCATGATTAAGTCCAACTTTTGCTCCATCGTAGGCTTAGGTAGGTCGTCTTCAGCCATAAGATCATCCATATGTGGTTTCGTCATCCTGTAAAACTCAAAAGACCTTTCTCACTCAAAATCAGGTTAGCAGGATGAGCGTACCTCAAATTCGGGGTTACAAGGCTTATGTGTTTTTGGGTATTTCTTTCTCAATCTTTAGAAAATCGGCGATTTTTCCTTCTTCCTATGCTGAAAATGCTTCAGCAAACCTGCGTATGGGTGGAATACCTTCCAACGAACAACTTTGGAGTTCGGAGTTTTTGCACAGGAATAGCCCTTCTAGGAGTTTTGAGCAGAAGTCAGTTCTGACTCGAGTTAACTAGTCTGACTTGCAGAGTTGCAGACTTAGATGACTTGCAGAGTTGCAGACTTGCAGAACTTAGCCGACTTAGTGAACTTGCAGAACTTGATCTCTGAAGTGCAGGACCTGGAGTGTTGACTTGCAGAGGTAAGAGATAACTTGTCTGACTTGATTGGGATAAGCTTAATGGATTAAGCTTAGTGGGGGGGCCTTTACTACAGAAAAACGGCGCAATCGTGGGGGGGAGGGGGCGTTTTTTTCCGCCGCGATTCTCGGGATGTTGCCGCTTGCCAAACGATTTGTTCAATTGAAGCTTTCTTAAGCTTCTAATCAAGCTTATTGATTATTAATCTTAAGCTTTGAAGCTTGATGAAAAGAAATTACTCTGTTTATCCACGACTTATTGATGGAGATGAGGAAGTGGTCCTCCACCTGTATTGCCTGGTCCTTCGCGATCTGATGACAGAAATAGGGGTTCTTGATCGCCAGAAGTCTGCCTGTATCGATGGTTCGCGACGAGATTGACCGTAGAGCCCGATCGTTCCAGGAGCTCCGCCTTCGCACGAGACGGGTAGCGATTGGAAGCTCTTGATCTCAGCTCCGCTCTGATACCACTGGTGCGCAGATCGGTCGCTGTATGCTCACGTAGTGAATCCTGGAAGGTCCCCAAGAACAATGAACTCTACCTTTTTGCACAAATTACAATGTAAAAAGCATGAACGACAAGAGCAAGAGACCAATTGGGTTCAATCTCCCCCCATGCCTTGTGTGAGCGCTTCACAAAGCATGTATTTTATGTATATTTCCATCTTCATGCTCAATAATAGCTCAATTTACAAAAATATGATAAGCTTTTAGCTTTTGAGTTTGCTTTTACAAAAATAGGAGATAAAGCTAACGGATGGTGCCCAAAGAGTCTGGCACGCCCAACACAATGTCCAAATAGAAATAACATATCCATACGCATAGGCGCATACAAAATAATGATAAATAATCAATGCCTCAATAGACATGACAAAATATAGGCATGGCGCCTATCAAAATATAATCCATAGGTCGAATACTCGCTAGACTCCAATGCTTTCCTCCGCCACTACTGCTATCTCTACACATCAACTGAAGCATTCATAATCGTTAGTAAAATAATACAATTAAACCGACAAAAGTGAATACCTAGCAGTCTTTAGCTACATAAATAAATCAACTGGTTAGAAATAAATCCTAACCTGAATTTATTATGAGTGCACACTCTAAACTCATAAACGTTTATTAATTTAATATGTATTTTGTGGAATCACCCGCTATGGAATCACCCATATACATACTAAATTAATGAAACGCCCGAAAAGGACATGCATCCCCATCAACTTCTCGCACAAAGAATCCACTTTGTGTATGAGCCCCGGTCCTCAAAGTTTACGGAATCTACCGTAAAACCTCATGGAATCCACCGTGGCACGGAATCCACCGTGAAATATGCCTCCTGGTATCAATATTGCCTTTGGGATAGCCATATACAATCATCACATCTGATCACCTCAATACCGAGAAAGTATCTTAGTTCACCCAAATCCTTCATCTCAAACTTCTTCATTAAGAAGTCAACTTTAGCAATCCCATTATCACTATCACCTATAATAATCAAGTCATCTACATAGATGACTATGATGACCAAACCTGCATCTCTCCTTCTCACATAACATGAGTGATCAACATCAGAAATATAAAAGCAAATAATGACTAGATACTCTCTCATTAGGAGGGAAGAGAGAAAGGGACATATATATATAGAGAGAGAGAGCGAGAGAGAGGAGGAGGGAGAGATAAAGAGAGGGAGGGAGACATTGCTTCCCACTTCTTTATTCTTAAGTTTCTTATTTTCTCACTTCACTTTTGTTTGTGGAGAGATGGATGGAAAAGAAATAGATGGGAGGGAGACACAAATAGAGAGATAAAGGGAAAGATAAGAATAGAGAGTGAGAGAAAGGGAGAGAAAAGTAGAGAGATAGGGAAAGAGAAACAATGAGGGAAACAAAAGCATATTGTCAGCTATAACATAGATGAAATGGACAACAATTATAGCTGCAACATTTAAGATCGTGAGGCATATCTCAATCAAATTGCCTATACTCTTGCACTCAATGCAAGCTAGAAATTCAATGAAAGCATTGCTTGTTTATAAACCACATGCGATCCTTCGGGCGAGTTTCAATCGGAGATCATTGACCAAATAATCTCATGCTTTAAGCTAATGGTAAGAAAATTTTCTACTAATCATGCTTTATATTCAAACTATAATTGAATATCATATGCAGTAATATTAGATGTGTCTTGAAATGTCTACAGAGAGGTATTGTTTCATCATAAGGAGTGCACATATTGTGGCTCGTAAGAAGAGTTTGTGGCATGCGTAATGGATGGAGTGCCTAAGTTGATAAATCCATTGGAGGGTATCCCACTAACTATGCTCTTGAAACCAAAGGAGATGGTGGGCTTTTTGGACCTTCCTTCAATCTTGGAGCCCAAGATGGAGGAAATGACCAATGTATTACTACCCATGGATGCCAAGTCATCTGATCCATTGAAAGAGGAGGCATCCACACCATTATACGATGGATACTAGGTATCTCACTTAAAGATGCTACTTGCACTCTCGGGGGGGTCACTCATGAATATATATATATATATAACGTGAGTTCAAAATAAGGGGTTTTTAAAACACCATTTTTATACATTTTTAACATATAGAAGGGTGTCATATAAAGGGGTTACTTACAAATTGAATAGAAAAGGGTTGTGTTTTATTCAAGAAAAATTCACAGATTAGAATGTTTTTAAATAGGCCATGAATGCACGTTATATAGAGAATATATATATAGTGAACCCCCCGAGCTTGCACTCCTAAGTGTATAAGCAAACTATAGATGGAGGGACGTGAGTGTGATTGAGTTCAAGTACATACTATGATCCTTTATCTTTGATCCATTATAAAAATAGTTTTTATGCTCTTCAAATGATGCCAGGAGGCATAGTCACAGTGAATTTTGTGAGATTTTATGATGATTCTGTAAAATTTATTTGTTGACTGGGGCTTGTACATAAGGTGAATTCATTATAACTATTTGTAGCTGAAGACTACTAGGTGTTCACTGCTTTTTGTTTATTTTATTTATAAACAATTGTGAATGCTTCAGTTGATGTGTAGAGCAGGTAGCGGTGGCTTTGAGTAGCACTGGGTGTTAGCGTAAGTCCAAGCGTAAATTTCATAATTATGATTAGTTATTTTAAGTATAATATATAATATTATATATTGATATGATATTGTATTATTAAAATTATTACTCTATTTGTAAGTTATAAGTTTAAACTTCTTTAGTAATAATTAGATCATTGTCCTTAGTACTATTAATTAATTTATTTTTAATATAGATTATTTTAGAATATGAGATTTAAGATATGCTTTTATTGAAATAAGATTTCTTTATGGAATACCTTGCTATTTTCTTAATGTGGTTAAGTTTTAGAAGGCTTTTCTAGCTTTCTTTATAAAAGCAACAGGATCGTGCACAAAACGAGAGAACAGGGTGAAAACTGAGTTTTTTCATTTGTCCCTCATCTGAAATCGGAATTCAGAGCTTCAAGAGTCGTTTTGGGGATTTTGGCACACTTGAGATGCAATGGTGATGTTAAGATGTTAAGATTCAGAGCACAGAATTTTCTGTAGACAACCGCATTATGTTATAGGATACCTCTTGACTCTTAAAATTATGTATTTCAATTGGTATTTGTACTTTCTTTGTAATTATATGTAAGATATGAATGCAAATATCCATGTAAAACTATAATATATAATTAAGGTTGGCAAACCATGGCTTTTGCCATGGGGGAGGTTGGACCCAATCGTATGTTTTTATCTTGTCTTTCTCAATCTATTGAATTATTCAAATCCTCTTATGTATTATAATGTTGTTTATATTTAATAGTTGAGATGTTTGAATTGTTAGATTTTTCTACTAAGTTCTATTATGTGTGTCATAAAGTTGTTTATGATTGAGATTTGATTTGCTAGATTTGCCACGTGTTCTGCTTCGTAACATCAAAGTTGCTTGGTTTTTTTTCTTCAAGTTGCTGAAATATTACATATTGCCACCTCAAAACACAATGCTTGAGTCTCATGATGATACACAATTGGTGTTACGAAAGCTTGGCATAGACTACAATATCATTCATGTATATGTGAATGATTATGCACTATTTTAATAAGACTATGAGACTATGGAGACATGTCCAAAGTGTGATACTCATAGGTGTATCAATAAGACTTGCAAGGGTAAACTATCTCTTAAAATATTCTTAGACACTTTTCACTTACACTACGTATATGTCACATGTATCATACATCAGGCATGTGTAAAATAGATCCAGGGATGGAGTCCAATGATTACCAACAAACTCGTACACACGGAGTCACTTTGACTCCACCTTTCCAAGCTTTGCATAAGAGCAAAGGAATATTTGGCTAGGTCTTGCTATGGATGGCGTGAATCCATTCAGTCTCTGCTCAACTTCTTACAATGTGTGGCCTATAGTCCTTTGTAAACTATAACATCTTGTCATGTCTTTCTACGAAGAAGGGATACGTGATACTTAGTTTGCTCGTTCGTGGGCATTATAAAGTCAAAAACATGGATGTTTATCTCTATCCATTAGCTGATGAGCTTAAGATTTTTGGGAGGAGGGAATTGTTGTGGAAGACATAAGCAAGCATGTTGATCAACGATCTACTAATATGTCAGCCATTCTTATATGGACCATGCATGAGATTCCAAGATTTAAGAATTGCTCAAGTAAATGAGCTTCCATTCTCATTCTTGATATCTAACATGGCTTATTTATGTTTATGTAACTAAATAGGTATATTGTGACAAGTTTGGTTACCTCAAGTTATCATGCATGTTCATTGTGTGGACCATGGTTAGTAGACTTTCGCAGATTGTATACTATGAAGAAGATGGTATATCAGGAAAATGTTTCTTTCTTAGTGGAGGGCCATGAATTGAGGGTAGATTTTCATGGACGACCTCCAGCGTGAATGAATCTTCAAAGTTGGTACGAGTTGAAAATGGTCCATGAGAAGTCACTTCCAAGTGGAATGCAATGGTTTTTAATTTTCTATGAGTTGCTGTATTGGACCCACTTATAGATCAGCCATTTGTTGGATCCCATGCATATTTTCAAGAATTTGTGTAGCTTATTGTGGGACCATATCACATGAAAGAGAGACATTGTGGAGACACAAATGGATTTGAAGGAGGTAGGCAAGATGGAGGTGCTTTGGACATAGTCGCAAGCTCTAATGATTGTATGTAAATACCTCGTTGAACATTCCCGAATCTAAAACACGCATTCTTACGAACCTCTTCTTAGGAGGCTAAAAGGATAAAATAATGGCAAAAAAAAGTTTAATTCCCCTTTTTCCCTGTTAAACCCAACATGAAGAAAGCAAAAAGAAGTGGAAAAGACGCAGGGCAAAGGCAGAAAAAAGGTAGCCCGACTGAAGAAAGAAAAGGAGAAAAGGCCAAAAGTGCAAGGGCAACCTTAAAAGTCCAAGGCAAAGGCAAAATGGGAAAGACGCATTTTAAAATAGAAAGGCGCACCCTGAAATCTTGTAAAAGAGCGCCAGGCTCTCACCCGTGCAATTTGTAAATGTAGATGGGCGGTGGAAAGGAAGTTAGGAATATAGAAGGACAATGGAAAAAGGGCATGGGCTACGGCCGGCCATGTAAAAAGGGGAAAGAGGAATGACCGCCCAAAAGGGATTTAGGGTTTTGTATATAAAGTTGAAAAGTGAATGAGAAGCTCATTCTTGTGTGTGGCCAAAAGTAGCTCTCCTCTTCTTATTCTTCTTCTTGTTCTTGCTTGCTTGAGCTTGTGCTTGAGAGAGGGAGTGTGAGAGTGTGAGGGAGTGAGTGTGTGAGGGTGAGGGACCGAGGAGGAGAAGCTCTCCATCTTCTCCTCTCTTCTTCTCTTCTCTTCTATTCTCTTCTCTTGTCTTGCTCGCGGCAATGGAGCTTGGCGCGTGGAGCTTGAGGATGGAGTTTGCTTGAAGCTTGCACTTGGATAGTGGAGCTACCGGAGTACGCGGGAGAGGAGGTGACTCGAACGGCATCAAGGTAAGCTCACTACACCCGTAGATATGGATGGCGCGTCGGCTATGTGAGAGGTAGCCATTAGTGCTCGGCTTGGAACGCTTGAAACAATAAGTGGTCCGTGGGTCTTGGTGGTTGAGTGAAAGTTCCCACATTTTGGTTCCGTTGCTGAGACATACGGATTCAAGCCTTGAGCGCTTGCGCGCCTCGAATCAAGCATTGGAGTAGGGTTTTCCCTGAACCGGTGCTTGAGGTAGATAGGTAGGAAGAGAGGGGATTGAAGAGGGTATTCGATCTCCTTGGCAAGTAGGTGTTTTGCTTTCTTGAGATTTATGATTGAGATGGAGTAGTTTAGGTATTTACTTTGTGTTTTGGATGCATTTAGGATAGGAAAAAAACAAAGAAAAAGAAACAAATAGTAGGGTTTTCTGTTGTTGCATAACAGGTTAAAACAGGGAAACAAGGGACCAGATTCGAGTTCTGGGTGAGACAAGGACAGGGAACTAGCTATGAGGTTCTATAGTGCTGGGAAAGGACCTTAAGAGGCCTGGGAGGCCAGGACAGACCTCAATTCTTTGGTTTGCCTTGTGTGAGAGAGAGAGAGAATTAACTGGAAAGTGTTGCTGCATTAATCGTAAGGATTTACTCCAATATATAAAGTAATCATAATATAATTTACCTTCTTTTATCATGTCTTGCAACGATAATACAGGCAATTCGTTATCAAAACGATTGCTTAAGTTGAAATCTTCTTCTTTTTTGTCCTCTGGCTCGCCCAACCCTTTTTCATTAACCCGTTTCAATTTTAAGTTGAAATCTTCTTCTTTGTCCTCTGACTCGCCCAACCCTTTCCTATTAACCTGTTTCAATGAATTAACAACTTCATCTATTTCTTCTATAATCCTATCGTCTTCTCCTTTCAGAACCTTATCGTCTTCTTCTACTTCCTTTACTTCAGATGGTTTTATTGAAGAAGGATTATCCTTAACCGGTGTTATTGAAGATGGATTGTCCCTAACCGGTTTTATTGAAGATGGATTTACAAAAGATGAATCGCCTTCAGACTTATCTGAATCATAAGTATGCTGTTTGCTAATATTTCAATTAGATGCGCTAGTAGATGGTAATGCTATATTTTTTGAAGATTGAACTTTATCAATAAATATATATAGCGCACTCACTATTTTAGATATTCTCTCTTTAATAGGATTGTAAGTCAGCTAGCCAAATGAAATTAAAGTCAACAACAATAATAGCCAATAGGTCAGCACAAAACCGTGTTGCTAGATCAGCGCAGAACCGTTCGTTCCTGCTTTAAGGTCAGCGCACGTTTTAAGGTCAGCTAGCCGATCAGCACACGCATAACGTCTCAAAGTCAGCTAGCCTTAGAAATCGACACAAGTTTTAAGGTCAGCGAAACAAACACAAATGCTAGCCAGCGAAATAAACACAAATTCCATAATTCTTTGATGTTTTCATGAGAGAAGCAGCCAGGAATGCGTCAAAGGACCTTAACTTGGGTGCATCTCAGCCTACATAGTTAAACCACTTCACCGCATAATCGGACGTAGAAAGAATGCGAAACAGCCATTGTTTGGTTGTTTTTGCTAGTAGATGGCATTCTAGTTTCTATCCCTTTCCGCTAGAATTTCTCCATACCTTGAAAGTTCTCCTTGAGCAACTATAGGTTTCTGGTGCATGTAAGTATTATTGTTAGAACGTTCATAGACTCTCAATTGAGTATCCGCAACCTGGCTGGCAAAGAATACAACTCTATTGCCATCAACGTATTTGATTCTTCTTTCTTGTTCGGATACAGCCACGCTTCCTGAATCTAAAGCTACCTAACCTTCTAACCCAGTACCTACAATGCACCTTTCAGGCCTAAAAAGTGGAACTGCTCGTCGCTGCATGGTGGACCTCATTAATGCACGGCTTGCCTCATTATGCTCAATAAAAGGAATAAGAGAAGCTCCGATTGAAAAATGTTGTAAAAGATGCACGTTATGAAAACGGGCTTGTTCCCATGTAACGGTTAGAATTTTTTGTCGGTAACGCGGGGTCGAACGCCATTCAAATCGTTGCACTTTGCCTTTCCCTCTTCCCTTCAGTCGAGTGGCTGAAGCCCCTCTTCTTTTAGTCAATACGCTAAAGCTCCTCAAAGCTTTGCTTTGCAAAGTAGAGCAAAACAAAGTAAAGCAAAGCAAGCAAGAAAGTCTATAAAAAATAAATAAAAATAGCATAACGAATGAGGGACATGACAAAAGGATTGGCCCTTCAAAACATTTCAATATTACGTTTTATAAGCACCTTATTGTAAGTAAGTAAGTTTTTGTGTTCCAACATTATGTTTTTGCCAATACCTTGCGTCTTAACATTATATTTCTAATTATTGCATGCTGAAAAGTTTAGTCTTTGCGTTCTCACGTAGGATATAGCGATTTCTAAACACCTTGCCGTTTAGTTATTGCATTTTCGTCACGTCACGGGTTCGCGATTTCTAAGTATGATTTACTTTAAAGCTTACCATTTAAAAAGCGCAAAATACCATTGAAAGCGAAAAGGCTAAGCTTACCTTATTATATTGAAGACGTTGCTTATCTTTAAAAAAAGTCGATTAACGATAGCCCAAGCAAAAATACCTTTTTGATTTGAATAGACGTTGCCGACAGCTCGTGCCTATAGGTGTTGGGTTGAGTCCCATGTTGCCGTTGCCATTACCATTTTTAGAACCTGGCAACAGACTTTTACAAAGGTGATAAGCCGGAGGAAGATGAGATGACGTCAAATCAGCATCCCCCGTTATCTCTAGGCGACGCATGTGCTACAATATTGCTAGAGATAAAGAGTCGCGAGGGCGTCCCTGGGTCGTACGTCTCCGCTTATATTGGTTTTTTACGTATACACTTAGTCGCAGAAAGCAGTGTAATCAAATGCCTAAAGGTATTCAGGTTGCCGGGATTGGGTTTATGGTGGTCCACATGCTGATGGACCTCCCAAAATGTTCCTTTCACCCGTTTGATTGCCAAGCAGCTTGTTATCGTTACTCGATTGCTCTTGAGTCGTGGTTTCAGGGGATGCAGTGTCGAATGGTGGCAAAGCGATTTGGCTTGGCTCTTAAAAATCTAGCTTTCCCAATCAAGTTAGAGGGATGAAAAACATACTACATAAAAATGCTAACTTCTAACCATACTTACGGATGAAGAGGGATTCGAACCCCCGGTATTCAAAAGAATACTTCGGTTTTCAAGACCGACTCTTTAAACCGCTCAGACATCCATCCATTTTTTGGCAAGATTATGAGCCATCAATAATCAACCAACACAGGTTTTTGTAAATTACATGCAACACAAAAGAAAAACAAATAGGTCATATTGGCTGGGATGGGGGCCTAATTGATTTCTTTTTTTTCTCATCACATCTATTTTGGATAACACTGGTTAATAGATTCCTTTTTTTAAAGCTCAGTTATCTTTTTTTGCTTGTGTAAAGACAATCACTATGTTACGCTTTATTGAACACAACAACTAACATAAGGGTTTCTGTGGAAACTAAACTATAGGAATCCTTTCTAGCAAGTAACTAAATGGCTTGGCAAACCTCTAGCAAAGCTTTGACAGTTACGGGCTCCGCTTGACCTTTTCCATTGGCCGTATGGTCGACCAAAATTGATTGCGATTACTGAGGGCAAAAATTTCAAATTGCAGCCTTTTTGCTTGCCAGGTTACGATCTTTTGTCTTGACGCAGGCTATAGCCTAAATTACAAAGAGCTACAAAAGCATGCTGACTTAACGTCATCTCCATTTTTTGTTGCTTTCCATAATACATTGAAATTACTGTAATTTTTAAAGTAGCAATAAAAGGAATATCAGCTAAAGCAACGCATTGCATTGCTTAATAGTTTTAAGTTATCATTTAATGTAATCTACTTTAAGTTTGCAATAAAACAAAACATCAATGATAACGTTGCATTGTGGGATAATAAAGGAGATCTCTGTGATCAAGAAGAATGATTCGTAATAGCTTAAGTTTACTAGAATAACTTTACATGAGTTTGCAGGGGAGAGACAGAAATGTAAAGCTCACCTTTGAAATAACGAACTGATAAGCCTCAAAAGCAGATGTGTCACCTTTTTGTGGCTTCTATAGCGAAAAAAGGGATTCGAACCCTCAACCCCAGCCTTGGCAAGGCTATACTTTACCATTAAGCTATTTTCGCTGGCTCTCTTTGCACCTTGGCTGTTGAGTTAATTGGAATCATTGATTTGCAATTGACAGTTGATTTTGGCAAGTTCAGACCACCAATCTTAGGAAAGGCAAAAATTTATATACGAAACCACGTAAAAGAGAGAGAGAACTTCTGGTCCACATGATGAGGGAGCGCTACCCCGATTTCTAGGCACCGGCGATTCGTGTTGCTCCAGGTGAGTCTGGTGTTTTCCAACAAGTGCTCTAATCAGATCTAGAAAGTCTGTGGTGATTGTGTGCACCAGACAGTGAGAAGGGGTCAAACGCGTGGGAATCGCGCCCGCCACCGATGCACTCGGACCAACTCGCTGTGGTTCGATTCCCAGAATCGGACCACCTGAGTTCGGGAGTCGAACCGTTCGATTCCCAGAATCGGACCACCCGAGTTCGAGAGTCGGACCATCCGAGTCCCAGAATCGGACCGCCCGACTGAGAGTGAGTCGGACCAGTCTGGTCGGATTCCCAGAATCGGACCAGCCCGATCGGACGTGCCACATGGCACTCGGACCAACCCGTCCGATTTTTGAGAATCGGACGCTTGGACCAACCTGTCCGACTCGGACACTCGGACCAATCCATAATCAGACCACTCAGAATCGGACCTGCCGAAATCGGACCACCCTGTCCGGTCCGATTCCCAGAATCGGACCACTTTGAAAATCGGACCACTTTTTGATCCGACTCCTAGAATCGGATGTGACCAAAAGCGGACCACTAGGCCGATCGGACCAATCCAAAATCGGATGTCCGATTCTGATAATCGGACTCCTGAGAGTCGGACATCTTAGAATCGGACCAAAAAAACTGTCAAAATCAAACAGGTATCCAGAACACAAATTTTGACTCATCTAAACCCCGAAATTGACCCAAAGACCATGTAGAGCTAAAGGCACATCACAGATCCATCATTGGGCTGAAACTTAGAGCACATAGTTCAAAATTTGGCTATAAACAGTCCTCCAAATTGCATATGGCATCTACCTAATGGCCCTGCAGGCTGGGGGGGACTGCCCCCCCGGACCCCCGCAGAGGGGTGCCCCCTCCGCACCTCCCCCGAGTAGGTTGGAGAGAAAATGCGCACCATGACTGTTAGATATGATCAATGCCCCACCCTCATTAGGTACTACCAATGATCCATGGTGCTCAAAGTTGTAAGGCCCCCATTATGAGGAGAAGCCAAGTGTGAGCCCGGACATTGGTGGAGTCCTGACTTGTATATCAGATGAGGTCTATGTGACCGGATGGCAAAAAGGTGACCATTGTGGGTCTAATCTTTGGGTTAGACAGAGTGGTTAAGCTGGTAGCAACTCGAGGCACATTGCATTGAGTTGCGTAGTAAGGGAGTTAAAATGGGCCCCTATTGTGGGGTCCGGGGGCCGCGGAAGCGGCCCCTGGCTAGGGGGTCCCAGGGGGGCCAGCGGCCCCCCTGGCGGGGGTTCGGGGGCAGCGCCCCCGGCCCAATGGTAAAGGGAATATTCCCTGGCCGACTAGTGGAGGCTCATATGGTAGGTCGGTCAGCAGGCCGACCTAACGACCTTCGCGGGCTATAAAAGCTAAACCCCTTCGCAGCCATCTCACACTCATCTTTCACCCAGTCAGAGTTGTTGTTCCAGCTAGCCTTAAGCTCTTCGCCTATCTTCTGTCTAGATCGCCATCTAAGCTTCACTCAGTGGAAGCGCACGGGTGGACAGAGCCATCTTTGTATCAGTTGTTTGAAGTTAAAGAATTTACTGATTCTCCTCTTATCTGTTGTGTACTCTCTATCTCTTTCTCAGATTCTGTTCGCTGCGCCGTGTAATTTTTTACAATGACATGCCTTCCAATTTGGACCCTAGTGAAGTAATGGCTCTACACGAGCATGGATTCTCACGTGCAAAAGAGCAGCCAAAAGCCCATACCCGAACAAAGACAAACAGAGACCCTAGAACCTCAACGGGCCAATCTAGCCACCATCAAGGGCAAAAAGGCCACATCACTAGAACACAAAGACATTGTGTTCATACCATGTCTAGTCAGAGCAAAATGCAACATCAGCAAGCTACAAATGCCAAGATGACTAGACATGACATTCTTGATGAGAGATGTACCTTGAGCCACACCGCACAGACAACCCAAGACATTGGTGGAGAATCCACATCTGGTCGTGCAGTCAAGAACTCAAGGGCATCTGTCAGAAGGCTTAAATTTACAAGCCAGGACCCCGAAGATGAAGACATAGTACCACCTGCTTATCTTAGGGTCAAACTCACCGCGAAAAGAGAGCATACTATCGATGCTCTGATTGATAAAGGAGCAAATTTTAACATCTTGACCTATGAATCATGGACCCTACTAGGCCAACCAGAGCTCACATTGACTAGTGGAACTCTTAGCCCTTATGGGGGACACCCACAAGCACTCATGGGGAAGTGCAAAATCCTTGCAACAATTGAAATAGAAAGCTTGCATATCCTATTTCATGTTCCTCCAAAAAGTGCTAGCTGCAGGAAAGAAACCCTCCTAGGAAGACCCTTCAAAAGGGCAACCAAATGTGAGGTTGACTATGTGGCACAGAGGATACACTTGACACTATCAGGTGTGAGGATAGTCACCACCTTTAGCAAGGGTGACCTCATCGAACCTCAAGGGAAAGGCAAGAAAGGTGATGACATAACAGTCAAGCCTACAAACGAGGGCAAGGACTTGTTGGAAGAGTTGATACAAGCACAGGTCAAACAACGTGAACCAGTGAGTGAGGCCATGCCGGAAACAAGAAGGTCAAGAGACAAGGCCAAGGACAGGGTTTGGACTCACAAAAACCATAGAAGACCATGAAAGAAGCCCAAGCCTTATAGGCGAAGGCATCGATGGAGAGCTAGCACAACGTCGCGATGGATATCCAAAGCGTTGCTACATGCTCAAGGATACTACGCAGGTAACCAATGGATTTGGGTACCAAAATCCCCTGCTAAACCGCCTCCATCAACTGAAGGCTAGAGTGCCTCAAAAGCATGGCACAAGAGGAAATCTAAGAGAAACTCTAGGTCTCAAGGCAAGAAACCAGACATGATTGTTCGAAGGAAAGAGCCCCAGCCTAGCATGCTAAATAGAGAGATGTCATACGTAGCCATTGAGCAGGCACAAAAATCGTTAGCGCCCAAGGAGCCTTTGATTCCCCAAGGGGAGAACAAGCATCATAGGCACAACATTGCTCAAGGAAAGGCTGATCGCTCAACAAAGCAAATGGCACAATCCTCGAGTAACCTTGAGCAGATCATTTAGCGAGTGCCAAGTCTACCCAAGAGTCCTAGATCTCCTATGCCCTCTTCTCCCAAACAGACACAGGAAGCACCATAGCAGTTGTCAAGGGCGACTGCTCAATTCCAATCTCTATCTCCATCTAAGCTTCCAATCGTCAAAGAGGTGGGACATGATGCCATCTGTAGCTCTCGACCCAAGGATATCCTGAGCCACCTAATACGACTAGATCAGCTCATGTTTGATCTACACAAATGAGTGCTCAAAGGCCAACGAAAGACACAATCACTTCTAATCGCCCTAGGGACTTGACACCGCAATCCACCAAGGGTAGCCAGCCCACTAAACTAGTTGCTACTACTTCCAATCATGGACCACAGCAGTCACAACCCTTGGCTGTGACAATGCCCCTTGTGGAATGTGTCCTTAGTGGTTTACTTGAGGAGGAGGTGTCGCAACCAAACCCCTCAACAACTCCAGCACTTTCAAAGTGCCTAAAGCCTAGGACGGAGAAGTCAAACACAAGGGAGTTGGTTGAAAAGCTAGACTCTCTGAAAAGGGTGGTAGTTGTGCCCTCACAACTGGGCAAGGCTATTCAGCAAACCATGGCCATGTCCCATAAGGACACACTAGAGAAGGGAAATGCTAAGGCCCGACCAAGCACATCAACGGTCGATATAGCCCAGGGTCCTGAGTTCTTGAGAGAGGCACCTTCATTGACCAAGAAAAAGAGGAGAAAGCAGAGAAAACAGCAACAGATGCAGGTGGTTGTGGACCCAAAGAACATTGAGATGAAGGGCGCTGGAGAGCTGATGAATAAAGCATCAAGTCCATCCACCAATGAACCCAATGATGCCTCTCCTAATAGCGGTGAAACCCCAGACACATCCGTGTGTTCTGAGAAACCAAAGCAACCGTTGCCATCAACAGTTGCTTGAAACACTCTGTCCACTGACAATAGAACTCACATTGATCAATCAAGAGTGGATACAACGCTGTCACAACAGGGTGACAAATCTATACCAGTCACATCCAAGAAGAACCATGATGAAATAACAGCTAAACCTCAAGAGAAACGTGAGAACCCCAAGAGCATAAGAAAACCTAGCGTGAACCAATCTTGCTCATCTAGGCTTGAGCCCCCAGCCATGCTAAAGCCTAAGGAAACTCTTAGAACTTTGCATGAGATAGCAACCGAGCAAGCCCTCATTGAACATAGAAGTGTCGCAGAATGCTTAACTGAGTTGGAGGCTAAGCTCAAAGTGGTCGCACGTGTCTACGTGCTTGCGGACATGGGCACGATCCCCAAGGAGTAGCTTGGAGATTGCTTGACGTTTCCTCTATCATGGGAAGAACAAGAACATCTTAACGGGCACTATGATAGGCTCCTGCATGAACATATGGGACTCATCCCTGACGAGGAGGCTGACGAACTGCGCTTAACCGTCACGTTCAATGAAGTGCTCTACCGACCACATCTCGTAGACATAGAGCTACTAAAGCGACTATCAGTAGGCTAGAGTCAATTTGAGCAACGCTGGTGCGAAAGCCGCATTGTAATGGCTGAACTAGGGGCCCAGATCATGACCGGTCTCAGAAGAGCGATTCGCCAAATGGCGGTCTCAAAGAGACCCAACCTACGTGGCACCAACTTCCCTTCGGGTGCTCACTGACATTCGGGGTACGGACTTAGCTGGGACTAGGCTACAGGGGCCTTTGATTGATAAGGTTCTCACTGAGGAGGAGTTACATATTGCCAGTAGACTCGGTCAAGGTTCCATGCTACTCGACGTGGCAAAATATCTATCAGTATTAAGTCAACTGCCACGAATACTCGATGCGTGTGCCACACTCCGATACAACCCCGAGTTCTACACTTGGTTCTTATCCTTGTGAAGTGACATGGATTCATAAATATGTATATAAATAAACACTGATTCTTGTGTCACCTTGTATAAACAATATCAACACACACAAGCAATGATAGTCAAGCATAGGCAGAAGAGTTGGGTCTGACAGGCTAAGCTCCTCAAGTCCTCTTCTCATCACACATTTAAAAGCTGTGTGACCATTCCCACTTCCAAGTGAAGGGCATGCAACCCACATTACTGCCATAGGAGGCCTTGACCAACAACACTGATGTTGTAGACAGGGTGCAGTCCCTTTCTATACACCTTCTTCCCGTTTTGGTCTACCCTTCCGAGGATGTGCCCTATCTCACTCCATGACAACCAGTCCACACAACGTAGCATAAGCCAATATCGGCTAATGGCTGGAGGCAAACCGAACATCATCACGGGGGCCATCCCTTTGCGACGAAACACTGCATGCCTCAACCCTCCCCTTCTTGTCATATGCGCTTCATAAACCACACTAAAATCCCTTCCATGCAGACAGTTGTACCCTGTATCAAGGTTTAACCCTTGAAGTGTGTCTTGCAGGTTTCCTTTTGTGGCGGAACGCATGGAGGATCATGGAGATCTAGCATGCAAAGACGCTCTTCACAGAAGGCGGGAGCATGTGGCACGTGCCCCTCCACTGGAGTGCTATGTGCCCACCATCAAGAGGTATGCCAAGAAGCGAGGCCCTAAGCGACATTGCCTAGGGCGAAGGCCAAAGAATCCTCGAGTCAAGAAAGTCGAGACTCGAAACGTGCAACAGGTGGCAGCACTAGTGGTACGCACTCCCAGCTCCCGCGCGGGCCCCAGATGCTCAAAGGCAGAAAGGGCAGCTCTGGAAAGAGAAGAATTTAATGAATTATTTAAAGATATTCTGCAGACGGTAGCGGGCCGGGATTACACCATTCATGTCCCGGCCGACATGTTCCCTGATCACCCTCATGGAAGCCCCACACCAGCAGAGCCCCAATCACCTGGCCATCTAGACTCGCCCTGGCTTGTACAAATCGAGTAGCCCATAATGCAAAAAGGGTTTATCAAATGATAACTGGCCAGGACCTTTTGTTTTTAAATGGTAAGTGTTCCCGACTTGTTAAGTGTTGACATGTTCCTGACTTGTATGAACTTATCATACCTGCGTTTAATATATGCTACGCCTTTAGCAAAAGAAAAAGCTAATCAAGCGCAGGTGATAAATGTCTAGTCAACACCATAGAATTCAAATAAGTGATGTCTCCTTGCATTGCACTGGTTTATTATAGTTGCGGCATACACAATGCATATGCTCTCATGAAGCGACAAGTGGATGCAGCATAATACATGTCCTTGTGTGAAAATGTTCAATGCCCAATCACCGCAACATCCACAACCCCACAACGAGCCGTGGCAAAGCCACGCTGCTGAAAGCACCCTTGCCAACCACCCACATTGCATGGCCCACAAAACATTCCTAGGCCACGCCCCCTTTCTGGGTCAAGCTCTATAGTTGGCTCACGCCAGCCGTTACCTCAATTGTACCCACATTGCATGTGCCGCAAGGAGGGTTGCAATAGCTCAAGTGTATCTCCCCCTTTCGCCAACTGCTTCTCTAACAACGAGGCTAGGGCACCATCATCATTGTACTATTCATTTTCGGAGACTTCGAAGCTTGACATTTTCCAACCCATTGAAAGGCTGATAGCCTCAACATATTGTAATGGTTGTACTCAGGCAAAAAAAAAAAAGAGAAAAAGAAACGAAAAGAAAGGAAAAAAAAAGGAAAAGAAATGACTGGAAAAATAAAAAGCACCCACGATCACAGCACAGCACCTAGGGGTCCTCAAATTAGGTACGTTTGGTGACCATGGTCGACCGGCTTCGTCCCTAGTCCCCTAGCCCCTTACACTCACCCACAATTGTTCAGGGCACATCAAGGGCAGGACATACTTGGGGAGCTTGTCTCGCCTAGAGTTAGACCTATCACCCTGACCCACTTGCACAATTTTCTTTTGCACTCTGCCTTTGTACCATTGCAATCAGTGGTGATAAGCACCACACGATTGGCCATGAAAAGTACACCGTACTCATCAAGCAAGTCCAATAGTTTCCAGCAATTGAAAGTGCGGTGTTCCTGTATTCCATTACGCTACATCGTGCAGTCACAATACAAAGGATGTCTCATATGCCTTCACGCGTACTCCTTCTCCACATGGACAACTTTGCTTCATCCACGAATTGTTATGAGAAACTAGCCCACGGTCTTCTAACTATGTAATATCTAAGTATGCACGAGCACTCACATAATATTTGCACCGAAGTATATCCACAGTTTGGGTCCTCAAGTGCAGGACAATACTCTCAGCTTGCTTAGAGTTCGACCTGTCTCCCAAACAAAATCAAATATGTCTTGTGCACGATAAGAAGACTAGCACTACCCCTTAGGGAGAGATCACACGAGAGGTTTTCAAATTGCAGGTAAAGAAACCTCCAACGAAATTCCAATCGCTCCTTATCAACACTCAACTTTGAATGCTTGTCCCTTACCATCCGATAAGCCCGCAAGGAATCGTCATACACAGAATCCCCAACAAACCAATACTTGTGCTGGCCATCAATGCAATCCCCAACACAGCATAACCCTACCACCAACTCCAACAACCTTCCACCAGCCACCTTGGCCACCAAAAGGCCCCCATGACCTTTTGCCACACCACCACCAACACTCCTCCATGGAAACCACAAGCGTCCTTGTTACCCACGTCTTCGGTGCATGCTACAGCCTGCTACCTACGACGGTGAGTGCCATGGGACTGGCACTCGTCTAGGAGGGGGGTAATGTTAACCCCAACATGAAGAAAGCAAAAAGAAGTGGAAGAGATGCAGGGCAAAGGCGGAAAAAAGGTAGCCCGACTGAAGAAAGAAAAGGAGAAAAGGCCAAAAGCGCAAGGGCAACCTTAAAAGTCCAAGGCAAAGGCAAAAGGGAAAAGGCGCATTTTAAAATAGAAAGGCGCACCCTGAAATCTTGTAAAAGAGCGTCGGGCTCTCACCCGTGCAATTTGTAAATGTAGATGGGCGGTGGAAAGGAAGCTAGGAAGATAGAAGGACAATGGAAAAAGGGCATGGGCTACGGCCGGCCATGTAAAAAGGGGAAAAGGGAATGACCGCCCAAAAGGGATTTAGGGTTTTGTATATAAAGTTGAAAAGTGAATGAGAAGCTCATTCTTGTGTGTGGCCAAAAGTAGCTCTCCTCTTCTTCTTCTTCTTCTTCTTCTTGCTTGCTTGAGCTTGTGCTTGAGAGAGGGAGTGTGAGAGTGTGAGGGTGAGGGACCGAGGAGGAGAAGCTCTCCATCGTCTCCTCTCTTCTTCTCTTCTCTTCTCTTGTCTTGTCTTGCTCGCGGCAATGGAGCTTGGAGCGTGGAGCTTGAGGATGGAGTTTGCTTGAAGCTTGCACTTGGATCGTGGAGCTACCGGAGTGCGCGGGAGAGGAGGTAACTCAAACGGCATCAAGGTAAGCTCACTACACCCGTAGATATGGATGGCACGTTGGCTATGTGAGAGGTAGCCATTAGTGCTCGTCTTGGAATGCTTGAAACAATAATCAGTCCGTGGGTCTTGGCGGTTGAGTGAAAGTTCCCACATCCCCCTAGCCGACAGTTGTGCTAGAGGGGAGGGGAATAGCATGTAGGAATAAGCTCCTTGATGGAGCTTGCAGGGGGGAGAACCCCATGCATAATGACGCGTGGGGGAGGGAGGATCCCCTCCCCTTACCTATTTAGTCTGTGTCGTGAGCTGGGAGAGGCTACAGGGGGGTTCATGTTGTAAATCGAGAGGGTGATCATGGAGGATAGGGGAGCTGCCATACTGCCATCCAGAGGGGGGCTGTGAGGTTGCTGAGATACTGCCGTCGCTCCCATAAAGGAGGGGAAGGCTGTACGTCGCCAGTTTAAGGGGAGGAGGTCACCGCCATCTGCCGCCTTATTCGCCACGTGAGGCTTCCACGTTAGTTCAGAAGCTTCTTAGGAAGCTTCTAAAAGCCTCCTAAGAAGCCCCCCTTCATGTGGCCTATTTAAGCCCCTTTTATATTACACCCCCCCTCCAAAATTTTCCTTGTGGGCTTCCACCTAGCCTTGTTCATGTGGGCACCGTAAAACCCTTTCCCCCCCGCACAAAAACTCCTCTCTAAGATCTTTCACACCCTTTTTTTTTCCCCCCTTTCCTTTCCACCAAGAGTAATTTTAAGCCACCCACCCCCGGGATCCAAAAACCCCCATTTCCCATGGACCCTCTCCAAGTTTTTAAAAAAAGCCATTAAGCCTTTCTCCCCCCCCCCCCCCGTTTCCATTCTACCCAAGGGCCTTTGAAGAGCTCACTTAACCCAGGAGTTAAGGCTTTTCCCCTCTTTTTTTGGGTTCTCCACAAGCATTCACTAGCCCGAGTCAAAAACCCTTTCCGTGGGGCTTTGTTATTGCCTCTCTAGTGGGTTTATAAGCCCATTTATTCCAAGATGAAAAGGCTGCATTTGCGATGGCTCCTAAGAAAGCACAAGGCACAGCCGCAAGAGGATCGTCTCCTAACATCCATGTGACATTTCACCACAAGTCTAGGTTTTTTCTTCCTAATTTTTGATTTACGTCGTTATAATCCAATCGTGCATGGATCATTTTTGGAGATAGGATGCATCTTTTGTTTTCAATACTTTGACTAATTTAAAAGAAATAGCTCACGACGGAAGAATTCCGTCATTAGTATTTTCAATAAAACGAACAAAATAAAGTGAGCATAAGATTCCTATGCATTTCTAGCTAGTAGTTTTTATGCATTGCAATGAATTGAAATTAGATTAATGTCCATTTTTACAAAACGGAATTAAGATAGTACACTTCAATTAAGCATGGAAGAAATAAACTGCATATTGCATTATTGAACATTTTTTTCGAAATGATTCTTAAAGAAAGTTACTAGCAACCGTAGGAAATTGCTAGGGCTGCATGAAGGAGATTTAACTCTAGGCAAGTGGCCTAAAAACTTAAATCAACAAAAGGGTGTGTAAGTTCAGCATACGACAAATTCATTCGGAAAAGAAAGTAGAAAAAGGCTGCATGTTTAAACATAAAATCCTAAAGCTTAGTAGCACAAATCTTGTTTGCATATTATAGGATGATCAATTGGAATTATGCTTATGATTTGATCTTAACCCGAAAAGTTAGGGTTTGTAAATCAACTTATACGTAGACAATGAATCATGTTCAAGACCAGACAAGTTAAATTGGTTTAAACCTAAAAACCTAAAACCGCAAGGTACTCGTTTAGGAAGGGTTAATTCAATGCAACATATCCCAAAGAGCTCACTAGGGTTAGCACGTTGGGGACATTACCTAGTCGTTCGTATTACCAAAGCTGAAACTCCTATACCCTAAAGAATTACCCACATTCACGGAATGTAGAGACAGTAGGACCTACTCGCGAGAAAAGATCTAGGGTTTTCACCCTAAGAATCTCTCACTAAAAAGATGAAACTCAGAACCTTAGGACTGACAATGTCGGCCTAATGCAAATAGGAACGGATTGTCATATCTAATCATGATACCATGATTACAAGATGCCATTGATGGGTAGAATAGTCCCATGGATTATGTGCGACACTTGGCAACAAGTTGTAGAGTCGCATGATCTTATGATTGGATCACAAGGGGAATGGCCAATTCCTCGGAATCAGATTGGAGGATTCTTACGCAAGTTTATCTTGCAAGAGGATGAATAATTGTCCTGATATAGTACCTTTCTTGGGTAAAGTAACCAAGATACGGGGATTAGATATTTTCTTGGAAGAAAAAGACCAATCAATAACTTGGAATAACATATGAACTTAAGGTATTGATTAAGTCAGGTTAATAGGGTATGGCCCTAACCCAGGATATAGGGGATCTTGCCAAGTCGTAATTGATCCCGGATCGAGTGTTGGATACATTCGGAAAGAAGGATTCACTCCTTAGCAGTTGGCCAAAAATAACGACCAATGGAATTGCTTGTGCTTGTAACAATTTCAAGAGCACTGTTTTGCTTTGTTTGCTCAAAGAATTAAAGGATAAAAGGATATCTAATGCTTTAGGTTGAAGGCGTGAAGGGAGAGGTAGCTTCAGTTACCCCCAACTGCCTACCTGACCCTAACCAAGGGGGTTGTTAACCATGCCGGGAAGGTGGACTAAACCCGCCGCGAGAGGTCTCTCCGTTGAGTGCTACTTGGAGCAAGAGGACGCTTGGGTGCCAGGGGGGATCTGGCCATAAATCCCTCGCCTTCCGGGCCCTACACAAGAGGCAAACGTGGCTCGGGTCTCGAGGCCCGCATACTAGTCTATAGGTGGAATCTTGGATTAGTAATCCCTGTGGATTGCTGGATAGCCTTCAGGCAGATTATGGATAGGCCTACGTGTTGGACTTTATGTATTTCAAAGATAAATATGATAACTTGTTGAAAAGGAACTTGTTTGACATTGCTTTTCTATGTCAAGTGCTATTATTAGGTGAAGGAACCAGTGTCTAACGGGCTAATCAAGGAAGCTGTTTGATGCATGTCCAACTAAATGTGGTAGGTGATTAGATAACTAAAAAAACCTGAGGAAAGTGTGGTGGATGTGGCCATGGGTCCGTCCTACGGATGGGTGGTCCCGGTTGGCCGGGAAATTTTCTCAATCATGGTGGACAGTGAGAAGATCGTTCAAAGAACACGAAGAGCAAGAGCATTGACCTAGAGTCTAAGTTATAAATGATCCCGATTTACGTTGTTTTAGGGGAACGGAATGGGACTATGCCTTATGGCAGAGAGGTTAAGCTTCGCATCCCTCTCGTTTCCCATTCTCCTTGAACCAAGTGCAACGTGAATCCGCTTCGGACCTGGTGTTTCTATGTAAAGTAGTTTGCTCGGGTTCGATGCTAGTTGCCGTTAGGAAATGACCAATAGAGAAAACCTTAATTCAGGTCGGTCCTAAGTGGAAATGGTCGGAATACTTCCGCTATGTGGTAGACGTGGAAAGTCCTAGATCGCAAACCCCATAACATTCCATGGGAGTGCCGGGTGGAGCTTTCTAGACATCCTTTCCAATGGACTGCTAAGACGTGTCCTGAAGATAATAGGTGGACACATTACACTCGTGCTCCTTGGATCCTATCCACTAAAGAAAAGTGCTTGGTGAAGCAAATTATCAGGTCTATCCACACCTTGATGGGTATGATGTGTTCCCTCGAGTCTACTTTTTCTAAAGATGACCTAATAGGACTAAAATCCCATGATTGACACAAAATATACTAGGTTTGTCTTAACCTTGATAGCAATTACAATCACTATTTCATTATTTTGTGTCAATTTGATATTTGTAATGCTTCAAATTTATGGTATTTTTGGTACTAACAATCACGATTTCAGGGTATCTCACTTTAAAAATATGTTTGGTGATTTATAAGTTATCAAGTTTAGTGCAATGGATCTCATAGAAGGAGATCAAGTTATCCTCTATTAAATCCACAAGGCACGGAGCAGTGGAGAAGGTTTGTCTCTTTGAGAAGTACTTGCCCACAAGCATGCTCATGATATAAACTCACCTCCTAGTACATCTCGTTGATGAAGTGGAGATTGTGGGACCTATCCATGTACGATGGATGTTCTTCTCGGAGTGCTTCATGAAAACCTTGAAGGGCTTTGTGCGACAGTGAGCTCATACGAAGGGAAGCATGACTAAAGGTTGGCACAGTGCTAGAGGTATTAGTGTATGTAGAGATTTAGAGAGGCAGAGACGGAGTGAGGAGCAAGCATGCTCTCTTCATCTTCATTCATTCTCACTTAACCACACACATAGAGTAAGTGTATACAATAGTACTAAGGTCCATAGGACCATTCACACTGGGTCTAAGACCACCGACTTATTTAATGTCCCACACTTGCTGATACAGCTGGACAAGACTAATGTCGGTCATACATACTAACAGGAGAATAATATGAGCTTGATATTCTAACACTCCCCCTCAAGTTCAAATCATCTGATGAACTCCAAGTAGCTGTCTAAAACTACTAAACTTACCTTTACCCAAAGACTTGGTAAAGATATCTGCAACCTATTCACTAGTCTTCACATGCATAAGATCCACTCTCCCTGCAAGAACCATCTCTCTGATAAAATGGTAGTGTACCTCTATGTGTTTTGTCCTGGCATGGTATACTGGATTCATTGCCAGGAGTACACTACTGATATTGTCACATAATAAGGTCACTGGAGCATCCACTTGAATATCCAAATCAGCCATAAGCTTGAGCAGCCATGAAATCCCACATGTTGCCAATGCAGCACCCCTGTACTCTGCCTTAGTACTAGACAATGCAACCGTTGGTTGCTTCTTGCTGCTCCAGCTGATCATGCCACTTCCAAGGCCAAAAGCATAACCACTCGTAGATCTGCAATCATATGAGCATCGTGCCCAATCTGCATCTGTGTATCCAACTAGTTTCAAGGGCTTATCTCTCATATAGAGCAACCCATAATCTACAGTGGACTTAACATATCTCATAATCTGCCTAACAGTATCCAAATGTGGCTTCCTGGGCTTCTGCATAAATTGACTTATGAGCCCAACTACATAACTCAAATCTGGCCCGGTGATGGTCAACAAGTAGATCTGACTTCCAACCATCTGCCTGTACATAGTCACATCGTGAATTTCAGCTCCAGTGCTAATGTCCAACTTGACATTTTGATCAAGGGGTGTATCCAATGGTTTGCATTCAAGCATGCCACACTTCTTCAGCATTTCCATGGCATAATGTTTCTGCATCAGCCATAAACCATTTTCAGCCTTGATTACCTCAATACCCAAAAAGTACTTCAACTCACCGAGATCTTTCATGTCAAATTCAGATTTCAGCATCTTCATTACATGCTGTATGCCCAAGTCGTCATTACGAGTGATTATCAAATCATCAACATATATGACCAGCACTACCAAGCCACTGTCAGTCTTCTTTGTAAATAGGCTGTGATCAGCCCTATCAACAGTAAATCCCAACCTCTGCAAGTAGTTACTAATCCTAGCATGCCAAGCTCTCGGAGCCTGCTTCAGCCCATACATTGCCTTTTTCAGCTTGCATACATAATGCTGAAAATCAGGGTGAACATACCCTTCTGGCTGAACCATATAGACATCCTCTGCTAAGTCACCGTTAAGAAATACATTCTTAACGTCCATCTTCTGTAATTTCCATCATCTAGCAGTAGCCAAGGCAATCACAGTGCATATGGTTGCCATCTTGGCAACAGGGCTGAAGGTTTCCTCATAATCAAGTCCATACTATTGGGCATACCCCTTAGCAACCAGCCTGGCTTTGTACCTTTCCACATTGCCATCCGACTTGCATTTGATTTTGTAGACCCATTTGTAGCCAATGGTCTTTTTTCCTTCAGGCAGTGGCACAAGATCCCATGTCTTATTTTCAGCCAAGTCATTCATTTATTCATCCATGGCTGCACACCAGTTCTCATTTTCCACTGCTTCAGCATATGTACCTAGTTCTTTGATCTCCATCACTTTTGTCATGTAAGCATAATGCTTTGCAGTGTAGCCACTATATGTCAACCTATCAATAGGATATCTGACCCTCTATGAGTGTCTAAGCTTTGGTGCACTGCTCGATTCCCCTCTCTCATGAGGCAGAATGTACCTGCTCTGCCTTGCACCAGGCGTATAGACAGTTGGAATACCAAGTTCACTATCTAAAGTGTCAGTAGACTTATATCTAGAAGTCATTCTACCATGTGTCATCATCCCAGATACATCCTCACTAAGTTTCTCTTTTCCTTTGTCCGCAACATCATATCTCCCCCTCACTGACATATTGGTGTCAGTGGATGGTGAGCTCCTCAATCTCCCTATCTATGGGGATGCTGTTTGACTACTAGGTCCTATCATAGCAGTGCTCTGTTGCATATCAACTATGGATACATGAGTAGAAGGCATATCTGATGGCACTATAGCTAGTGATACATACCATGAACCCATCTTATCAAAGATAACATCCCTGCTCACCAAGGTCTCCCTGGTAGAGGTATCATAGCATTTGTATGCCTTCTTCTCCTGCAAATATCCAATTTGCAGGAGAACAAGCTGTTTTTTTTGCATAATTTGCAGCCTTTGCAAATTTACATGCCCCACTCTCTTGTGCCAAATTTCCAAGTCTCTGATAGTGCCAGAACCATGGGCAAACATAGCTGAATTCAGCTCTGGCAAGGTAGCATCAAGAGTAAACATTCTGCCATTCCTGTGACCACGAGCTATCAACTTGCATCCATTTCTAAACTCTTCAATAAAGCAACCATGCTTGTTGAATCTAACCTACAAGTTTTGCTCCGTCTGACCAACAGACAGTAGGTTTTTCATAAATACATCATGCAAATTTTTCTTTCTGCCATCATGAACCACAAGAGGCACTTTGCCTTTATGCTCAATGCTATGCTGCATGTCATCACCTGTACATGTCATCACCTGTACATACATAACCATTTTTTTCAGCCACCATATCAGTAAACCAATCACCGTGAGGAGTCATGTGGTTCGATGCCCCTGAATCAATGTACCAAACTGCATTATTAGTGCATTTTTCAGCAACTCTATCTTTTACATACTACATGGCAAACAATCTATCTCGTGAAGTATCATCTGCCTGACTAGATGTAGCAAAATGTCTATATTGTATGCCTTTCTGATTGCCCTGGTCCTTCTAGCAGTCCTTGGCAATATGCCCATACTTCCCGCAGCAATGACAATCCTTATCCTTGTTCAAATTGTCAGATGGATGCTGCTGTTTCCAGGAGCCTCTACCTCTAGGGCTAGATCTCCCCCTGCCTCTAAAGTTTCCACCACCTCTTATATTGGATACCTACTAGTTGTTATTGCCATAGGATGCATTTTGCTGGCCTCCTCTACTAGATCCATAGCCTCTACCACGGTTTCCATGGCCGCGTTGATTGGAATAGAAAACTACATCCTTGTTTTTAGAATTGCTAGATCTTGTAGCCAAGCCAAGCTTAACCTCTTCATGGATAAGCAATGCAACCAACTCATTGAAATCAGGCATTTCAGCGTGCATAGACATAGAGGTGTTAAAAGACTTATACTCAGGCCCCAAGCCATTCAAGGTCACAACAACCATGTCTTCATCTTCAACATGTGAACCAATAGATGCCAACTGATCCGCGATGGTCTTAACCTCCGTGACATAATCCTGTATAGATCTGCTCTTCCTCTCCATGTTGTTGAACTTCTGCTTCAACTGTATCTTCCTAGCACTTGTGGTTGTGCCATAATACTTGACCAAAATGTCCCATGCATCCTTAGGAGAGCTGTAGTTCATTATCTGCATTATCATGGCATCTAAGATACATAAAGAGAGCCAGTGGTCCTTTCTGCATTTGCCAAGTTCTAGACTTTGCCTGACTACCTGCAAACCAACAAATATGACTGACCAAGTTCAATCCTCAACTGTTTATGACAGTTTTTTGCAATTAATTGCATTAAAAAACCAGGGTATTTCAGCCCAATGACAGCACAAAATAGTCCACAACCTGTGGTCTAACTCATAAGTATAACAGTTAAGACATATGCTTTGTAGTTGCTTCAGCTTAACCCCCTGCAACCTCACTGCCAGGGTAAATACATATAGTCTGAAAATTGTAAACTATTACTGACCAACAACTTATTCAAAGCCAAAACTAAGTCATATACATGTCATATATGTTCCAAACCTTCATAGACAGCTGCTAGTACATGTAGCAGTCCAAGCATAACCATACGGGCATAAGACAGTGCATATCCAGCAAGTACAAGTGACATAAATCTACTCACAGATTGTATAAAGCCGATAAACTGTCAAACCAAGATGTATTTCAGCCCAAGAGATCCTCAAACCACTTCATACCTATGCCACTGTGTGTACAGGTCAATACATGACCAAACAAGCATCCGCAGACACTCTATCTGTAAGAGACAATGTCATATAATGCATTCACTATTTATGGCTAGCCAATACCCTGTGAATACATTTGTTTCCAAATTTAGACTTCATTTTTTAAGAGCTTTCAATGCTCAGATCAATGCTTATAGCATTCAACATTCATATCCCGTACCATACAACTCCCTGTAGGTAACAAAAAACATGTACTTCTTCAAGGCAATGACTATATGATGATGATAGTTTTATGACAGTTTTCAGCCTGTCATTGACTTCCTAAAACTGAGAATTTCAGTCAATAACTTCAGTCCATAACCATGTCAGACAATTCATTGTCAAGATTGTGGGAGAGAAGGAAGGAGTCTCACTTGTAGCTTTCTTGCTTGCACAATGGGGGAATACACACAAAGTTGAAGGCTGAAGACAATCTTTCTCTTCTTATTGTGTAAGCCAAAAAGAACTCAAGTACATAGAAATAGAACAACCCTATATATGGGTCTCAAACCAAACTCAACTAACTAAGGTGGCATACTAACTGAGCCACGAACTAGAGTAGATAAGGATAGCTATCATCTAGCTATTATTCATGGGCGGTGTACCAACCGCATCTGCAACTGACAGGTCGGTGACATAAATGCACAATGGTCACCCTGGCATATCACGAGTGGAGCTTGATATCTCAACACTCCCCCTCGAGCTCAATCCCAATTCCTGCACACCAAGTAGGTCTCTGAACTTGCGCAGCTTCTCTGCACCCAATGCCTTCGTGAATATGTCAGCTGCCTGATCCTCTGTGCTGACATAAACTAGATCAATAAGACCTAGTAAAACCCTCTCCCGCACATAGTGATAATGCACCTTAATGTGCTTTGTTCTAGCATGATATACTGGGTTGTTTTCCAAGTGTTTACTACTCATGTTGTCACAATAAATGACAACTGGCCCATCTGTAGGCTGATGCATATCATAAAGTAGCTTATGCAACCAAGCTACCTCACATGCAGCCATTGTTGCGCCCCTGTACTTAGCCTCTGTGCTCGACAAGCCAACTGTAGGCTGTTTATTGCTGCTCCAAGTGACTGCAGCACTCCCAAAAGAGAACACGTATCCACTGGTAGATCGTCTATCAGAAATACTATCATCCCAATCAGCATCAGTGTATCCATACAACTGTATCTGAACCCTAGTCTCATAAAGTAGTCCATACTGTAATGTGGACTTCACATACCTGAGTATACATCTAGCCACATCCAAATGCGGTTTCCTTGGAGCCTGCATAAATTGACTTACCAATCCAACAACATAGCTCAAATCTGGCCTGGTAATAGTCATATAAATCAAACTTCCTACTATGCGTCTGTACATAGTAGGGTCTTCCAGAAGCTCACCTGCATCTGCGCTCAGCTTCACATTCTGCTCCAAAGGAACTGAAATAGGCTTACAGCCTATCATCCCATATTTGGATAGCATGTCCAATCCATACTACCTCTACAAGAGCCGTATCCCACTTGGTGATCTAATCACCTCAATACCCAAGAAATAACGCAGCTCTCCCAAATCCTTCATCTCAAACTTCTGCTTCAATAGCATTTTCACATGAAGGATATCTTCATCACTGTCACCTGTCATAATCAAATCATCAACATAAATGACAAGTAGCATAATATCTTTCTCTGTTTTTCTCACATAAAATGAGAAATCTGCCTTGGAAATATGAAAGCCAATAGTGACAAGATATTGTCCTATCTTGTCAGACCATGCTCTAGGTGCTTGCTTCAAGCCATACAAGGCTTTCTTCAACCTACAAACAAACTCAGGATGAACAGCATGCACATAACTTGGTGGTTGCTCCATATATACCTCTTCTTGCAAATCACCATGCAAGAAGGCATTCTTTACATCCATCTGATGTAAAGACCATTCCTTTGATGCAGCCATAGCAATGACTGCTCTTACGGTTGCCATCCTTGCAACCCTGAATGTTTCTTCATAATCAATGCCATATGTTTGTGCATACCCCTTGACTACTAATCTTGCCTTGTATCTGTTCACAGAACCATCTGCATTGTGCTTCACCTTATAAACCCACTTAAAACCAATGCATTCATATCTTTAGGCAAAGGTACCAATTCCCATGTAGCATTTGCTTCCAAGGCATCCATTTCTTCATCCATGGCTTTCTCCCATTTTTCTTTTTCCATGGCTTGCTCAAAAGAAGTGGGTTCTGGTTCCTATATCACTTTGACCATATAGGCATAGTAAATGGTTGTAAATCCATCATATTTCAGCCTATCCACAGGATACCTAGCTCTGGTAGACCTACGCAAAGTAGGTTCACTCCCAGGTGCTCTCAAAACATCCCTGGTCTTTCTTATTGCAGGTGTAACAATAGAAGGAATACCCAACTCATCATCAATGCTCTGTTCTGAGCCATTGGATTCACCATCCACATAAGAGTGACCTGCATTCACATCAAACATGGGCTGATCTACCTTCTCTTTTCCTTTTCGTGATACCTGCATACCACTATCTGCATTGCTTTGAGAAGATTCTCCTGATCTCAATCTGCCTGTCCATGGCGAAGAATGTGAACCACTGCTAGAGGATGCTCCAGGTCGACTAATATCTTGTGACTGCTGCTGTGAATTCTGTACAGCATTACCATTTTGTGCATCTACATTATCAATCACATTTATGGTTTATACTAGCTACTCATCTCATAAAAAACAACATCTCTGCTCACTATAAACTTACGAGTAGAAGGGTTATAGCATCTATACCCTTTTTGCTGTAGAGAGTAACCAATAAAGATGCACTTCTCAGCTTTTGGATCCAACTTGGATCTCAACTCATCTGGCACATGAACATAGGCAATGCAACCAAAAATTTTCAAATGAGAAATATCTGGTCTCCTACCAGTATACCTCTCCTCTGGAGTCATGCCATGTATTGCTGCAGTGGGAGTCATGTTCATTATGTAGACTGTTGTAGCAACTGCCTTAGGCCAGTAAAAATCTAGCAGGTCTTTTTCATTGAGCATGACACGAGATACCTCTCGAATATGCTTGTTTTTTCTTTCTGCAATTCCATTTTGTTGTGGGGTATGACTACATGAATATTGCTGCTTTATGCCATGCTCCTGCAAGAACCTTGCAAGCTCATTTGAGAGCTACTCTCCCCCTCCATCTGACCTTAGGCATTTTATTGGCAGGCCTGTTTCTTTTTCAACCATAGCTTTAAGAGTTTTGAAATGCCTAAAAACTTCACTTTTCTTTTTCATAAAATGCACCCAAACGTTTCTGCTATAGTCATCAATAAAAGTGACAAAATAATGACAGCCTCCAAGAGATGCAGCTTTAGTAGTCCACACATCAGAGTGGATTAATTCCAATGGCTTGTTACTCTCTTGAACATGTCTAGGAAATTCCTTGCCTGTTTTCCAAATTGACAGACTTCACATACCTTATACATTTCAGCAACCTTGAATTTAGGCAATCCTGCAACAATATTTTGGGCTTGCATTGATTTAAGTCGCTGTACATTAACATGACCAATGTGTTTATGCCAGATATCAATATCTGCAAATATATCGATCCCATGTGCAAACATTGCTGTACTCAATTCAGGCATGTCTGCATCCAACGTAAACATTCTACCCTCCTTCTTTCCTTTTGCTATCAAGCGACCTTTATTTTTCATATTCTCAACAAAGCATCCATGAGAATTAAATCTGACCTGGAAGCCCTGCTCAACCATTTGACCAACAGAAACTAGGTTCTTGGTGATATTCGGGACATGAAATACATCCGACAGGTATTTCTTTTTCCCATCCTACATAGACAAAGGAAATTTTCCAATCTGCACAATAGGATGTGCAGTATCATCACCAGTCTCCACAAATCCTGGTTTTTCCATTTTCCTTGCATCCTGCATCCATTTTGCATGACCTGTCATGTGGTTTGATGCACCTGAGTCAACATACCACACATCGTTGCTTTCTTCTACCCTTGTCACAGAATTAGTCATGTGCTGCACCATAAACAAATACTCATTTCTGTCATCACCCTGTCTACTAGAAGATGCATAATTTCCTTGTTGCAATTTTCCATTCATGATGTCATTTTTCTTTTTATAGCAGTCTTTAGCCATATGACCCATTTTACCACAGTAGTAGCATTCAACATTGCTGTTTGCATTTTGGCCTCTTTGCCATCCACCATGACCTCTTTGGCTCCCCCTGCCTCTAGAGTTACCACGTCCTCCTCCATAGGACTAGTTTTCTTGAGTTTGCTGCATATTCTGATTTCTACCACGGCCTCCAGATTGGCCTCCTCTATCTCTGTCTCTACCTCTTCCAGCATTTGAGTAGAAGACAGCTTCTTTTGAAGTTCCTCCTGAAGAAGATGCACCACCATTTCTCTGCTCCTCAGAAATTAGAAGAGCAATCAACTTCTCAAAATCAGGAAATCTTTCACGGACGGAAATGGATCTTTGGAACTGTGCATAATCCTTTCCTAGACCATTCAAGGTCACAGAAACTAAATCATCATCTTCCACTGGCGACCTAATGGAAGCAAGTGCATCTGCAATCTTCTTCACCTTCATGTGGTAGTCATTGATGCTCATACTTTCTCTTTGCACATTGTGTAACTCTTGCTTGAGCTGCATTTTCCTGGCTTGCGTATTTATGCTATACTTTTTTGACAAAGTATCCCATGCCTCCTTTGGCGTACTTACATCTTGAATATGCACAATCATAGAGTCTGAAATGCTGATAGACAGCCAGTACATAACTTTCCTGGCTCTCTTATGCCATGCTTTAAATGCCTGCATTTGCTGTTTATTGGGAACATCAGGAAAAACTGGTTCTTCTTCATTTCCTACAACGAATTCCCAATATCCTTTTCCCATAAGAAAATTCATCATTCTGAACTTCCATGCTTGGAAGTTGTTCTTATCAAGCTTTTCAGTGACAATCTGTGAAAGAGAATTAGATGCCATTACAGAACACTGCCAAAAATTCAGTCACTACAAAGAACACAGCTTCAGCCTCACAAGGGCAAATCTGCAAAATTGACGAAAGTGGTATTTGACCACACAGTCACTTCCTAGTAACAATTTTGCATCAACAGGCAACAAGGATGATTCTGTAACTTCCAATGTCTCTGCGCACAGGCATACGATGCAATTTCTACAGTAACTTTTCACCGACCTGTAGAACAGTGGTCGCACAACATAAAACAGGGCCTTTTCCTGAGTGAGTGCAGAAAACTTCCGCCTCCAAAATAGGTCCCGAAAGGGTGTCTCAATCTGAGACAATGCACTCTTGCACTTTCGGGCTATGCTACCTGCAGAGACTTGCTCCCAAAACAGAAAAATAAAAGCAACACTGGTCCTCTTACCAGAACACCGTGAACTTGGTTTGCTTTCTTGAGCTCCTTACCACGAATAAGGCTCTGATACCATGTCAAGATTGTAGGAGAGAAGGAAGGAGTCTCACTTGTAGCTTTCTTGCTTACACAATGAGGGAATACACACAAAGGTGGAGGTTGAAAACAATTTTTCTCTTCTTAGTTGTGTAAGCCAAAAAGAACTCAAGTACATAGAAATAGAAGAACCCTATACATGGGTCTCAAACCAAACTCAACTAACTAAGGTGGCATACTAACTGAGCCATGAACTAGAGTAGATAAGGATAGTTGTCATCTAGCTATTATTCATGGGCGATGTACCAACCGCATCTGCAAAACTAACAAGTCGGTGACATAAATCCACAACGGTCACCCTGGCATATCACCAATGGAGCTCGATATCTCAACATGCATATGGTTCCCAGAGCATGTATATGCTTCAACAAGTTCTCCTGAGCATGCCAAGAAGCTCAAGGCTCTTGAGTAGAATCAAGTGTATGCTGTATACTCCCTGATTACAGTAGGTCTTCACTGTTTTCAGATCTGTGGGCAACTGTCACAACTCATAGATGAGCTCTACATCATGGGTTAGCATTCCAGGACAATAAACCATCTTCCAATGATGATTTAGCAAGCATTTAAGTACTCCATTCCCTTCCAATGTGCTTATCCAGCCAGCATATGCAGATCAACAAACTGGTGCAGTTTGCGTGGACAGATCAGGGCTTCTCCCTCTTCACACTGATGATCACTTCAATGTATATCCACTTAGTGATGATCAACCAAGCCTTTACAAGGCCCCAACAAGTCCTGACACACTCTCCTTCAAGTATAATGAAGATGCATTCAATACATACCTCTGCAGAAACAATGATAGTCAGTCCTTTTACATAGCATGTCTTTTTCCTTCAATCTCCAAGTCTTCTTCCATAATGGTATTCTCCACAGAGCCCCGTCATGGGTGCTCTAGTACCATGTAGAGATTTAGAGAGGCAGAGACAGAGTGACAAGCAAGCATGCTCTCTTCATCTTCATTCATTCTCACTTAACCACACACATAGAGTAAGTGTATACAATAGTACTAAGGTCTGTAGGACCATTCACACTGGGTCTAAGACCACCGACTTATTTAATGTCCCACACTTTGCTGATATAGCTGGACAAGACTAATGTCGGTCATACATACTAACAGGAGAATAATATGAGCTTGATATTCTAACAGTGTATATTTCAAAGTGACCACTGAGGAGATGGATTTAGATAACAGCATGTTATGGATGCTAAAGGACGATGATAGACTATCAGGAGATGTGGTGGTTGGAAATGGGGTAGAAAAAAGAATGGATGGTGCTATGAGAAGAAAGTGAATCGTTTTTGTATGTTGCATCATGCATCTATGGAGAAGTGGCTCGATAGATATGAGCAGGCTAAAAGAGAATGGGAGGGAGCATGATTAGAATTTCTGTGCACCATGCACCATTGACTGGCTTGATATCCCAAGGGCATGGAGGAGATGCTACAGTTTATGCCTATGAGGTGGTTGCATGAAGCTTTGACCACAACTTTGCATAAAGAAGGGGTAGAGGTCTCTAGGGAGGAGTGGGAATTCTCGAGAGGATGTAGACCAAAGTTGACCTCATGCTTTCTTTGTTGTCGTATCTAGATTTTATACACAACAACTAACCTAGCCATTTTTATGTATAGTACAAAGTAATATGGACTGGTCACATGGGTGACATTTTTGAGTTGAGTGTATCGATAAAATGCGCTCCTTCACAATGGACTATGGTATCATGGGAAAGTTTGAGCAAGAGAGTTGACAGTTGGCCACGGATCTGAATACTATAGTAGATGAGATGGAGTATTTTGGTAACTTGCAAAGTGTTATCTTAGTGGATTATTGTAGCTTCTCTATGATCATATTTGATGAACAATGGTTTAAAGTGACATTGGAAGAAGTTGGGCAACCATTTGGTGAGGTCCATCTAGATTTTTTGAGGTAGATTTTGAGAAAAGATAGAACAATGTGCGCAACACATTTGTCTTCTCAGATCATTTTGAACATGTGCATGACCTTTTTTAAAAAAATTTCCATGACATGAAACAGTCACAAATACTATCCAAATCCCCGACAACCTCATTGGTGGTATGTTGGGCCATCAACACCTCGGAGCTCTCCCGTGTATAACGAAAGCAATGTCCCTAGAGTGGATAAGAAGAGTATACAAATAGAGGAGTTGATGTTACAGGGTGGAGGGTGAGGAGGGCTTGGAGGGTACAAGTGAGAAAAGCATAAGTAATATAGATGAAGAGACATAATGCTAAGAATTTTTCGATAATGAAGTGGACTTCTCTTTTCATGGAGACCTATATATAGACCCTCCAGTGTATACCAAGCTATGCCAAGAGCTTGACATGGAGCCATAGGGATTCTCATATTTGTTCGCTTTCTCAATTGGTTGATAATTTTCTTTTATTGGTACTTTAGTATATGTATTTTAATTAATATCCTTTTTTGTAGAGTTATGTTATTGTGCTTTATCTAAATCATTATATTTATTACACTAACATCATTTTTTGATTGTTCAAGTTATCTTTGATGATACCCAAAGAGCAAGATGAGTCGAGGGATGGCAAATGATTTGGCCCATTTTAAAGATGTGGTAGACCAAGAGTTGTCTTGGCCGTTTTGTACAGTCTACCTTAGTATGCTCCAATACTTTGATCTCTAGTAGGTCAAGTCGATGCTCTAAATTGGCCTCAGAGGGAGGCTTATGGATGCCTAACTCAAGTGCTAAGGGGTGGTTTTGGGGGTCTATAGAGATACAGATGTTGTGACCCTATAACTCATTGCCACTCCTTGCTCTTGTATTGGTTTCATAGAGTATAGCTCAAGTGATTGTTGTGGATGTATCGATGTAGTGTCCTTATCTAGTCAATCGACTAGACACTTCTCACCTCCAAGGTTTGTCAAACCTATAATAGGGATGTCTATTGTCGTGACTCTAGGTTTCACTTGGCCATCTCTGTCATAGTAGGTGCAAACCTTATGGGTGCAAACCTTATGTGTGTCACATTGGGAGATACCATCCCTACAAGTATGCTAGATGAAAAGGGGTCTCTTGGTTATGCCCAAGAGTGTGGTCATAGGTGGGAGAGGGTGCACTTTAGGTGTATCCTAGCAAGGTATAGATACCTTGTGGTGGATAAGAAAACAAGTGCCATGATTATGAATGATGAGAGGAGGAGGATGATGGCTCACATGAGAGACTTGTGCCAACAAGTATTTAGGCACAACATTTTAGACCACTAGAAAAGTATATGGGGGGGGGGGGGAGCAAGAACTATGTGGTAGCATCCGATAGATTTTATGCATGCATATATGTCACATAGACGATCAGATATGTGCAAGGAAATCAAGAGTGGCACTTCAAAGCCAGAGTATTTGGTCGTAGAGGGTTGGTGAAGACTTAGGGAGGAGGCCATAGACTCTCTAGGACAATGGTAGCAACAGTAGGAGGCAATGAGGGCATGATTGGAGGTAGGGGTCGTGCATCATCTGGGGAGTGGCGACCATAGAATGTATTTGGAGGATTTTTTAAGTTTTCTTTTAGTTATTCTCAATTTCTTATTTGGAATATTTTGTTTACTAATAACCTTATTTTTAACAATACTACTTTGTCTTCTTTGCAACACTCCCTCACAAACTATGATCCTACAAGTTTGGAGACTTGATATGTAGAGAGACATGGTCTCACTACACTCATCGATAGATTGCATGTGTGCAGTGGCCTAGTAAGTCATGTCTCTTTCTTTTTTTCAATCATTATTTTTTTTGGTGATGCATTATGTATTGTTAATAAATCTTTGGTTGTTTATATTGTAGAGTTTGTTTGACACTCCCTTGCATTGGGACAAGCTCTCGGATAGCGAGGAGCTATAGTAGTCGCTTGTATTTGTGGAGCACACATCCTTTCCTTTTTTGGACATGTGATCCATATAGACTCCATTCGATGCTCCATTGCATTGGAACAAGTTCTTTGTGTTGAAATGATGGATCTAAAGCATGGCAAAAGCTATGGTGGATAAAAGATGAAGATTAGATTTATGTTGACATAGACAATGAGTAGACAATTGTTACACAAGTGAATTAGGTTTCAAGATGGAAGCTTGGACTCATAAACACAATCTTGTGTAATGGATTGACAATGACACTAATTGAAAGAGGAAAGTACCATGATATATCATTAGAAAAGAGAGCAAGTAAAATGCTTTATAGGGATAGACTAGGTTGCACTTTCCACCACTGTGCATATGGGATTCTGCATCCTGAGCCCACACTACTCCATACAAAGAGGTTGAGCTGGGTGTGATTGCAAATATCTCAACACCCCTCCTCAATCACAACCAGAAAAGTACAAAGTGTGTAGAGGCTTTTAGTGAGCAACCACTTGCAAAGTGTGGGCACATCAGAAACATGCTAAACACCAAAGGTTATCGCAGAAAAGGCTAAGTGTGGGTACTAAAGACATGGTGGACATCCAGAGACTATAACAAGGGTCTCACAAAGTGTAAAGAGGATGTAGTACAAGGTTACATGAGGAGTTTACAAGCTTATGCTAGAAGCATTAGGGCTAGGCAATACAAGGCTAAAAAATTCTATCATAATAGGAGTAGGACTGATAAGGCCTATCCTTCTCGTGGTGGTCTTCTTCTTCTTCTTCTTTAACAATAGCTAGATAGGATTTTTGAGACCTCTTCCTGGCATGATAGAATTTCTCTGTGTGCTCGATCTATTTGTAGAAGTCACATACCAACTGATCTTTCTTGCCCTTGTACCTGTTACTAACATATAACATTTGTTCATCTTTAGATGTGCTTGGTTCTTCTTTGGATTTTATATTATTTTCTTCTTCTAGTAGGGAGGCTTTAATGTCAACTAGTTTAGGACTAGGCATGTTGATTAATGTAGTTGACATATTATTATAGTCAAGAGGCAAGCTTTTTAACAGTACACCAGTACGAATATCTTCATCCATCTTGAGATCAATCCCTACAAGCTAAGTTAGGAGACTTTCCATGTAGTTTAAATGAGTTGCAAGAGATGTGCTAGGTTTTATATCTAGCCTAAAAAATTCAATCAATAATCCTTACTTAGATGACTTTGATTGTGCACCGAAGAATGTATCTAATCTCTTCCATGTATCATTAGAGGTTTCACAGGTATCCACATGGTGATTATAGTTATCATCCAATTCCAATTTAATGATAGCTTGTGATATGTCATCATTCTTTTGCCAGGTAGTTGCAAGGTCCACATCCGAAGGCTTTTTCTCTTTGCCATTGGTAATGGCCCAAAGATCCTTCTTCATTAGGATGAGCTTGATGCGGGTTTGCTAAGTGTGAAACCCAACCCCTTTGAACCGAATAACTAGAGAGTTTTTGCTCATCCTAGAGCAGCAAATCAACACCAAAACTCTTAGATTTAAGCAACAAAAGATTTAATTGTATCAAGAGACACAAGGAATGTCGTGTCAAATAACACTTGATAAATATCAATAGATATTATGCTTTTGAGCACTTGATGTTGAGTCTGATGCTTGGATTTCTCCCTCCTTGCTAATTTGATAGGAAATGCTTGCTAGAAACTTCAATTCTTAGTTAGATCAGAGTGGTAGAAGATTGATTTGAGTGTCAGGAGAGAGAAAATGAAGTAGAAGAGAAGCTTGAAGTTGAAATGGCTATGGTAGAATTGGGTTTGCAAGACAAGAGCCTGGTTTTTTTCATACAGTGGACTATTTTGGACAATATTTGAGCTTGGGGTGGCTTAGCTAATGGGTTTTCATTGCCCTATTGTCGTGGTCAACATCGTGGCTTGTTCGCGCTATATTTATTGTACGACCCAAAACTGGCATATTTCTGACAGTGAACAAGGAAAAACATAATGATGCACTAGAGAGTGGATAATGTCCTACTATTTTGTGATATAAAGAAGCACCCGAAGTCAGGAAATGTTTCTCTAGAAGGAAGTGTGTTGAGATATGCTCTGGTTTGAAAGATCTAGAACCTCAAAGTTAGGTAGGTGCTATTTTGGCTATGGCTGCCACAAGCTTGACTCAAGATACAAGTGAAAATGGAGCTGGGAGTGAAGTCATGAGCTGACCAGAAGGGAAGAGGGACTAAGAGAGAAGTGAGATGAGCTAGGCCATGCCCAATCGGGCTCTAATACCATGTTGAAATGATGGATTTAGAGCCTGGTAGAAGCTATGGTGGATAGGAGATGAAGATTAGATTCATGTTGACATAGACAATGAGTAGAAAACTATTACACAAGTGAATTAGGTTCCTAGATGGAAGCTTGGACTTATAAACACAATCTTGTGTAATGGACTCACAATGAAACTAACTGAAAGAGGTAAGCATCATGATATATCATTAAAAAGAGAGCAAGTACAAATCTTTATAAGGATAGACTAGGCTGCACTTTCCACCACTGTACATATGGGATTCTACATATCCTGAGCCCACACTGCTCCATACAAAGAGGCTAAGCTAGGTGTGATTGCAAATATCTCAACACTTGGATGGTGAGGAGTTGTAGCACTCATCCTTTCCTTTTTTGGCCCTGTGATCCATACAGGCTCTTTCTATGTGGCATTTGTTGGATATATTTCTCATTCTTTGAATGGACTCCCATTTTGCGATATTTATAGATATATTTCCTTGTTTGTTTTAGACTCTCCTCTCTATCATTCCATGTAGTTTTATGAGTTGTCATCATCGGTCTTTTACTCATTTTAATATTAAATAAATGAATCTTTTTTCTAGTATCTCATTGTGCAATTGTTTCTATGATGATTGTGTACTCAATTTATAATTGATTTGTGAAAAATTTTTAAGCACATAGTATTGGAAAGTGGTAGGGCATCATGTTGCCCTGTTACCTAATTTTTTTTCTCTATAAGCATCACTAATTTACTACTAAAAGTGATGCAAATAGCAATTATAATAACGATGCTAATAACAACGGATCTATAGAGACATGTATACCGATGTTTTTAGCAATGATGGTGAAAGTTTTTTAGATGAATATTTTCATCACTTTAGATGTCGATATATGGCATCTATCTTGTAGTACCTCCTTGGGGAAATGGCCCCCGTATTGCTTGGTCATGACCCTCCATGTGTAAGCTCAATAACAATTATCTCTAATATGATTTTCTCACAGCCCAAAGTAGACCAGTATCCAATGATATGAGAGATTACTCAAATGGGACACAAGGAACCTGTATTCATGAACCTATTTGTCATGTACAAAAAGTACCCAAATGCCACAAAAAGGTACTTTGAGACTACTAAATTTGGTACTCGGAAGTACCAAGACTACTAATAATGATACTGTGAGACACATAGTATTGGTACTAAGGAAGTACCAAAAACTACCAATATTTTTGGTACTCAACAACCAATAAAGATAGTCCTAGATAGAAGTATGGAATGATCTCAAATACAATGTGCTATCCAAATGTGGATTGTGATGCTTAAACTTTAGCTTATTCTACTTTATGTATGTACAACTTCTGTTCTATTTCTATGTTCTCACTCTTTGCCAGTTTATATCTGTGTCATTGTCATTACAGAAGTTGTATCTCTTTATAGGAGTGAGGCTAAATTCACTTTGTGATTGCTGAGCGTAGATGGACTTCTTAGGTGATGATGACGTGTATCTTTCTTTCACAGTCCAAGTCTTGATTTTAGGTTTATCCTCTTGAATCTTGCAAGTAGGCACCTATTGTTCTGTAACTGTGCAATTCTCAGAGGTAGCTATGTTGCACTGCTATTGGCAATGCAAATGCACAACATAGTTTACTATCTCTTTACACATGAGGCCTTTTTAAAAAAATTTGGGACCTAATAGACATCAAGAGAATGGTTAGAGATAAAGTGATGCAAACAATTCCTTTGATCATGTAAATGTAAAACAAGAAAAACAATGTAAATAGAAATGCACATTTTTATTATCAACATAGAAGCTAAACGAAGTAGGAATTTGGATGTCTTCATTGTACAAGTCCATCCTCAATTGTCATAATGTGCACATTGACCCTACCTTCATAATTATCAAAAGTTCACCATCTAGCCAAATATCAATATATTGTAATGAATTTCTAGAAAACTCCCTCATACCTTGGTCTAGTGGCAGTAGTTTTCCACAAACATGGTGCTATCTTCTATGCAAAATTGTCATGATAAAGTTTTGAGTGGCAATCATGTACTTGTAGACAACAAAATCTAGTTTCACTTTACAAGTGATTCCATCTTGTACCTTTGTATCCCAGCTTTCATCTGCAATTTATAGGATATTGCTTGCATTTAGATGCTTCACTAGGAACATGGTTCTTGAGGTCCAAACTTTAGTTCTAGAGAATAAGTCCACAAAAATGGCTGTAGGCATAAAAGTGGACATTTTACTTTGATTACTTGAAATATTGGGCTTTAGGAATTTTTGCACCTTGTGAAATACTTATAACTCTTTCTTATTCTAGAATCTGGTAATAACCCCTCCTTGCTCTTGAAATCTAGAAGGGAAAGGCTAGACAAGGCTCCCCATTGCCCACTAGAGGAAGTGGTATGTAAAAATAGTCTTAAAAGAATATGCCTCTCTTAGCTAGTGTCGCTTTGGTCCTCCCCTTGTAAAGCTCTTTGTCAATAGAGCCATGGATGACATCCAAAACATCTACCACACATTCTAGTGGCTTCCACCTCTGGATGCTTGATGGATACAAGTCTGTTAACATCAAATGGTCTTGTCAATTACAAGGTGAGTAAGAAACACAGGCCTTCATTCATACCAAAAAGTAGATGCAACCAAAATGCACCAATATTTGGGTCTATGGAGAGGGAGATTAGAGGCAATGAGATCAAAGTAAAGCTCCTTATGCATGAAAACATGCTGCATACACACTTCTTTGACTGTCTTCTTGGAGCCACAAAGCCTAAATCTATTGCCTGGTCCTTTTAGCATGATAAAAGAGGGTTGACTATTGAAGACCTTTTCTACTTTCTTCATTGCATTATTTTCCAACTTCCCTTTATTATGGTTAATGTAATGAAAGAAGCTGACAGGATAGAGAAGAAGAGCTGAGGAGAGAGAAAGAGAGTAAGAAGAAGAAGGAAGAAGACTAGAAGAAGAGAGAAAGAAAGAAAGAAAGAAAGTTATATTAACGTCTTCTAAAGACCAAAACTGGCCTATGAGACAAACTGTGATACAACTGATGAGGTCCAGCTATCCAAAATAAAAGTGCTGAATGAAAAGCTAAAAACTGGAAACTGAAAATACGGTGCTGTGAGTGTGATAAGTGTCGTGTATGTGTATGTGCGTATGTAGCTCTGGTACTCCAGATAATGGCTACAAAAGGGGAACAAATGTCGGCTGTGATAGGGGAACAACTATCGGTTGTGATAAAGTGGTGCGATGTGTATATGTAACAGATGCAGGGAGATATACTATCCTGGGATGTAGTAGCAGTCGTCAAAGTCGCTAATAGCAGGTGATCCCTCCTGTGTCAAGAATCGCGTGGTGGGGGAAGTTGCTCAAGATGTTGCGCCGAACACACACAGAATGCACAAGGAGAAGCTCACTCAAGAGACAAGAAGAGAGATGGAGGCCAAAACGTTTTCTTGCTGATTTCTTCTTATTATTCCACACACTTTTCAATGTACACAAATTATAGATAAGATACAACATAAAACGAAAGTGACCTACTAAGTCAAACAATGCATAACCGACTACACTAGTCGACTGGTGCTATAACTATGCCAGTTGTAAATAGGTGTAACGACCTGAATATAATAAGTAATGAGTCAGTGGCCATGTGAGAGTCATAATGACCACCGACGTGATAAGTGTAGACGTGTGGACCCATCTAACCAGGCGGTCCATCATCCATGTCCACATGTGTTGAGCTTGCCATCTCAACACTCCCCCTCAAGCTCAACTGCATCTCTGCAACTCCAAGTAAGCTTCGAAACTTTTGAAGCTTCTTTGTACCCAACGTCTTCGTGAAGATGTCAGCTATCTGATCCTGTGTGGTGCTGACATACACCAAGTCAATCTCACTTGCTAGTACCTTCTCTCTCACAAAGTGGTAGTGTACCTCAATATGTTTTGTCCTGGCATGGAACACAGGGTTCCTAGCCAACTGTATACTGCTCATGTTGTCACAATAAATGACAACTAGACCTTCCACCTGAACATCCAAATCACCCAATAGCTTTTGCAGCCATACTACCTCACATGCTGCAACAGCAACACCTCTATACTCAGCCTCTGTACTCGACAAAGCAACTGTAGATTTCTTTTTGCTGCTCCATGCAACTGCTGCACTACCAAGAGAGAACATGTATCTGCTAGTAGATCTTCTATCAAACATACTACCAGCCCAATCTGCATCTGTGTATCCAAATACATGTACATCTGTACCTGCCTCATAGAAAATTCCATAATGTAATGTGGACTTCACATATCTCAATATGCGTCTGACTGCATCCAACTGACTGCATCCAAATGTGGCTTTCTAGGTACTTGCATAAACTGACTCACAAGACCAACAACGTAGCTCAAGTATGGCCTTGTAATGTTCATGTAGATCAAACTCCCCACTATCCTCCTGAACATAGTAGGGTCTTCTATCTCATCCCCAACATCAGCACTCAGCTTTACATTCTACTCCAACGGGACTGAAAATAGTTTGCATGCAGTCATATCATACTTGGATAATATATCCAAGCCATACTGTCTTTGGGACAGCCATATACCATCATCACATCTGATCACCTCAATGCCAATGAAGTACCTTAGCTCACCTAAATCCTTCATCTCAAACTTCATCTTCAAACAGCCCTTGACTTCAGCAATCCCATTATCACTATCACCTGTAATAATCAAGTCATCCACATAGATGACTATGATGACCAAACCTGCATCTCCCTTTCTCACATAAAGTGAGTGATCAGCATCAGAAACATAAAAGCCAATATTGACAAGATACTCTCTAATCTTGTCAGACCATGCTCTAGGTGCTTGCTTGAGCCCATAGAGTGCCTTCTTCAACCTACACACATACGTGGGATGCTCTAAATCTTCATAACCTGCTGGCTGATCCATATACACTTCTTCCTGCAAATCACCATGCAAGAAGGCATTATTTACATCCATTTGCTACAACCTCCAACCTTTGGCTGCTGCCAAAGCAATCACACATTTGACAGTTGCCATCCTAGCAACTGGACTGAAGGTTTCATCATAATCTATGCCATATGTCTGGGCATAGCCTTTTGCAACCAGCCTAGCTTTGTACCTGCTAATAGAACCATCTGCATTGTGCTTAATCTTATAAACCCACTTACATCCAATAGCTTTCTTTCCCTTCAGCAATGATACTAGATTCCAAGTCTTATTGGCCTCTAATGCAGCCATCTCCTCATCCATTGCTGCATCCCAATGAGCATGACCAACAACCTCCTCAAAACATGTGGGCTCAACATCCTCAACTAGTTTCACCATATAAGCATAATGGTGAGCTGCATAACCTTCAAAACCAAATCTTTTAACAGGGTATCTCACCCTTCTAGACCTGCGTACCACTGGATCACTCAATGGAGTCTTTGCATTAATGCGTGCTCTCTGCACACCTGGAGTCCTCACTGAAGGAATGCCAAGCTCATCATCCAAGCTCTCTGAGCCACTGGAGTCTCCATCAAGAACTGCATCAATGCCTTCTGACACTTTATTCTTTCCTTTGTCTTTACCTGTAGTGCTACTAGATGCACCCAAAGATGTAGAGGTACTCCTTAGTCTCCTAGACCAAGGACTACCAGATGATGTCTCTGGTCCGCTAAGAGTTCGTGATTCTTTCTTTTCAGCCTGCACATGAGTGTCATGATCATCATCATCATCCAATGCATCACCACTAGATGCATACCAACTGCTCATTTCATCAAAGATGACATCCCTGCTCACTCTGAACTTACATGTGATAGGGTTGTAACAGCGATACCCTTTCTGCTCTAAAGAGTATCCAATAAAGACACACTTTTCAAGCTTTGGATCCAGTTTCTTTCGCAACTCATCTGGCACATGAACATACGCAATGCAGCCAAATACTTTCAAGTGTGAAACATCAAGCTTCTTACCTGTAAAACATTCTTCGGGGGTCGTGCCATGAACTGCAGCTGTGGGAGTTCTGTTCATAATATAAACAGCAGTATAAACAGCCTCAGACAAAAAATTCTTAGGCATATTCTTTTCAGCCATCAAGGCGTGTGCAACTTTTGCAATATGCCTGTTTTTCCTTTCTGCAACCTCATTTTGCTGTGGGGTATACCTGCATGTGAACTGTCTCTTTATCCCATGAGACCTCAAAAAATCACTGAACTCATTTGAGAGGTACTCTCCCCCTCCATCTGACCTCAGGGACTTTACTTTCAAGCCTGTTTCTCTTTCAACTACAGCCTTGAAAGTTCTAAAGTGCTCAAACGCTTCACTCCTTTCCTTCATAAAATATACCCACAGCTTTCTAGAACAATCATCAATGAATGTGACGAAGTATGAACTACCTCCAAGAGATACATTTTGTGTAGGCCCCCAAATGTCTGTATGCACAACATCAAGGATATTTCTGCTTACATCTCTGTCATGTGAAAAGGGTTGTCTTCCCTGCTTACCAAACTGACATGCTTCACATACCTTCTGAAATTCTGCAACTTTAAATGTAGGCAAACCTGTAACCAACCCTTTGGACTGCATTAATTTCAGCCTTTGTACATTTGCATGTCCAATGCGTTTGTGCCAAATTTCAATGTCTGCAACAACACCTTTTCCTTTGGCATACATAGCAGCATTCATAGTAGGAATTCCAGCATCTAGAGTGAACATACGTCCAACTCTACTTCCCTTTGCTACCAACCTGCACTTATCATTGAAGTCCTCTACAAAGCAACCCTTTGCATTAAATTTAACTTGCAGCCCTTGCTCTACCATTTGACCGACTGACACCAAGTTCTTTGTAATAGATGGCACATGTAATACATCTGAAAGACTCTTTGTCTTACCATCATGCAAGGACAAGGGAACTTTTCCAATGTGTGAAATTGGGTGGCATGAGTCATCACCCGTCTACACATAACTTGCATTCTGCAAATCCTGCATCTCTCCAAACCATTCTGCATGGCTGGTCATATGATTGGATGCACTTGAATCAACATACCAAACATCTTCATGTGTTCCCTTTCCTGTAACAGCATTCAGCATATGTTGCATAACGAACAAACATTCATTTTTTTCTTCATTCTGTCGTGAAGACGATGCATAGTTTCCTTGCTGCAACTTACCACTGCGGATATCATCTCTCTTAGCATAACATTGGGCTGCAATATGACCTGTTTTGCCATAGTAGTGGCACACAATACCAGAGTTGTTAGAACCTCTGTTCTGCCATCCACCTCTTCCTCTAAAGCTTCCCCTGCCTCTAAAGTTACTACGACCTCCTGAAACCTGCATATCGCCAAATTGCTGATTCAATCTGTTTTGCTGGTTGTCACTACCACGTCCTGTACCACGGCCTCTTGAAGAGAACCTACCACGTCTCCTTCCTGAACTGGAGTAGAAAGCCTGGACCTGTTCACCACTTCTTTCAGATGTCTCACTCTGCATGTTGATCTCTTCAGTGATCATAAGGGAGACCAATTCATCGAAATCTGGAAATGGCTTTCTAACATATACAGAAGTTACAAAAGACTTCCAAGCCTTTTCATTGTTAAGTCCACCCAAGGTAGACGACACCAAATCATCATCATCGGGCATTGCATCAATTGCTGCCAATGCATCTGCAATGCTTCTTACCTTCAGTGCATACTCATTGATAGACATCTTCCCTTTCTTTAATGTATTCAACTCTTGCTTGAGTTGAATCTTTTGTGCATTTGTATTTACAGAAAACATACTTTCAAGTATGGTCCAAGCTGCATATGAATTCTCTGCATTTCTAATGTGTCCTAGCATATTATTGTCAATTACTGCAAACAACCAATACATGACCTTTTTATCCTTTGCATTCCATTCTTTCCGTGCCTTTGTCTCTTCTGCAGTTGGAGGATCACTCATCTCTGGCTCCTTTTCTTCACCTGAAACGAACTGGTAGAGGCCTTTTCCAATAAGGAAGTTCGTGACACGGAACTTCCATGAAGGGTAGTTGTTCTTGTCGAGCTTCTCAATGATGGGGCTTCCATTGTTCTCTGCCATTATCACAAAATTAATACCAACAGCAAGCAAATCTTCTGCAACCCTGGACCTGTAGTGCACAGTAATACACCAGACAGCCTTTTTCACTGTCTGCTCAATAATACATGCAATCTGCAACCTGTTTGCAGATAAACCTTGTGTTTACTCATTGCTAAACACCTTTGAACTTACAAATCTGAAATCTGTAACCTATGCACCCACTTTCGGTCAATACAGTCCAAGTCAGAGCGTACCCTGAAACTGTTGTCTGCAACCTTGCGGCTCTAAAACGGGCCCTGAAACGGCCTCAGATGCCCAAAATAACTGTGGGATGGCCCTAAAGGGCTTATCTGCACAATACGCAGCGCTCTTCGCGCACATCAAATCTCACTGCAATCTAAGATTTTTGCTCTGCCCTGCTTCCGGTGCCTCCACAGGCACTATCCAAGAGAAAGAGTGGAAGGATGGGAGAGCTTCTTACCCGTGGCTTGCTTGCTCGAACCTTGCTGCTTCTCCTTTGCTTCAACCTTCAAAATCAGCCTCTCTCAGTGGTGCGGCTCTGATACCATGTCAAGAATCGCGTGGTGGGGGAAGTTGCTCAAGATGCTGCGCCGAACACACACAAAATGCACAAGGAGAAGCTCACTCAAGAGACAAGAAGAGAGATGGAGGCCAAAACGTTTTCTTGCTGATTTCTTCTTCTTCTTCCACACACTTTTCAATATACACAAAGTATAGACAAGATACAACATAAAAGGAAAGTGACCTACTAAGTCAAACAATGCATAACCGACTACACTAGTCGACTGGCGCTATAACTATGCCAGCTGTAAATAGGTGTAACGACCTGTATATAATAAGTAATGAGTCAGTGGCCATGTGAAAGTCATAATGACCACCGACGTGATAAGTGTAGACGTGTGGACCCATCTAACTAGGCGGTCCATCATCCATGTCCACATGTGTTGAGCTTGCCGTCTCAACATCCTGGATGCACGATGTGGTACATCGGCGGTGGAGAAAGAGCAAATTGGAGATCTGAGATCCAATGTGTTGAGTATCATCGAATCTCAGTCTACTATCGATGTAGATCAAGAATCCTTTGGATCTCCTATCGGTGTGGCTGTGGGGTCCGAAACCCACGGATCCTCGTACGGCGCCGGGTACGCTGGTCCTCAACTTATTGTAGTCTGAGCCTGGAGGTCTGGCTGGAGGCTGGTATAGTAGCTCTCACTCTGTCTATCTAAAAGAACAGTGTAATAGTCGTCTGGGTGGGCCCCTCTCTGACTGGGACCCGCTATGTGCTCTGCTCTCTGATGTGCCATGCCTCTCCCAGAAAACGGCCAAATGATCTCTCATCCATATCAGTCATACATCCCTGAAGTGAGCTGCTCAATGTGTATCTAGATCTCAACTCTGAGTATGGCGGGCATCTGAGAACAAAATGCTCCTCACTCTCCACCTCTGATCTGCAAAGGGGGCATATCCTCTCCTCCCGTGGGATGCCACTGGCTCTGCCACTCTCAATCATAAGCTAATGTGATGATACCCTGAGCTGTCCAATAAGAACTCTCAATTGATGTGGCATATAGATCTGCATATATCTCGGAATCTCTATGAATCTCTGCTCTGATATGCTCAAGAACTATGTATAATAATGTGCCATCTTCGATGGCAGTGGCTGTGCAGGGCTGACCCATGTCCTCTGTATATAAATATGCCATATCTCCTATGTGATGACTCTGTTCCTCTCAGAGAGAGAGAGGGTGTAAGTGGGAGCCTGAGTATCATATAGAAGAGGTGGGAGTCTATCAATTTCCAGCCCATGTCTGTCAAACCAAGCTCTAGTCTGTGCATACCATGATGTGGTATCCCCCGCTCTAGCCATCTCCTGAGATGCCATATATGCTCTGTATGTAATGCGATCTCTGTCCATATCCTAAAATCTGTGTAAAAAGCAGACTATCTGAAATAATGCCTCGACTAGCATGGGCGGTGTGGCAAGCTCTGCTCGCACAATGTCATGTGGGACTGAGGCCTTGCTGCGAATCAATCTAGATATCATGATCACCTGAGGTCTCTCCATCAATGTCCTTACATAATCGGCAAGGCCTGGCCCCCATATAGTTGCTCCATACATCAGTGCTGGAGTGACTAGAGTATCAAAGAGCCACCCCTTGGTGCAGGGCTCCTGGAAATGTGCCTGATGACACTGTCACTCCATAAGAGCCAATGCTGAGTATCCTCTAGTGAGGCAGTCACGAGCTGCCTGTGTCATCGAGAAAATCCCTGAAGCTGCTGTAAAGGTGACTCCAAAATATACATATGATCCAATGACCTCAATACTCCCTCCTGCTGCCATGAAAATACTATGTCTGTGTATCTGAGCTGATGTATGGAATATAAGAACCTTGGTTTTACCGAGGTTCACTGTCATGCCTCTCTGTATGCAAAAATCATCCAATGCTAATAAATGCTGCTGTAATCCCTGAGCTGAATCTGAGACCAACACAATGTCATTTGCATATAGTAAGATATGAACTATGGCTCCACTGAGATCTATACCTCCACCGGCTCGCTGTTGAATAAACTCTGCTATCTCATCAATGTATAGCCCAAATAGAGTCGGTGAGAGTGGGCATCCTTGTTTCACACCAATGGTGCTCACAAGGGGATCTGATATACCTCCCAGACATCTGACTCTGCCAGTAACCCGCTCATATAGTGCATAAATACCCCACATAATGTCATCATCCACCCCCAAATCAAGTAGGCGTCTGAAAAGCCTCTCTCTCGGAACCATGTCAAAGGCTTTGCGGAAATCCACAAAGCAACAATACAATCTCTGTTTCTTCACTCGTGTCTGGTCGATCAGACAACAGAGAGTGAAGATGTGGTCTATGGTAGAAAATGCCCGTCCGAACCCTGCCTGTCCGGGTGTGTGCATGCACTCTCTCTCTGCCAGCATGCTGAGCTCCTCCTCCATCACCGTGCCATAAAGTTTGGCCAAAACTAGCCCAATCATGATGGTCCTATATGTGTTAGGATCCATGGGATCCCCTGACTTGTGGATAGATGAGAGAAGGAAGAAGGAAGTCATGGAAGCTGGAGATGAAGGTGAAGAGTATAATCTTGATAATAACTGCTTTCCCTAATCTGGGGCTCTTACACCTTAAATACCCCAACGGGATGTCTAAACCTTAGCCGATGTGTATCCCGCTTGTTACAATCCATCCCCACTTGAAAGGTTTTTGCCCTAAAAAACAAGGAGAAATAGAGGAGAGTGATTGATGGGCTAAGGAAGGGTTGCAGAATACTACTCAGAGCCCTTTGACAATGAAGATTAGGTGTGGAGAGACTAGGGACAACATGCAATCTTTGGGAACGGTCTGCTGAAGTAAATTGGTCACAATTTTTGATAGGCTACTCCAAATAAGGCATACCATATGTCGAAACGGAGCTTATGACGAGTACTTTCAGCCTATTTAGAATGCACATGCATGTGATTTGAGTAAGTACAAAACTGTTCTAAAACCGTGTGCAGTCTGAGGCAGAGGGTGGGCAATTCGGGGAATGACCGGCTAGTCTTCTAGCCGTTGGGGTTCACGGAGGTAGGAAAATTCTTCAAGGATGGTTGCTGGGTGCCAAGAGGCTTCTTCCAAGGGTAGGCCTTTCCATTTGATGAGGTATTCTTTGATGGATTGGGACCGTAAGTGCTTATCTCGCTGCCCAATGATTGCTTCAGGGACATATTGAGTGATAACCTCTTCATCTATGGGGGGAAGTTCTTCCACATAGTCCATTGAGGAGCCTACAAAGGGTTTCAGCTGGTTGACATGAAACACATTGTGGATTTTGGTGGTAGGGGGGAGTTCTAAGTGGTAGGCCAAGTTGCCAACTCTCTTCAGCATCCGGTGTGGGCCATAGAAGCAATGGGCTAGCTTGTTACAGATGCCCTCTTTGAGAGTTGAGTAGCGGGACTTAGGCACTTTCAAAAGGACCGATTCCCCCTCTTGGAATTCCAAATGCCTTCGTTTTTCATCAACATAGAGTTTCATGTGTGTTTGGGCCTTTTGAAGATTCATTTTGCATTGCTAAAGTAAAACTTGCATGCAATCCAATTCAGCTTGACTCTGAGGGTTGATCTTATCAATAAACAAGACTGTGGGAAGGGGAACCTTATACTCGTATAAGGCCTCAAAAGGGGAAAATCCAATGCTAGAGTGTGTGGAGTTATTATATGCAAACTCAGCCAAGTGAAGCCACATATCCCAACTGTGTTGTACATCATGGAAAAAGTGCCTCAAATATGTCTCAAGCCATTTGTTCACTCTCTCAATTTGGCCATCAGTCTGAGGGTGGTACGCAGTGGATGGAGCAAGCTTGGTCCCCATGGAGGTGAAAACTATCTACCAAAAGTTACTCATAAACTTTGCATCCCGATCATGTGCTATGACTTGTGGTAAGCCATATAGCTTGAAGACATTTCCCATAAACTGAGTGGCCACCTGAGAGGCAGTATATTGGATCTTAGTGGGGATAAAGTGGGTAGATTTGGTGAGACGATCAACTACCACATAGATACTATTCCACCCTTTCTTAGTCGCAGGAAGGCCAATGATAATGTCCATTGTGATGTGAGTCCATTTCCCTTCAAGGATAGGGAGAGGCTGCAAGAGGCCAACATGCCTGAGTGTACTATCCTCGTTCTATTGGCATGGAACACATTTGGTCACAAAGTCCTTGACATCCCTCCATAAGCCTTTCCAATGAAAGCTCTTGGCAATCCTGTCATATGTTTTGAAAACACCCAAGTGACCAGTAGTGGGGCAAGAATGCATCTCTTCCATGATCTTCTGTGTGAAGGGGGAAATGTGCGGGATGATAATCTTGCAATGGGACCAAATAAGGCCATGCTTGAGCTGATATTGGGAGTTTTCAGCCATAACCCCATGCTGTAATTTCTGAAATGTGTGGCTGAAATGATCATCTAATAAGTAAGCCTCTTGGAGCTCTTCAACCCAATCACTGTGCAATTCTGAGATAGAGGACACTCTACATGCCCACATTCGAGAGAGTGAATCAGCCACAATATTATCCTTGCCCCGCATGTGTGAAATATCAAAGTCATAGTCCTGTAAGGTTGCCACCCATCGCCTTTGCTTAGGAGTCAAAGTAGACTGGGTCAATAAGTACTGGAGGAATATGTGGTCGCTTTTTACTTGGAAGCGGCTGCCATACAAATAGTGGTGCCATTTCTTGATAGCATGGAGGATGGCCAACATCTCTTGGTCATATACATTCATTTGCATCTCCTTCTCATCAAGCTTGCAGCTTTCAAATGCAATTATGCCATGCTCTTGCAACAATACTGCACCAATACCTCGGCCAATGGCATCCCAATGAATGGTAAATAGCTTAGAGAAGTCAGGGCAAACAAGGATGGGGGCTGAAGTAAGTGTGCCCTTTAACTATTTGAAGCTATGATCCATTGTGGCATCCCAAAAGAATGACTCTTTTTTTAAGCAATCAGTCAAAGGTGCTACAATGGTGGCATAGTGCTTAATGAAGCGTCGATAGAAGGAAGAGAGACCAAGGAAGCCATGCAAAGAAGTGGTGGTGGAAGGAGTGGGCCAATCTCTAACACATTGCACCTTCTTCGAGTCAGCATGTATACAATTTTTTCTCACAATGTGTCCCAAGTACTCCACAGGTGTCTACATTGTCAAGATTGTGGGAGAGAAGGAAGGAGTCTCGCTTGAAGCTTTCTTGCTTGCACAATGGGGGAAGACACACAAGGGTGGAGGCTGAAAACAGTTTTCCTCTTCTTAGTTGTGTAAGCCAAAAGAACTCAAGTACAAAGAAATAGAAGAATCCTCTATATGGGTCTCAAACCAAACTCAACTAACTAAGGTGGCATACTAACTGAGCCACGAACTAGAATAGATAAGGATAGCTATCATGTAGCTATTATTCATGGGCGGTGTACCAACTGCATCTGCAACCGACACGTCGGTGACATAAATACACAACGGTCACCCTGGCGTATCACGAGTGGAGCTCGATATCTCAACACTCCCCCTCGAGCTCAATCCCAATTCCTCCACACCAAGCAGGTCTCTGAACTTGCGCAGCTTCTCTGCGCCCAATGCCTTCGTAAATATGTCAGCTACCTGATCCTCTGTACTGACATAAACTAGATCAATAAGACCTAGTAAAACCCTCTCTCGCACATAGTGATAATGCACCTCAATGTGCTTTGTTCTAGCATGATAGACTGGGTTATTTGCCAAGTGTATACTACTCATGTTGTAACAATAAATGACAACTGGCCCATCTGAAGGCTGATGCATATCATAAAGTAGCTTATGCAACCAAGCTACCTCACATGCAGCCATTGCTGCACCCCTGTACTCCGCCTCTGTGCTCGACAAGGCAACTGTAGGCTGTTTCTTGCTGCTCCAAGTGACTGCAGCACTCCCAAAAGAGAACACATATCCACTGGTAGATCGTCTATCAGAAATACTACCAGCCCAATCAGCATCAGTGTATCCATGCAACTGTATCTGAACCCCAGTCTCATAAAATAGTCCATACTGCAATGTGGACTTCACATACCTGAGTATGCGTCTAGCCGCATCCAAATGCGGTTTCCTTGGAGCCTGCATAAACTGACTTACCAATCCAACAGCATAGCTCAAATCTGGCCTGGTAATAGTCATATAAATCAAGCTTCCTACTATGCGTCTGTACATAGTAGGGTCTTCCAGAAGCTCACCTGCATCTGTGCTCAGCTTCACATTCTGCTCCAAAGGAACTGAAATAGGCTTACAGCCTGTCATCCCATATTTGGACAGCATGTCCAATCCATACTGCCTCTGCAAGAGCTGTATCCCACTTGGTGATCTAATTACCTCAATGCCCAAGAAATAATGCAGCTCTCCCAAATCCTTCATCTCAAACTTCTGCTTCAATAGCATTTTCACATGAAGGATATCTTCATCACTGTCACCTGTCATAATCAAATCATCAACATAAATGACAAGCAGCATAATACCTTTCTCTGTTTTTCTCACATAAAGTGAGAAATCTGCCTTGGAAATCTGAAATCCAATAGTGACAAGATACTGTCCTATCTTGTCAGACCATGCTCTAGGTGCTTGCTTCAAGCCATACAAAGCTTTCTTCAACCTGCAAACAAACTCAGGATGAACAGCATGCACATAACCTGGTGGCTGCTCCATATAGACCTCTTCTTGCAAATCACCATGCAAGAAAGCATTCTTTACATCCATCTGATGTAAAGACCATCCCTTTGATGCAGCCATAGCAATGACTGCTCTTACGGTTGCCATCCTTGCAACCGGACTGAATGTTTCTTCATAGTCAATGCCATATGTTTGTGCATACCCCTTGACTACTAATCTTGCCTTGTATCTGTTCACAGAACCATCAGCATTGTGCTTCACCTTATAAACCCACTTACAGCCAATTGCATTCTTACCTTTAGGCAAAGGTACCAATTCCCATGTAGCGTTTGCTTCCAAGGCATCCATTTCTTCATCCATGGCTTTCTCCCATTTTTCTTTTCCCATGGCTTGCTCAAAAGAAGTGGGTTCTGGTTCCTGTATCACCTTGACCATATATGCATAGTGAATGGCTGTAAATCCATCATATTTCAGCCTATCCACAGGATATCTAACTCTGGTAGACCTGCGCAAAGTGGGTTCACTCCCAGGTGCTCTCAAAACATCCCTGGTCTTCCTTACTCCAGGTGTAACAATAGAAGGAATACCCAACTCATCATCAATGCTCTGTTCTGAGCCACTGGATTCACCATCCACATAAGAGTGACCTGCATTCACATCAAACATGGGCTGATCAACCTTCTCTTTTCCTTTTCGTGATACCTGCATACCACTATCTGCATTACTTTGAGAAGATTCTCCTGATCTCAATCTGCCTGTCCATGGCGAAGAATGTGAACCACTGCTAGAGGACGCTCCAGGTCCACTAATATTTTGTGACTGCTGCTGTGAATTCTGTGCAGCATTACCATTTTGTGCATCTATATCATCAATCACATTTACTGGTTTATACCAGCTACTCATCTCATCAAAAACAACATCTCTGCTCACTGTAAACTTACGAGTAGAAGGGTTATAGCATCTATACCCTTTTTGCTGCAGAGAGTAACCAATAAAGATGCACTTCTCAGCTTTTGGATCCAACTTGGATCTCAACTCATCTGGCACATGTACATAGGCAATGCAACCAAAAATTTTCAAATGAGAAATATCTGGTTTCCTACCAATATACCTCTCCTCTGGAGTCATTCCATGTATTGCTGCAGTGGGAGTCCTGTTCATTATGTAGACTGCTGTAGCAACTGCTTCAGCCCAATAAAAATCTGGCAGGTCTTTTTCATTGAGCATGGCACGAGACACCTCTCCAATATGTCTATTTTTTCTTTCTGCAATTCCATTTTGTTGTGGGGTATAACTGCATGAATATTGCTGCTTTATGCCATGCTCCTGCAGGAACCTTGCAAACTCATTTGAGAGGTACTCTCCCCCTCCATCTGACCTTAGGCATTTTATCTGCAGGCCTGTTTCTTTTTCAACCATAGCTTTAAGAGTTTTGAAATGCCCAAAAACTTCACTTTTCTTTTTCATAAAATACACCCAAACTTTTCTGCTATAGTCATCAATAAAAGTGACAAAATAATGACAGCCTCCAAGAGATGCAGCTTTAGTAGTCCACACATCAAAGTGGATTAATTCCAATGGCTTCTCACTCTCTTGAACATGTCTAGGAAATGGTTTCCTTGCCTGTTTTCCAAACTGACAGGCTTCACATACCTTATGCATTTCTGCAACCTTGAATTTGGGCAATCCTGCAACAATATTTTGGGCCTGCATTGATTTAAGTCGCTGTACATTAACATGACCAATGCGTTTATGCCAGATATCAATATCTGCAACTACACCGGTCCCATGTGCAAACATTGCTGCACTCAATTCAGACATGTCTGCATCCAACGTAAACATTCTGCCCTTCTTCTTTCCTTTTGCTATCAAGCGACCTTTATTTTTCATATCCTCAACAAAGCATCCATGAGGATTAAATCTGACCTGCAAGCCCTGTTCAACCATTTGACCAACAGAAACCAGATTCTTGGTGATATTCGGGACATGAAATACATCGGACAGGTATTTCTTTTTCCCATCCTACATAGACAAGGGAATTTTTCCAATCTGCACAATAGGATGTGCAGTATCATCACCAGTCTCCACAAATCCTGGTTTTTCCATTTTCCTTGCATCCTCCATCCATTCTGCATGACCTGTCATGTGGTTTGATGCACCTGAGTCAACATACCATACATCATTGCTTTCTTCTGCACTTGTCACAGAATTGTTCATGTGTTGCACCATGAACAGATGCTCATTTCTGTCATCACCCTGTCTGCTAGAAGATGCATAATTTCCTTGTTGCAGTTTTCCATTCATGATGTCATTCTGCTTTTTATAGCAGTCTTTAGCCATATGACCCATTTTACCACAATAGTAGCATTCAACATTACTGTTTGCATTTTGACCTCTTTGCCATCCACCACGACCTCTTTGGCTCCCCCTGCCTCTAGAGTTACCACGTCCTCCTCCATAGGACTGGTTTTCTTGAGTTTGCTGCATATTCTGATTTCTACCACGGCCTCCAAATCGGCCTCCTCTACCTCTGCCTCTACCTCTTCCAGCATTTGAGTAGAAGACAGCTTCTTTTGAAGTTCCTCCTGAAGAAGATGCACCACCATTTCTCTGCTCCTCAGAAATTAGAAGAGCAATCAACTCCTCAAAGTCAGGAAATCTTTCACGAACGGAAATGGATGTTCGAAACTGTGCATAATCCTTTCCTAGACCATTCAAGGTCACGGAAACTAAATCATCATCTTCCACTGGCGACCCAATGGAAGCAAGTGCATCTGCAATCTTCTTCACCTTCATGTGGTAGTCATTGATGCTCATATTTTCTCTTTGCACATTATGCAACTCTTGCTTGAGCTGCATTTTCCTGGCTTGTGTATTTGTGCTATACATTTTTGACAGAGTATCCCATGCCTCCTTTGGCGTACTTGCATCCTGAATATGCACAATCATAGAGTCTGAAATGCTGATAGACAGCCAGTACATAACTTTCCTGGCTCTCTCATGCCATGCTTTGAATGCCTGCATTTGCTATTGATTGGGAACATCAGGAAGAACTGGTTCTTCTTCATTTCCTGCAACAAATTCCCAATATCCTTTTCCCATAAGGAAATTCGTCATTCTAAACTTCCATGCCTGGAAGTTGTTCTTGTCAAGCTTTTCAGTGACAATCTGTGAAAGAGAATCAGACGCCATTACAGAATACTGCAAGAAATTCTGTTACTGCAAAAAACACAGCTCCACCCTCACAAGGGAAAATCTGCAAAACTGGCAAAAGTGGTATTTGACCACACAGTCACTTCCTAGTGACGATTTTGCATAAACAGGAACCAAGGATGATTCTGAAACTCCCAATGTCTCTGCGCACAAGCATACGATGCAATTTCTACAGTAACTTTTCACCGACCTGTAGAACAGTGGTTGCACAGCATAAAACTGAGCCTTTTCCTGAGTGCGTGCAGAAAACTTCCGTCTGCAAAACAGGCCCCGAAATGGCCTCAAATCAAAAAAACACCGCGAAGGGCGTCTCAACCTGAGACAATGCACTCCTGCAATTTTCGGCTGTGCTACCTGCAGAGATCTGCTCCCAAAACAGAAAATGAAAGCAACACTGCTCCTCTTACCAGAACACCGCGAGCTTGGTTTGCTTTCTTGAGCTCCTTACCACGAACAAGGCTCTGATACCATGTCAAGATTGTGGGAGAGAAGGAAGGAGTCTCGCTTGAAGCTTTCTTGCTTGCACAATGGGGGAAGACACACAAGGGTGGAGGCTGAAAACAGTTTTCCTCTTCTTAGTTGTGTAAGCCAAAAGAACTCAAGTACAAAGAAATAGAAGAATCCTCTATATGGGTCTCAAACCAAACTCAACTAACTAAGGTGGCATACTAACTGAGCCACGAACTAGAATAGATAAGGATAGCTATCATGTAGCTATTATTCATGGGCGGTGTACCAACTGCATCTGCAACCGACACGTCGGTGACATAAATACACAACGGTCACCCTGGCGTATCACGAGTGGAGCTCGATATCTCAACATACATGAATATGCATTAGCAAAGATTCGATGCTCTCTCAATATGTCAAACACCCTCCGAACGTGTGTCAAGTGCTCCATAGATGACTTGCTGTAAATGAGGATGTCATCAAAGAAAACAAGCACGAACTTGAACAAAAAGGGCTGTAGGATTTTGTTCACGAGGCTTTGAAAGGTGGCAAAGGCGTTAGTCAACCCAAAAGGCAACATAAGAAAATGGTAAAGTCCATGATCAGTCCTAAAGGCCATTTTGACCTCATCTCCTGCCCACATACAAATCTAATGGTAGCCAGAGCACAAGTCAATATTAGTGAAAAAGCATGCCCCTTTTAACTCATCTAGGAAATCATCAATCCGTGGGATGGGGTAGTGGTTCTTCACTGTAATTTTGTTCAAATCTCTATAGTCAATGCACATGCGAAAGGAGCCATCTTTCTTTTTGACTAAGAGGACAGGGGATGCATAGGGGGAAGAACTCGGTTCAATGAAACCCATCTTCAACAACTCCTTGATTTTCTTTGCAACCTCTTCATGCTCACACTTGGAGAGTCTATAGGGGGGTTTGTTCACTGGCTTGGAATGGGACTCTAGGTCAAGTGGGTAGTCCACTTGTCTCTTGGGAGGGAGGGATGTATGCATCTGAAATAAGTCATTGTATTCCTCAAATAAGGCCTGCAAGGCTGAATCATGAGATACTGTGGAGGGCTGATCAGGATTCTCCTTATTTAATTGCAAAACAAAGATTTGTGAGCATTTCTTAAACTCCCGTTTGAGTTTCTTTGCTGTAATGAGCTGAAAATTAGCATGATCTTGAACTCCCTCTAAGTGGATAGGCTGTCCATGCATCATAAACTCCATGTAAAGATGAGAGAAGTCCATAGCAATTTCCCCCAATTGTTTCAGCCAATCACATCCCAAGACAACATCAATGGGGCCCATATCTAGGGCAATCAGATCAACCAGTGCCACATAATTTTCAGCCAGGCATAAGGGGACTGTAGGACATACATGTGTGCTGATTTCTTCTTCTCCATTTGCTACTTGGACCTTCAAGGGGTGATATAATGCCATAGGGGTACATTTCAACCAATCAATGGCTGATTTATTGACAAAACTGTGAGTGCTTCCACTATCCATAAGGATAAAAACATGCTTTCCATTGATATTGCCTTGAATGCGAAGGGTACTGGGGCTGCAGGAACCCGTCCAAGCATCCAAGGAGATTGAGCAAAGGGAAGTGGGAGGTGCATGGGATGTTAAATCAAGTATTTGTGAGGGAGCACCGCCCGGGTCAAAGGAAAACCCATCCTCCGGGTCATAGAACTGCTCATGATCAACGTCCTCTGTGGGCTCAGCCTCGTTAATGGGCAGGTCATCCTCCTCATTGTGCCAATCTTCCATGACATACATGCTATGAACTTTGACCTTAGCTATCTTGTACGGACATTTGGAGGCATGATCATCAGTGTACTTATCTCCACACTTAAAGCATAGGCCCTTTTCTTTCCATTCCTTCACAACATCTGGGGAGATGAACCGTTGACTACTGGATCCATGGGAAGGTGATGTAGTGGAATGTTTATTTTCAGCATACCTATTTTTAGCAGTAGAGCCTGATGTTGTCCCAAAAGTTTCCATTTTTCTTTCAGCATGGAAGGTGGGGTAAGTGGCTACTTTGGGGCTATTATTAGGCATAGAAGTATCTCAAAAAACACCTCCATATGGGGCTGATCGTGAAGGAATGCGGGGAGGTCCAATACCTTGCTAAAAATGCTCATTCTTACGGTACTTTCTTATATAGCTCTTAGCCAATTTGATTGCATCAAATAGTGTGGTACGTTTTTGGGCCATGACATCGGCCGATAGACTCAGTTCCAACCCATAGATGTACTTGTGCAATTTAGCATCGTCACTAATGCTCTCCACATACATGGTCAAGTTCATGAATTGATTTGTGTATTCACCTACAGTGAGGTTACGTTGGTCAAGAGTGTACCATCGTCTTGCCAACCGTTCTTTCTCCAAAGGGGACACAAAAACTTGGACCATATGCATTTTGAAATCTTTCCAATCAATGAACTATTGATTCTCCCAATTGATATAGCACCACCAAGTGTGGGCAAAACCTTCCAAGTGGAGAGAGGCAAAAAGTATTTTTTGATCATCAGTGCGGGGGGCCAACTTGGACGTCCATTCTTCCAGGTTAGATGGTGAGGGGGATTTCCCATTGTACTTTGTTAGGATGACCTTGCTACACAGATCATAGGGGCCATGCTGCCCATGAAATCCTTGCTGTCCATGTAGCCCGTGGTGGCCATACATGCCCTGTTGTCCATATATCCCTTGTGGTGCATTAAGCCTATGTTGTCCATTATAACCATGCTGTCCATGATTGCCAGCCTAGCCATTTGTACCATATTGTCCTTGATGGGGCTGATTCATATGGGGTGCATGGGGGCTCTTAGGTAGAGCGGGTGAAATCCAACCCAAGGTGGGAGAAGGCCTCAAGTGGATGTTGTCAGCATGGTGGATGGGGGAATTCAATAGGGGTTCATCATGCGTATGAGAGGGTTCCCTGATCTCATAGATAGAAGGGGAAATTCCCTTAGTGCCAAGTATACCTTGTGGACCATGTGACAGTTCCTGATGTGGAGGACGTCTAGAGTCATTGGTCTTCTCTTGGGATGAAGCGGTCGCTAATTGAGCAACAAGAGCAGTGAGCTACTCCAAGGCCTGTTGAGTCTTTGACTTTGAGAAAGCCATGTTCTCGATCGCTTCATCAAACTTGGACATCATTTGGCGGTGGTTGGTGACCATATCATTGTGTCGTTCCATATGACAGAGCTCATGTTGGCAGAGGGTGTGATTGAGAAGGGTATACGGGTCCGTTTTAGGCATTTCCTCCTATATGTCACCATGTTAATCTTGCACCAAGATTGGTTCCTCATTCATGGAGGTCTGGGAGTCTCTAATCTCCCTCTCGAGTTCCTCTTAGGCCTTGCTTTTGCCTTTCTGGCCAGCCATTTGGATGCAGTCCTCCACAAGACTTGCTATCAATAAAAGGGGCGTAACTCTTTGTAGGAAACTCCGATTGATGAGATTTTGGGCTCAAGTCAAAGGGGACAACAGCCTCTTCAAGATGAGCTATTAAGCTTTATGATAAAAAATGATCAGAATTTTCTATAATGGGTTTACAATGCCTGTCATCCTAGAGCGGCGGTCTGCGTCCTGTCCACAGTGACCCTAGTGCACAAAAATGGGCATAATTTTTGCACTGTAGCTCCAATTGGGGAGGTTTTTGATTCAAACCGGAGGGGAAAAAGCCCTCTTCAAGGTACAGGGTTCACCCCCAGATTTAGAATATAATTTTTTGTAATGGGATCTTTATGACAGTCCTGCAGGACTATGACCAAAAACACTGCATGTCCCTTAGTGCCAAGGTCTTACATGGATAGAGCATAGTTCAAGGGGCCTGATCAGCCACATCAATAGCATCTTGAGCATACTGCACATAATCGTGAGCATCATTGCGTACCCATCAGCCCTACCATTAATGCATAAGTACGTTCACTGCCATGCATCTCCTTTGATTGCATGCACTTCAAGTGTCATACAATCCAAGAGGGATCATTGGGACAGGGGAGTGGAGCTCATGGGAGTACATGCACCTGCATACAAGTATCGGGCTCCAAATCACCGAAAGGTGGGCAAATTTTCCCCCGGTCCAGGTTGTGCACCCCTTCAGGGTCTTAAGTGGTAAGGGAGGGTCACCTCTCTTTTGTCTTAGCACCTTGCCTAGCATCGGCCTTTTTCCTTAGCCAGAGTATACATGGTAGACATTTTTAATAAGCAATCAGTATGAAATGCATTGGAAATAAGACATTTGACATTTTCATGAGATGCAAGGAATGAAAAAGGTTGGGGTAGGGGTTACCTTGGCAGTCAAGTGACTCACTGGCTGCTACTTACCCAATTTACAAAGGCTATTATTCATTTGGGGCTCATCCAAGATCAAAAGACCAAATGGAGGTTAATGTCAGCCATTAGAATAAATTTTAGGAAGAGGTATGATGCATGCACATGAAGAGGTTTGAACTATTAAACCTATGCAATCTCAAATCTCTCCTTAAGCTCAGCAAGTGGCTAAATTGAGAGATTAAGATTAGATTGGCATACCTCTTTAATGCTTGGGTCGACCATTGAAGCATAAGTTGTCATGGTGCCCAATTTCTCCATTGATCAAGTCCAGTTGTTGGTTGGGCATCCGTGGAAGAATACTTCAACATTCGAATGCTCCTGCTGATGAAGAAGCCTCCCCTGCTTGTCTCCGAGCTTGAGCTTCAATAATGGGAAGCTTCAAGTGAAGCTTTCATGGCTGCCCACAAAACTCCCATGCATGCTGAATTCAATATCTTCATCCAGGGAAAAGAAAGCATTCATGGGTTGAAGGGCTTATGGGGTATGAGCTCTCAGGGTCAAAGATGGTTTAGCTTGAAGAATCCTTGGCTGCCCCAAACTATTCCAAACAGTCCATTGATACTCTTGCTCCGGGGATTTAGCCCACCTTGTGGGCTAAATCCCTGGAGCAAGAGTATCAAGGAGGAGGAGGTCAATTTGTTGATTCAGGGCTTGGAATGGCAGAGGGCAGCATGGAAGGAAGGCTGGGGCAAAGGGGGGAGGCATGAGGAGCAAGGAACAGTAGCGCAAAATGCACCACAAATTGCGGGCTATTCCCTAGGGTCTCTCCTAGCCTATGACCCTTCTCAAGGGTATGGCCTGTGGTCAAAGGCAAGTGGGGAAGGATCTTGAGGCTTCAATTTTGCCTCCCATGGCTGCTCCAGGGAAAAAGAGGGGTTCTCTCTATTGTACGGCTATGGAAGCTTGCCTGGGAGGAGAGAGAAAGGGGGCTAGAGCAAAAAGTAACTGAGGTTTTGCCCTCTTCCAACTCCTGGGACCCTAAACTTGGCCTGGAATCCTTAAAATTTGCATGAAAAGAAGTGACAACCTGTTACTTTAACTGTTTTACCTCCAAATATGTCTGAGTCTCCAGCCATAGCTCCTACTTCCTCCAAAAAGCTGAAGTTAACTATAGTTCTTCTGCTGTACATGTACCTGTAAGCTGAGTAACTAGGGTTTTTGGGATTTGAAAAGGGAGAAAGGGGAAAGAGGAAAAGGACTAAAGACTGAAGCTCTGATACCACTTGTAATGAAAGAAGCTGAGAGGAGAGAGAAGAAGAGCTGAGGAGAGAGAAAGAGAGCAAGAAGAAGAAGGGAGAAGACTAGAAGAAGAGAGAGAAAGAGAGAAGGGAGGAGAGAAGGAAGAAGGAAGCCATGGAAGCTAGAGATGAAGATGAAGAGTATGATCTTGATAATAACTGGTTGCTCTAATATGGGGCTCTTACAGCTTAAATAACTGGTCAGTGTGACGAGGTGTCTAAACCCTAGTCGGTGTGTATCCCGCTTGTTATAGTTAAGGGAACCCACCTATGGTGCTCATCGAGCATATTGAAAGTGACTATGGACTCAATGGAGGTACTAGGTCTTTTGCACTAAGAAGATGCCTGCATGGAGGGTAGAAATGTGTGACTAAGTGGAGAGAAAACAAATATAAACTCCAAAGGGTGCAAATTGGAGGCAAGAGAGAGGGAATGAGCATTGAGCACTCAAATATTTCAAACTAGGAGAGGCTTTCACCACCTTTTTTCCCCTTAGTAAGAGAAATGACTGAAATATGACCGCAAAACATTAGTATTGGAAAATAGCAGTACTCTACTGTACTGCTAGAAAGTAACAATTACTCTACTCATTTCAATAAAACTAATAATATTTAGAATGCCAAATTTATTTTTCAAGAACATGAAAATGGTTTTTGGAAAAAAAGTCTCACCATGAAATCCTTCTCCTCATTGGTGTAGCACACTCTCTCTTGGCATGCTAAAAGGTAGAAAAGTGACCTCAAACTCCCGCTAATACTAAGACACACACAAAAAAAACCAAAAAGTAAAAAGTGCCTTTAAGTATGACATATTATTCACTTTGCACAAAACATAGCCTTAATACATTTGACAATTCCTACCTTGGTTTGTCCCTCGAGTAAGTTACTCATGAATACATGTTTGCACCACATGGGTTCAAAATAAGGTATTTTTAAAATACCATTTTTGTACATTTTTTACATATAGAAGGGGTAATATAAAGGAGTTATTTATAGATTGAATAGAAAAGGGTTATGTTTTATTTGGGAAAAATTCATAGGTAAGGATATTTATAAATAGGCCTTGAATGCACGTGATGTAGAGGATATACATATAGTAACTTCCTTTAGGTTTGGTCATTGCCTAAGTGATATAACCCAAACCTTGTGTGGAGTGAGTCGATGGAAGTTATATCATATCATAGATAAGAATGAAGAAAAGTGAATGTGACATACTCCTAAGCCCATTTCCAAAGAAATTTTCTTTACAAAAAAAATGAAAGAACAAACTTACCCCTTGGAGAATATGGGGGGATTTGTCGAGGTACTCTCTTCTACACGGTGTGGCAACATTGAGGCAAGCATCATTGGAGAGCATCATGTAGCTCTACATGTCCTTGTGTGTTAAGCCTTGCATGTATAGTAGTCTTTGTAGTGCTATCAACAACCTATCTCTAGTGATAGATGGCATTGTGGAACTCTAGAAAATACCAAAAAATTTGCAATCAACTCAACATTACGTCAAGAATATCCTCATCTAGTGAGATGGGATGAAGCAATGATGATACCTCTTTCTAAGACAGCACTCATCATGATCAGTAAGTAATTAATGTTGGTTTAGAACAAAATGTGGGTCCTTCTAGGCCTCTCAAAAGTGATAGCTAATAAGGAGTAGGTATAAATGTAGTAGACAACTCCATACGTGCATATCCTCAGTGTCATTTGTAGAATCACTAGGAATACATCATCCATGTTAGTAATCTAACATGCACATGAGTAAAATCTCACCACATTACTAAAGCATGTAGTGTATGCCAACCCATGGTAGATCAACATCTCAAAATTTCTTGTTTAATAGATTCCTTTTTATATTGTAACTCTCCTAACTACATCGAGAGACATATCTCAAGCCTTAAACTTCCTTTTAAGTCCCTCTTTGTATTTCTACTAGATTTTTCTTTTAAGTTACTCTTTGTATTTCTACTAGATTTTCCTTTAACAATATATTTCCTCTTTGAATTTTGAACCATATCCTCTTGTTCTCTTCTTACCCACTTTATTGGGGCCACTATGACTTCTTCCATACCTACCATATTTACCAAACTTTTCCCTTTATCTTTCTATTTTGTTTCACTAGGTCTAGATTCCTCCTTGATTTTGATGGCATACTAATTTCTTTGAGTGGAAGGATTCCTTGGCATAAGGCATAAGTCCCCTCATCTTCATGGTAGATAAGGAAAATTGGGGCTTGCATAACCAAGATCCTTAGAATTGTAACAAGCTTTCTATTCTTTTCATGCTGGTTCTTACCCCCTCTCTTGTATACTTATTTTTTCAATAAGAAAATTATTTTTCTATGTACAAAGATAGAATCACATGTTCCACACTTTGATTCTCTTTGCAAATAGATAAGTAGCTTCCTCCAAACCATACTAGCATAATCTACCTTTGTGAAATTTTGGGTTAATGCTAACTTGTACCTTTGTAATCCATTGGCTCCTTAGGCTTCTTTGTAGCTTATTGGGTGACGTACTTCACTAGCCATTCTCTACCTATCCATGGAACCTTTTTAGCAAAAATATTTAATCACTTATTTTCCTTTAGATCTCCCACCATACCTAGAGTCTTCAAGTCTCGAACAAACTAGATAACATTTTCATATTTGTTGCCATAAATTAGTTTTAATTTTTTGGTCATTCATTTTTCTCTAGAGGATTGCAAGAAACTTCATCGATAAGGACACTAGAAGAATATGAGGCTTAAAAAAAGAAAAAGAAAAAATAGACTTCCTTAGACAGTCACACTTACCACAACATTAAACCTAAGCAAAAGACCTAGTCTACCGAGACAAAAGAATCATAGAAATAGGCCAATGTATCGATGTAAAAAAAAAACATAAGAAATCTCTTTTAGCTTTAGCCAAGGATAACATCACTCTTCTATCACTAACTCTCAAAGAAGGTGGTGTATAATTTTCCTTTGATAAGTTAATAGTAGCAAGTTCTACCTACATTATTGTAAGTTCTACCAACAACCTTAATCTCTACCATTTCATCTAAGTAGAGGGTCTCTTGTTTGACAAGAAATAAACTTTTAAAATGAATACATGTTTTTTTTCCCCTAGAATTGAAAGCACCTATCTTAATATTAGTCTTAAAATATTGACTTTTCAAAACTATAGAAAATTTTGTCAAAACAACCCTCAGTTACACCAATGAATGCTATTGAAAAGTTAATGGGCTTTATTTAATTGTAAATCTCTTAATTGGAATGAATATCACATATATGAAATTATTTTCCATGAAATTTTTAGTTTGACAAACAAATTTTTGAGAATAGAATCACTAAAGGTTTTCAATTTTCTACAAAAAATGGTTTCAAAGGTTGATTTAAAAATTACTCATTTCATGTTTATTTTGGTCCCTTCCATTTTTCTTCAACTACTATTATCTTGTGTTGGTTGGATTTTCTTAGAGGCAATTTCTTATTTATCTTTCTTGTTGAGAAGAAATTGAATTTCATAATTAAACAAGCTTTTCTCCTACAAGGCTATGCTAGCAAAGCTATTTAAGATTTAAGTCAAAACCCACAATAAAATTTCAAGAGAAACACCAATCAAAACAATTATCTAGCTTAGCCAAGCATATGATGTATGAGGGATTTGAGACAAAGAAATACATGGTGATGACTACCACACTCCTCATGATGGTGCTTGCTTCTACTAATGTAGATGGTGAAGAGAAAGAGAGGATAATGCACTGAAAAGAAAGTGAAACTACAAGAAGTGCTTGGTTGCATGAAATTTATGTGTTAAAAAATACTCCTTAAGGGACACAATTTACTCAACTTCATTTACACATCATCATTTAGATTGTAGACATCATAAATTACATCTGAAATTGTGTTCATATGTGATACTTTAAAAATGCCACTTATTGGATGCTTTAAAATGTCTCTCAATAAACAAATTTAGCATACATTGCATCCAAAACACTTGATCTTTTTTTTAGCTTCATTGCAAAACCCCTAGTACCACCCACTTTTCTTGTAGTGTTAGGAAAAATGTGGACCCAAGTAGGCCTTTTCAGAGGTTTGACTCACTCTATCTCTTCAAAAATGGGGCCAATATACAATTTTTACAAAGGAACTCCAAATTTTTTTGGACCTTGGACATTTAAAATAGACTCTTTGAGCTCTTTTTCTTGATCTATAGTACGCTATGAGATTCTTCATGATTCTTAAGTTTTCCAAATTGATAAGAAAGATGAAGAATCTCATATCATACTATAGATCAACGGAAAGAGCTCAAAGAGTACATTCTAAATATTTAAGGTTTGACCAATTTGGAGTTTGTTTGCAAAAAATCCACTATAGCCCTATTTTTTAGGAGAGAAAGAGAGTCAAACCTCCTAAGAGGCCCATTTTTTAGTCCAAATTTTTCCTAATGCTCTGTGTGTGTGTGTGTGTCCCTTTCTCCACCTCTCAATCTCTAGTTCTGTTTCTTCCTCTCTCTCCTACACAGTGAGAGAGCCTTGAGATCCACCATCTACATATATGTTGAGATATCGAGCTCCACTCGTGATACGCCAGGGTGACCGTTGTATATTTATGTCACCGACTTGTCAGTTGCAGATGCGGTTGGTACACCGCCCATGAATAATAGCTACATGATAGCTATCCTTATCTACTCTAGTTCGTGGCTCAGTTAGTATGCCACCTTAGTTGAGTTTGGTTTGAGACCCATATATAGGGTTCTTCTATTTCTTTGTACCAGAGTTCTTTTGGCTTACACAACTAAGAAGAGGAAAACTGTTTTCAGCCTCCACCCTTGTGTGTCTTCCCCCATTGTGCAAGCAAGAAAGCTTCAAGCGAGACTCCTTCCTTCTCTCCCACAATCTTGACATGGTATCAGAGCCTTGTTCGTGGTAAGGAGCTCAAGAAAGCAAGCCAAGCTCGCGGTGGTCTGGTAAGAGGAGCAGTGTTGCTTTCATTTCCTGTTTTGGGAGCAGATCTCTGCAGGTAGCACAGCCGGAAATTGCAGGAGTGCATTGTCTCAGGTTGAGACGCCCTTCGCGGTGAAGCAATAGGGCAGTATATGCTGCGGGTGAGGGCTTTAGCCCTCGGCGACCTTGTTTTTTTGATTTGAGGCCATTTCGGGGCCTGTTTTGCAGACGGAAGCTTTCTGCACGCACTCAAGAAAAGGCTCAGTTTTATGCTGTGCGACCACTGTTCTACAGGTCGGTGAAAAGTTACTGTAGAAATTGCATCGTATGCTTGTGCGCAGAGACATTGGGAGTTTCAGAATCATCCTTGGTTCCTGTTTATGCAAAATCGTCACTAGGAAGTGACTGTGTGGTCAAATACCACTTTCGCCAGTTTTGCAGATTTGCCCTTGTGAGGGTGAAGCTGTGTTTTTTGCAGTGACAGAATTTCTTGCAGTATTCTGTAATGGCATCTGATTCTCTTTCACAGATTGTCACTGAAAAGCTTGACAAGAACAACTTCCAGGCATGGAAGTTTAGAATGACGAATTTCCTTATGGGAAAAGGATATTGGGAATTTGTTGCAGGAAATGAAGAAGAACCAGTTCTTCCTGATGTTCCCAATCAACAACAAATGCAGGCATTTAAAACATGGCATGAGAGAGCTAGGAAAGTTATGTATTGGCTGTCTATCAGTATTTCAGACTCTATGATTGTGCATATTCAGGATGCAAGTACGCCAAAGGAGGCATGGGATACTTTGTCAAAAATGTATAGCACAAATACGCAAGCCAGGAAAATGCAGCTCAAGCAAGAGTTGCATAATGTGCAAAGAGAAAGTATGAGCATCAACGACTACCACATGAAGGTGAAGAAGATTGCAGATGCACTTGCTTCCATTGGGTCGCCAGTGGAAGATGATGATTTAGTTTCCGTGACCTTGAACGGTCTAGGAAAGGATTATGCACAGTTTCGGACATCCATTTCAGTTCGTGAAAGATTTCCTGATTTTGAGGAGTTGATTGCTCTTCTAATTTCTGAGGAACAGAGAAATGGTGGTGCATCTTCTTCAGGAGGAACTTCAAAAGAAGCTGTCTTCTACTCAAATGCTGGAAGAGGTAGAGGCAGAGGTAGAGGAGGCCGATTTGGAGGCCGTGGCAGAAATCAGAATATGCAGCAAACTCAAGAAAACCAGTCCTATGGAGGAGGACGTGGTAACTCTAGAGGCAGGGGGAGCCAAAGAGGTCGTGGTGGATGGCAAAGAGGCCAAAATGCAAACAGTAATGTTGAATGCTACTACTGTGGTAAAATGGGTCATATGGCTAAAGACTGCTATAAAAAGCAGAATGACATCATGAATGGAAAACTGCAACAAGGGAATTATGCATCTTCTAGTAGACAGGGTGATGACAGAAATGAGCATTTGTTCATGGTGCAGCACATGAACAATTCTATGACAAGTGCAGAAGAAAGCAATGATGTATGGTATGTTGACTCAGGTGCATCAAACCACATGACAGGTCATGCAGAATGGATGGAGGATGCAAGGAAAATGGAAAAACCAGGATTTGTGGAGACTGGTGATGATACTGCACATCCTATTGTGCAGATTGGAAAAATTCCCTTGTCTATGCAGGGTGGGAAAAAGAAATACCTGTCCGATGTATTTCATGTCCCGAATATCACCAAGAATCTGGTTTCAGTTGGTCAAATGGTTGAACAGGGCTTGCAGGTCAGATTTAATCCTCATGGATGCTTTGTTGAGGATATGAAAAATAAAGGTCGCTTGATAGCAAAAGGAAAGAAGAAGGGCAGAATGTTTACATTGGATGCAGACATGTCTGAATTGAGTGCAGCAATGTTTGCACATGGGACCGGTGTAGTTGCAGATATTGATATCTGGCATAAACGCATTGGTCATGTTAATGTACAGCGACTTAAATCAATGCAGGCCCAAAATATTGTTGCAGGATTGCCCAAATTCAAGGTTGCAGAAATGCATAAGGTATGTGAAGCCTGTCAGTTTGGAAAACAGGCAAGGAAACCATTTCCTAGACATGTTCAAGAGAGTGAGAAGCCATTGGAATTAATTCACTCTGATGTGTGGACAACTAAAGCTGCATCTCTTGGAGGCTGTCATTATTTTGTCAGTTTTATTGATGACTATAGCAGAAAAGTTTGGGTGTATTTTATGAAAAAGAAAAGTGAAGTTTTTGGGCATTTCAAAACTCTTAAAGCTATGGTTGAAAAAGAAACAGGCTTGCAGATAAAATGCCTAAGGTCAGATGGAGGGGGAGAGTACCTCTCAAATGAGTTTGCAAAGTTCTTGCAGGAGCATGGCATAAAGCAGCAATATTCATGCAGTTATACTCCACAACAAAATGGAATTGCAGAAAGGAAAAACAGGCATATTGGAGAGGTATCTCGTGCCATGCTCAATGAAAAAGACTTGCCAGATTTTTATTGGGCTGAAGCAGTTGCTACAGCAGTCTACATAATGAACAGGACTCCCACTGCAGCAATACATGGAATGACTCCAGAGGAGAGGTATACTGGTAGGAAACCAGATATTTCTCATTTGAAAATTTTTGGTTGCATTGCCTATGTACATGTGCCAGATGAGCTGAGATCCAAGTTGGATCCAAAAGCTGAGAAGTGCATCTTTATTGGTTACTCTCTGCAGCAAAAAGGGTATAGATGCTATAACCCTTCTACTCGTAAGTTTACAGTGAGCAGAGATGTTGTTTTTGATGAGATGAGTAGCTGGTATAAACCAGTAAATGTGATTGATGATGAAGATGCACAAAATGGTAATGCTACACAGAATTCACAGCAGCAGTCACAAAATATTAGTGGACCTGGAGCGTCCTCTAGCAGTGGTTCACATTCTTCGCCATGGACAGGCAGATTGAGATCAGGAGAATCTTCTCAAAGCAATGCAGATAGTGGTATGCAGGTATCACGAAAAGGAAAAGAGAAGGTTGATCAGCCCATGTTTGATGTGAATCCAGGTCACTCTTATGTGGATGGTGAATCCAGTGGCTCAGAACAGAGCATTGATGATGAGTTGGGTATTCCTTCTATTGTTACACCTGGAGTAAGGAAGACCAGGGATGTTTTGAGAGCACCTGGGAGTGAACCTACTTTGCGCAGGTCTACAAGAGCTAGGTATCCTGTGGATAGGCTAAAATATGATGGATTTACAGCCATTCACTATGCATATATGGTCAAAGTGATACAGGAACCAGAACCCACATCTTTTGAGCAAGCCATGGGAAAAGAAAAATGGGAGAAAGCCATGGATGAAGAAATGGATGCCTTGGAAGCAAATGCTACATGGGAGTTAGTACCTTTGCCTAAAGGTAAGAATGCAATTGGCTGTAAGTGGGTCTATAAGGTGAAGCACAATGCTGATGGTTCTGTGAACAGATACAAGGCAAGATTAGTAGTCAAGGGGTATGCACAAACATATGGCATTGACTATGAAGAAACATTTAGTCCGGTTGCAAGGATGGCAACCGTAAGAGCAGTCATTGCTATGGCTGCATCAAAGGGATGGTCTTTACATCAGATGGATGTAAAGAATGCCTTCTTGCATGGTGATTTGCAAGAAGAGGTCTATATGGAGCAGCCACCAGGTTATGTGCATGCTGTTCATCCTGAGTTTGTTTGCAGGTTGAAGAAAGCCTTGTATGGCTTGAAGCAAGCACCTAGAGCATGGTCTGACAAGATAGGACAGTATCTTGTCACTATTGGCTTTCAGATTTCCAAGGCAGATTTCTCACTTTATGTGAAAAAAACAGAGAAAGGTATTATGCTGCTTGTCATTTATGTTGATGATTTGATTATGACAGGTGACAGTGATGAAGATATCCTTCATGTGAAAATGCTATTGAAGCAGAAGTTTGAGATGAAGGATTTGGGAGAGCTGCGTTATTTCTTGGGCATTGAGGTGATTAGATCACCAAGTGGGATACAGCTCTTGCAGAGGCAGTATGGATTGGACATGCTGTCCAAATATGGGATGACAGGCTGTAAGCCTATTTCAGTTCCTTTGGAGCAAAATGTGAAGCTGAGCACAGATGCAGGTGAGCTTCTAGAAGACCCTACTATGTACAGACGCATAGTAGGAAGTTTGATTTATATGACTATTACCAGGCCAGATTTGAGCTATGCTGTTGGATTGGTAAGTCAGTTTATGCAGGCTCCAAGGAAACCACATTTGGATGCGGCTAGACGCATACTTAGGTATGTGAAGTCCACATTGCAGTATGGACTATTTTATGAGACTGGGGTTCAGATACAGTTGCATGGATACACTGATGCTGATTGGGCTGGTAGTATTTCTGATAGACGATCTACCAGTGGATATGTATTCTCTTTTGGGAGTGCTGCAGTCACTTGGAGCAGCAAGAAACAGCCTACAGTTGCCTTGTCGAGCACAGAGGCTGAGTACAGGGGTGCAGCAATGGCTGCATGTGAGGTAGCTTGGTTGCATAAGCTACTTTATGATATGCATCAGTCTACAGATGGGCCAGTTGTCATTTATTGTGACAACATGAGTAGTATACACTTGGCAAATAACCCAGTCTATCATGCTAGAACAAAGCACATTGAGGTGCATTATCACTATGTGCGAGAGAGGGTTTTACTAGGTCTTATTGATCTAGTTTATGTCAGCACAGAGGATCAGGTAGCTGACATATTCACGAAGGCATTGGGCGCAGAGAAGCTGCGCAAGTTCAGAGACCTGCTTGGTGTGCAGGAATTGGGATTGAGCTCGAGGGGGAGTGTTGAGATATCGAGCTCCACTCGTGATACGCCAGGGTGACCGTTGTATATTTATGTCACCGACTTGTCAGTTGCAGATGCGGTTGGTACACCGCCCATGAATAATAGCTACATGATAGCTATCCTTATCTACTCTAGTTCGTGGCTCAGTTAGTATGCCACCTTAGTTGAGTTTGGTTTGAGACCCATATATAGGGTTCTTCTATTTCTTTGTACCAGAGTTCTTTTGGCTTACACAACTAAGAAGAGGAAAACTGTTTTCAGCCTCCACCCTTGTGTGTCTTCCCCCATTGTGCAAGCAAGAAAGCTTCAAGCGAGACTCCTTCCTTCTCTCCCACAATCTTGACAATATAGGCATGCCTCATATATTGAAAGAAGTATGCAAGACGAAGAGAGCATTCTTGCTTGAATTAGAGTGAGATCTATACTAGTTGTTCTTTGAGTCATGACTTTAGAGAGGCCTAGAGTCTCTTTAGAGACTCTAGGCCTAGAGTTTCTTTAGAGAGAATTTCCTAGCTATACCCATCACATCCTCTCCTACATGGGAGAAATATGTAGCCAATCTGTATATAGTGATAGGTTAGCCTCCTCTTTGAGATCCTCTAGAGCCCTATCTAGTGACTTCTACTCTATTTACAAAGCACATCTTTTGGGATGCTATCAATAGACTAAGTGTAGAGGGAGGGCACAAGACCATGATGGACTATGGCAAATCATTTGTTTCATGTTAGAGATCCAGTGGCTAGACCACCAGCCCATGCATATAAGAGAGTGATGTGCAAAGACTTCCAAGAGAGATGGAGTATGAATACCATTGTGTCTATCCTCAAGTCAAGAAACTGTACCATGCCTAATAACTATCACACTATTATGGTTGGTTAAGCTATATACTCTACTCATGACCATGAGCTAAGCATATGGGTAAAGAGGTGGGTTCTTAGAGCATGGGGACATGCAAGCTTTAGGAAAAGTTTCTCAATATTGGATCACATCCTCACACTTAGGGAAATTATTAAGGATAGTATAGCTCATGGATGGTGGATTTGTTACTATTTTGTGGATTTTCACAAAGCTTTTGATATAATGTTGAAAGATAGGGTGTTGCACAAACTACATGCCATAAGAGTACCTAAAAACCTTATTTGGGGGATTCTTACACTCTACAAGAGGGTTACTAGCAAAGTGTGGATAACTGAAGGCCTTTCACCACCAATCCACTCCATCATAGGAGTGAAGTAGGGATGCCCCCTCTCTCCAACATTGTTTGGTCTTTATTGATGGGATTTTTCATAACATCTTATAGTGAGGTGATCAAGAGGACCCACTAGCTCATGCTTGGATACCTCTCCTAACTATATACTGATTGCATTGATAATTAACTCTCCATAGGATTATAAAGAAAATTGGATGCATTACACTCTTATAAGCAAGATAGTGGGTTGTCAGTGAACATAGGTAAAACAAAGTCATGGTGTTTAATACCACATCATAGTGGGTTAAGAGATCAACACCTAAGTTCACCTATGCATAAGTGGTATGTGGAATCTTATACATACTTGGGAGTTTTATTCATAGGCCCTACCTTCTCTATGAGAGAAGTAATAAATATCAAATTGAACAAGGGGTACACAACACTAGGAGGCTTGGAGAGGATGTGTTCATCCAATTCTAGGAACCTTGCACTAAGCTATGGTTATTTGATATACTGGTTACATCTACATTGCTATATGAAGTGTAGATATGGGGGCTTGGCCTTGACCAGCATAGTTAATTAAGTCACATCTATGATGGATGGAGATTGATGGAGAGATCCCTTGTATCCATGTTCTCTAGAATGATTAGATATAAGGCCTTAGTCCCACATGAGATCATTAAAGCTAAGTTGGTAGCCATACCAATTATAGTAGAGGCCCTCATTCAGTTTGTCACATACAAAAATAGCCTATGCATCTTCCCCAACATAGATACACCCAATTGGCTCCTAAGTCCTCTTGTCAGCTTGCCAAAGAGTGTGACACTTTATGTTGGTATACACACATGCTAGCCTAGTCTAAGCTACATGGACTCAGCATGGATAGACTACCTCACCCCCCCACCCTAGTTTGAGTATGTCCTTGATATGACATCCCTTGATTTGACCTAATCATCAAGGGTAAACATTACTCAACTCAACACTAGGAGGATAGGTTTGGTACCAACGCAAGAATTAGGGACAAAGGTGGCTTTCTATAGCTATTTTGTAACTATTTATGCTTCATCTTAAGTTTTCTTGTGCTTAAATTTGTGATTGATTTTTTTGTTACTAAGGGTATTTTTATTTTGTAGTTTAACATTGTGGATCAAAATCCTACTCGCTATGAGATGGCCTATCAACATCATCACAATAGGCTCGATACATGGAGACACTTGTATACATAGGATATCATCATTAAGTAGATGTGGCAAGCAAATTACACTTAGTAAAATGTGTCAAGTTTTTTCCTTTAGCTTTTAGAATGGAGCTCTTTAGTTGTTGCTAAGTGTATATCTTCGATATCTATAAAGGCAACCACACAATGAAGTAGAAAAGAGATTGCCACGTGCCTACCTAACAATTCCCTGGTAGCACGTTTTAGTGGCCCATTGAGCAACTATCCTAGACAGCTTCTCCTGGCACTCACGAGAATGCACAGGATCTATCGTCTAGGTTTCCCAGAGTCCACCCTATAACGCAAGGTATCGGCCATCCACACGAGGATCAACCTGCAAGCTTGGGGTCCTAATTTGACAACTGAGGTCTCAATGCATCAGTTAGCTCAATCGGAGGTGTCCCAAAAGGGCTTCTCATTTGACTAGAGTGATTATAGTTACCCTTGGTTCATTGAGTGCAACACTTTTTTCTAGCAACTGGTTAGGATTCAGGGAACCTTAACGAAGTGTTGGCATGGTCGCCGTACCTTTCCCCTAAGATAATTATTGATCAAGGTTTTAAGACCTGGCCCTAGGTAAGTCAACACTCAACTTTACCTAATTTTTCCTAATTAACATTTCATTCAATCTCTTAAGAGAAGCTCCTAGCTTACCGGGATCTCGCCCACCCGCTTCCCACAAATGTTTTTCTTTAGTTTTCTAATTACCTATCAAGTTATGACATATGAAAGCAGCTTCATTAATTAACCCGTTATCACAGGTTCCTTTGCGTAATTTTATCGCACAACACAGAGATAGAGGAAACAATCTTTTGGCAAAAAATATTTATTTATTATTTCGCAAAGGTTTTTACAATGATTTTTCCCTTCTACCTACGCAGAATATAAACCTCTGTTCATCGGAAAATCCCCTTTGTCTGCACAGAAGAAAAGAAACCCTCAAAGATTTCTGTCCCTTTACTAGTATTGGGGACTCCAGGATCCCATCCTGATTCGTATGAGGGTCGGGCAGTTCCTAGGAGCGATCAAGAGATTTAAGAACAGAGTCCCCCTGGCACTCTTGCCTCCTCTTGCCTAACGGATTCCTCACCAAGCGACCTCTCGCCATCGGGACTAGTCTAAAGCTTCTCGTGGCGGGACAAAACAATCCCCCTTGGAGCAGGGTTCTACGTCTAGCCGTGGGGGAGGCATAGCATGATCTTTCCTCTTATTATATTGATTATATATTTAAAATTAGATCTTATTGCTACAAGCACAATCAATCTTTCCTGTGCAACCATTAATGCATGCACAAATCAAAAGGAACATCAGTAAGCGTTTTTAGCATAGGAAGCAGTCCCACCCAAATCTAGGGTTTCTCTTTTAAGGTCCAACCTTATTCTTAGGCTTTCGCTTCCTACTTGAAACTCTTCTTTAGGATCTGCAAGTTATTTTGCGAATCTGAAGTCTATTTTATCCTTATGGAAAAATTTGATATTTTCACCCTAAAAGACAATATGGGCATTTAAACCTATGGTAGGCAATTCATGTGCTCACCTGCATGAACCCGTATTAAGTAGGATTTCAAATGTTTTTCCAAGTCTATTTAGACTTTTAGAATTTGTATTTAAAAAATGCTTATCAATGTCCAACAAGTCCTACAGACTTCCAATATTTATTTAATTTCATAATATTGATAGTTTTAGGGTTGTTGAGTATTTCATAGTTATTTTTGCTTCAACATTCTTGATATTATAGGTAAATTTTTCTCGCTAACTCATACGCGGGCCAACTCATAATATTGACGCTCTCGCTAATATAATCATTAATATTAACATTGCATGTGTTTTTAGCAAGAAAAATAATTTTTATTTTATTCTACTCATATTCTATGTTTAATCGATGATGTCTGACCATTTTTCAAATTTTCAATGTTATCTAGAAAGAACAATTTTTATTTTATTCTATGACGATGTCCGACTAACTTTCAATGTTATCTAGAAAGAACAATTTTCATTTGGCTATGTCCTAAGTGCAATGTTGATTGTTTTTTTGAAAACTTTATTCTAGGCAATGCAAAAATCATAAATGCAAATTTTCTTTCATCTTTGAGACATCAAAGTATATTAGTACGCACGTAATTTATGCGCATCTAGTATATATTTTCCTATACAGTTTTTGGTTGATTTAATACATTTATTATTTCAAGATATTATCTAAATTATTTTTTATAAATTATTATAAAACTCATATGCATTAGTTTATCATTATAAAAAGGAAATAGAGATAGCCACTTTTAAGAAAAAATTATAAAATATTCCCTTCTCTAGCATTGTCTACCTTTTTTCAGTTATTATAATAACATGCATCATTGATGAAATAACAATAAATACCACAAAATAAACCATTATTAAGATATTTTCTTTATGATAGGCATATAATCATTTTTCAAGTGAAAGAGTCTTTTCATTGAATAGTTAGTTATTATATGACTTATGCTATTTTCCTAAGCGACAGCTCATATGCATTTTCTTTAGAATGCATTTGTTATCGTTTAAAGCCAAACATAGTAGTAAGCTTATAAACATTATTTTTGTTCCAAATCGACAAGATGTTACCTCTCTCAGGTTTGCTGTAATAGGGGTTTCGCCAATTGCTACCATGTCATTTTCTCCATCGGCTTCGTGCTCTTTGCTTCCCTTTCTTCAAATGGGCTTTTTGAATTCCTGTGATCTTGCGAAGCCATGGATGTCAGGTGAAATTGACGTGGTAGTTCAAGGAGAGTTAGTGGTCAGCTAGAAACATTTTGCGAGTATTTTGCTTAGCAATCTGGCTCTATGGGAGGAAGACGTAACAAGGGGTAGAGAAAATGGAAATGAGGTAAAAGAGGGGTATTTAACTCTTTCATGGCTCAAGCTATAATGGAAAAGAGAAGTACTAGAATTTTTCCAACATTAGGTGGTCTTTCTTCTTTCCTTCTTTGTGAAGGAGAGGGGGTGTATTTATGGACATGAGGAGGAGCATGCAATCAACTCATTCGTTTGGCTACTTGTCAAGAGCCAAGTGAGCTTTATTAAAAATGCATTTTGATTGCCTACATGTTGGATGGTGGCATGGGGATGATTTTAAAATGCTTTCTCTTCCTCCAAGCGTAAAAAAGTCATGATTTTTTACCTATTTTTTTAAAAATGCAAATTTTTCTTCAAAACAACTTCATCTGATGGTTTTTGGCCAAGTTACCTCATGACTTATCTAGTTTATAGAGTCATGCCATACTCTTTAATACTTAACTTACTCAATATCATGCTCGTTCTTGCACGTTCTTTGTCTCTTGATCAAGGGTTTTGTGATTTGTCTTGCAGTTACGAAATCAATGTGATCTTTGACATATTAAATGGAATCGAGAATACTAAATAAAATATAATGCGGGAAAGTTTATGATCAAGCCATCATAATATTATTTATGAGGTGTCTTTGCTTCTTGTTGGCTGGGAACATTGAGGAGTCTTCTCATGTTGGATTGCGGAATTGATTTAATGCAAGACTCGATATTAAGAAAATTACGTGCGGTCACTTATGTAATAACTCGACAAGTAAATTTTAAAACATTTCAAGCTTGAATTTGTTTCTTGATATGAAGTGTTATGGCAAGAATATTATAGAGATCCAATGAAGAAACAATGAAAAGTATGATGAGAAGGATGATGAAGAAGGTGATAAGCAAGGGGGAGATGATGATGATATCTCCTCCCATGAGATATGATCCATGTACATAATATAGTACATAGGTTTCTTCATACTAATAGTCACACAAAAAAATGGATTCAAATAGATGTATATGCTCTCTTATATTGCTTCATATACATATAGCAATACAAGCTAGACTTGGTCATTCTCATCCAAATTCTTGCTTCATATTGTCATTCAAGGTTTTATGGTGTCAAAATATATTATAGTGTGTCTTTTAAAATGGAGTGTGGATTCAATTGGTATATAAGATACCCAATGAATATGCAAGAAAGTGTAGGAAAAAAAGATATGGAGTTTTGTAGACCTATGATTGGTTTTCTTTTTTGTACCAAGGGTGTTTATTTTATCGTAAAACTTTGAATGAAAATTATAGATGCAATGCAATTAAAAAAGCATTTAAATTTCCATGAAAATTGTAAACATAGCACATACATTTTTGCATTGAAGGTGGCACTTATTTTCTGGCAAGCACATGCAAATTTGATGTAGGTCTTCTAGCAGCCTGAACATTAGTAGCATAGGAACTTTCCTTACACTAGAGAGGATAAGGGTAGCTAGGTGTAAATGGACTGGAGGACAGGGAAACCCTAACCCTAACTCCTCCAATGGCTATATAAACAGCCTAAAGTACACACTCAAGTAGAGGAGAGTGTACTAGTTGTACTTTGAGCAACTGACTAAACAATATCTTTTTCTTCTACTTGAGCTCTCTCTCTCCCTCTTGTGCACACTCTCTCATGCCTTCAACTCTGATTTGCAACAATCTTGACATTAGGATTGCACCAACAAGTCCTGGTTTCATGGCCATTCCTTTGGCATATCTCACAGTACTTTTCCTTCCTCTTGGTATTAAAAAAACCTAAATCTTTCAACTTTTGTTGGATCTTATTATCTAGTTTACTCTCCTCTATATTTTTCTTGATTTCATCCTTTGATTTGTTTTTCTTAATCTTGGCTGAACTTGACTTCTTCTTTTTCTTCCTACTGGACTCTTCATAATCAGAGTCACTAAAGTCATCCTTAGATTCTGAACTAAACTCACTATCCTTATTCTCACTGTTAATCTCTAATATTGAATCTAAATCTACATCAAAATCTGAATTCATGGAATCATCGGAGGTTCCAAGCCTCCTCTCTACCCTCATAGCAACTCTTATCATGGTATCTAGTGTATCTAGTGTGTCATTCTAACCAAGCTTCACATTAGCAATGGGATTTCTAATTTGACCCTTGAGACCCTTAATGAAATAAGTAATCTACATCCCTACTGATGGTGCATCTTGAGCATCCAACTTATTAAGTAAAATTTTAAATTTTTGAGCGTAATCTTCAACCAACATATTCTTCTTCTTGATCTTCTTGATCTTTCTTAAAATGTCTCTCAAAGTTTTATCCTTCTGAAACCTGCCTAAAAATGCTATCCTTAATGCATCATATGAATTAAATGCTACCATACCATAACCGGCAAACTAGTGCATGGCTTTTCCTTGTAAGGTGGCTATGAACTATTGCTTCTTAACTTGATCTCCATACATTTGGTTGAATCCACTTGCTATACACCTTGTCTCAAATTGAGCAACGTGGCAGTCTAGGTCTTCCTTCTTTTTCCCTGAAAATTTAGATGTTCTTACCTTTGGATTAATGAGTTGATTTGGATTCATTATTCTTTGCTTTTGAGACTTCCTCAATAGTTGTAATGGATTAAACTTAAGAGACTTCCTTGATTGAACTCTTGTCTTCTGTAACATCACTACCCTCTCAAGCACTATATGCTCTAATCTCTCCAATGCCTGTTTAGGAGGAGTATCTTGATATTTAGGTAATGATATTGAATCAGCATCATTTGATACACTTGGTGGGCTTGAAGGAGTTGGAGGGGTTGGAGGAGACTCTATAGATGTAATAGGGGAATGGTAAATTGTTTTGGTTCCTGCAAAGGTACCAACATCGTGATAGTCCAATCTATCATTTGTAAACTTTTCTTCATTCAACCTATCTAATCCTCCTACTCCTTTTTTATTCAACAATGCCTCTTGCTCTTGTTTCCTTGATAAGGCTTCCTTTAATTCTCAAGATCTACTTCTTGTTAAAATGGGTTTTGACAAATATGGATAATTGTCTGATATATATGTTGCCCATAAAAGGCACCCTACACATCTTCAATGCCATTAGCATCCTACACTCCTGCAGCCTAATCTTGTGGAAACTTATTCCAGGCTTGATACCTAAATCATGAGAATTTTTCCCATGAAACCGATAGGATCACCAAAGTGTTATGGCCTCTCAAGACTACAACAAGAACACAAAAAAACACCAGACTGCTTGAAATTACTCTGCTACTACATACAACTTCGTTAATCAATTCATGAATCTTTTAGGCATTTAATATTTAGGAACGATATGCAGACACAAAGTATATATTATGTGCATTAATACAAAGTTGTTGTCCTAAAAAATATCACATAGTTTACTATCATCATGAGCATTTTTGATTGAATAACTTGAAATAAACATCATTAATATTCAAAATACCAACATAGGTAGGTAGAATCAGACATCAACGACAATATTCTAGCTCTATCCTTGAATGATTTTTCCATTCTTGATCAGATAGAAATTGAAAGGTTACAACTTCTTGAATCGTAGAATAGATGCTTCAACTTCAAGTGAATATAATATGAAATATAAAATCGCATTACACATATTGATTTATTGATATTTATATGCATATAACTATTAAGATATAAATGTACCCAATAGATGATGGATTTGGAGCCCTAACATTGTCAAAAGTTTGTGTTATTCCATATAGAGGACTTTATATAACATTATATAACTCTCTTTAAATCTTTTTCAAAAAATAAATAAGATCATGAATGCTATAGAGTAAAGGAGGTCTATAGTCACAAGGATTATTTTGATGGACATTTTTTTGTGAAATTTGAGATATATTACATTTGAAGAAAGATATACAAGGATAAGGCATCAATAGTGTAGTGATGCTTTCGATCATGAAATCAGTTTGTATTAGAATCAAAGTTCTAAGAGGAAGAAATAGAGTCAAGTTCTTTCTATTTCTTCCTACAAATCAAGGGGAGAGATCTTAAGAGTTTACTAAGGATAGGATAACATGAGTAGCATCATTCTATGATATGAATCCACTATTTAGGTATTGAAATATGATAGTGCTATTAAGAAATGCAATTCAGGATTTTGAAACCCGATAGTGCTATTAAGAATAACAGTTGAGGGTATGATGAGAAAAGGAATTCCAAGAGCTAATATCAAGTAAAAAGTTATATCCTTTATATTCTCTGAAGCATTCTGCACACATGAAATCCTCTTAGTCCTAAAGTGGATATGATGCATAATATCATTAATACTTTTATCTATTACTAGGTTAGTATTTTTATATTTTAATGGACTAAAAATTGAACAATAAACATTAAAAAAGGAGGAGGTTTACCAATAGTAGCAAGATTGTTTGAATTAATGTTTTTGTCTCTTAGAAATCAAAGTACTTCCTTTCTTCTAATTAATATGTTACCCTTTTCTTATCCATCACTGCTTGCTAAAAAGTTGACATTACAACACAGTATAATAAAGATATTCTATTTTCAAGTACCAAGATCAAGGTGAATCTTTTTACTTTCTATTCTATTAGCTTGATGCTCATCCTTAGTATATCTAACCCTATAAATTTATGTCAATACTATGAGTCTTTTTAAATCATTTTCTTATAAATCAAATCAAAGCGATGGAGGAAAAAGCTTGGATTTGGTTGAAACAAAATCTTATTGAATGAATGACTTGGGGGATGAAGTAAATATGTGGCTTGGATATCCCTACCTAGTTGGGTTTTCTGAAAACTGACAAGTTGATCTCATTTTAGGTCCATGAAGGCCCATACCTTTGTAGTTAAGTCAGCAAGTAAGTGGTGTTGGTCATCTTGGCAAAGACTTTTTTGATTGTTGATCAACTTCTCAAGAGTTTGTGAAGGGAGACGAAGGGAGACCAAAGCAAATTGGTGGTAAGAACTAGATGGGATTTTGGTGAGAAATTTTATGAGAGTATAATTTGCTCTGAGAACTAATAAACAAAGAGAAGAATAGGGAATGATGGTTCAAATGAGTATAGATGAAAAAACAAGCATGATTTTGGTAGGAAATGTGATACTATAATATTTAACCATTCAAAAAGAAAGAATAATGGCCGAAAAGTGACTCCACACATGAGTAAATGTCCTTGGGCATTTAATGGCCAACCTCTTAAATGAATAATATATCTCTTATTAGTCACGTTCGAATAGCCAAATTTGGAGGGTTCATTTTTTTAAAACCTCAACTGATGAGCAACTTAATCATTTTCTTATAAATGCCATTTTTGAAGCATTTTTGGTCCTAATGCTTACAGAAGAAGAAAAGAAGAATGCCACTTAGATGTGAGGGTTTCTTGATCATAATAAGAAAGGACTAGCGAGAGCAAGTGTTTTGTTTTAGTTTGAAATCCTTTGATCTCAAGATAGAAATGAAACTTTAGTATTGCATTGGCCTTTGTTCCATCAAGCAAGAGGTATGCTCCATAAGGTTCCTTCTCTTTATTTATCTATGGTTGTTTGAAATATTATTCTATCTAAAGCACCATCTCATACCCATTCTTTTCTCTTGTCATCAAGAAGCTATTCACCTTAGTCTTGAGCCATCCAATCTCAAATCAAAGTGATGCCAGGAGGCATATTCCACGGTGGATTCCGTGAGGTTTTACGGTGGATTCCGTAAACTTAGATGACCGGGGCTCATACACAAAGAGGATTCTTTGTGCGAGAAGTTGATGGGGACGCCTGTCCTTTTTGAGCGTTTGATTAATTTAGTGTGTACATGGGTGATTCCATAGCGGGTGATTCCACAAAATACATATTAAATTAATAAACGTTTATGAGTTTAGAGTGCGCACTCGTAATAAATTAAGGTTAGGATTTATTTCTAACCTGTTGATTTATTTATGTAGCTGAAGACTGCTAGGTATTCACTTTTGTCGGTTTAATTGTATTATTTTACTAACGATTGTGAATGCTTCAGTTGATGTGTAGAGATAGCAGTAGTGGCGGAGGAAAGCATTGGAGTCTAGCGAGTATTCGACCTTTGGATTATATTTTGATAGGCGCCACGCCTATATTTTGTTATGTCTATTGAGACATCGATTATTGATTATTATTTTGTATGCGCCTATGCGCACGGATATGTTATTTCTATTTTGGACATTGAGATTGGGCATGCCAGACTCTATGGGCACCGTCCATTAGCTTTATTTTCCTATTTTTATAGAAAGCAAACTCAAAAGCTAAAAGCTTGTTATATTTTTGTAAATTGGGCTATTATTGAGCATCAAGATGGAAATATACATAAAATACATGCTTTCTGAAGCGCTCACACAAGGCATGGGGGGAGATTGAACCCAATTGGTCTCTTGCTTCTTGTCGTTCATGCTTTTACATTGATTTTTGTGCAAAAAGGTAGAGTTCATTGTTCTTGGGGACCTTCCGGGATTCACTACGTGAGCATACTGCGACCGATCGGCGCACCAGTGGTATCAAAGTGGAGCTGAGATCAAGAGCTTCCAATCGCTACCAATCTCGGGCGAAGGCGGAGCTCCAGGAATGATCGGGCTCTACAGTCAATCTCGTCGCGAACCGTCAATACAGGCAGACTTCTGGCGATCAAGAACCCCTGTTTCTACTGTCAGATCGCGAAGGACCAGGCTCTACAGGCAGAGGACCACGCATTCATCTCCTTCATCAAGTCGTGGAAAAACCAGAGATAAGCTTCATTATTCTTCTAATTATTTCTTTCAAAAAGCTTAAGAGAAAGCTTAGAAGCTTGGTTATCAACAAGTAAATCAATCGACTGATCTGGAGGAGGCCCGAAATTTTCACGACGTGAAAAACGGCCCCCCTCCCCCCACAAAATTGCGCTGTGCTGTCTCTTAAGCTTAAGCTTAAGCTATTAAGCTTAAGACTCTAAGCTTTCTGCAAGTTACACAAGGCAACAAAGTTGACAAACTCCAGGTCCTACACCGCAAAAGTCAAGTTCTGCAAGTCAAGTGGAATCAAGTCCTGCAAGTTCATCAAGTCGGCCTAAGTTCTGCAAGTCTGCAACTCTGTAAGTCTGCTAAGTCTATAACTCTGCAAGTCAGACTAGTCAACTGGAGTCAGAACTGATTAGTGCTTAAAACTCCTAGAAGGCTTGTTCCTATGCAAAAACTCTGAACTGGAAAGTTGTTCGTGGCAAGGTGTTCTACCTATCTACAGGTCCGTTGAAGTACTTTCAGCAAACGAAGACGGAAATATTGCAGATTTTCTGAAAATTGAGAAAGAAATACCCAAAAATACATAGCCTTGTAACCCCGAATTTGAGCTATGCTCATCCCGCTAACCTGATTTTGAGTGAGAAAGGTTTATTGAGTTTTACAGGATGATGACCCCACATATGGATGATCCTATGGCTGAAGACGATCTACCTAAGCCTACCATGGAACAAAAGATGGATCTAATCATGCTACAATTGGAAGAAGAGCGAAGGGCTAGGCAAGCATTGCAAGCGCAATTGACAAAACTACAAAGAGCGTCTACCGACAAAGAAGAACCTCAAACTGAAGATTTGATTCGTCGTACCATCGACGCCACTCTTGAAGCACAAACCATTCGCAAGGAATCAAAGATAAGTAAACGAAGTTTCAAATTTCGCACTTTCAATGGCATACGAGAAGGAAAGATTGTTTTATCATTCATTAGCCAGTTTGATGACTATTTCCATGAGGAAACTTATCCAGAAAAAGATAAAATCAAGTGTGTTACTAATCATCTGATAGACAGAGCATCACTATGGTGGATTGTAGTACGCAAGAGCATAGAATGTCCTGCTACTTGGGAAGATTTCAAGAAGAAGTTCATGCAGAATTTCCTTCCACCGCAATTTCATGAGAAGGCTATCAAGCAATGGGATTTACTTCAACAACGGGATCGTGAGCCTATTCCACAGTATACAGAGCATTTTTGGAATGCACTCCTACAGCTATGCATGCTTGAAGATGTACCAGAGATGACACATAAGCGGAAGTATATGTCTGGACTTCTTGGACATTACTACGCTGAAGTGAACATGTTCAAGCCTGCTACCCTTGAAGACGCCATCTCCTTAGCTCACGACACTGAAGATAAGTTACGCGGAAGAGACAGACGACCACAGCAATTCCAAGCCAATGGTAATTATGGATCTAAACAATTCAATTCCAATTTTAGAAGGTTTAATCTAGGTCGTTTCTCATCACCATCTTTCCGCAAGAATTGGCCTAAACCACCTGCATTACCACCCAATGTCAATCCAAATCCTAAGCCTATTCCACAAGCAAATCCAAATGTACCCAGACTTCCAGCCATTGCAAATAGTGTAACCAAAGCCAAGCCAATAGTATGCTATAAGTGTCACTAGCCAGGGCATCTCGCAGCAAATTGTCATTCAAAGAAACCACCAGCACATATCAACTATCTTGGAGCCATGGACGAAGACGAGCATGAGGATATGCCAGATTTCACTGAAGATGAGGATGATACTACTACTACTTCCGATACTTTACCAGGTATACCTACTCCACATTCATTGTTAACTATGAAATGTTTGGTGCATGGAAAGGAAAGAACTATCTTGCATGATGACGGTAGTACTCATGACTTTATTTCAGCAAAATTGGTAAAGGAATTGAAATTACACACTGTACCTATGCATTATCGCATAAAAGCTGCATTTTTAGGCACTAGGTACAATGGCACACAAGAAGTACAAGATTTAGAGATTCAAATTGGTTCATATATTGAAACAAGAAATTTCTTAGTTGTTCCATTATAGTCAAGCGACATTATTTTAGGAATGCCTTGGAGACACCAGCATAACCCAAATATAGATTATTCCACGCACACAATGAATATTAATTTTCAAGGAAAATATATTACATTATATGGTATGCATGCATCTAGTATTTTTCCCCTACTTTCGCATACTCAAGCAAAACGTGCACTATGCAAGAATACTAAATCATATCTCATTTGGGTGAATGAATTGCAAGCAAAGGAAAATCATATGCACCCTAGGTATAAGGAATTTCTTGCATATTTTAAGGACTGTTTTGCAAAAGACCTACCACCAGGTTTACCTCCTTCACGTCCAGAAGACCATAAGATTGATTTAATTCCTGGCACACAACCACCTTGCAAAGCACCATATAGGCACAATCAAATAGAGCAAAAAGAAATCCAGAGTCAAGTTGAAGAATTACTAAATAGAGGCTTAATTCGACCTAGCAGTTCTCCATTCGGTGCACCAGTACTCTTAGTCAAGAAAAAGAATAATACTTATCGTATGTGTATTGACTACCGAGCTTTAAATAAGATCACTGTAAAGAATAGGTATCCTATACCTAGAGTTGATGACCTTATGGACAAACTGCAAGGATCTTCTATATTTAGTAAAATTGACCTTAAGTCTGGATATCATCAGGTGAGGCTAGATAGATCTGACATATTTAAGACTGCATTCAGGACACAGTTTGGCCATTACGAATTCTTAGTCATGCCATTCCGATTGACTAATGCACCTACTACTTTCAATAGAATGATGAACCGTATCTTTCTGAAATATCAATATTGTGTGATTGTTTTCTTTGATGATATTTTGGTGTTTAGTCAAAGTGAAAAAGAGCATTATGAGCATTTATCATTAGTTTTTCAATTACTGAAAGAAAATCAATTGTTTGCAAATCCTGAAAAGAGTGAATTCTTTAAGACAGAAATAGAATATTTAGGTCATATTGTATCAAAAGAAGGAATTAAAGTTGATCCTAAGAAAATTGATGCAATATTGCATTGGCCTGTTTCTAAAAATGTACATGAATTACGCTCATTCCTTGGTCTTGCTAGTTTCTATAGGAAGTTTGTACGTAATTTTTCATTACTTGCTTTACCACTAACCAAACTTCTTAAGAAAGGAATTGTTTATCAATGGACTGAAACTCAGCAGAAATCCTTTGACTTACTGAAATGTGCATTAACTAATGCCCCTGTTTTACAATTTCCTGACTTTAATAGACCATTCTTTCTAGTTGTGACCGATGCTAGCGGATCAAGAATAGGAGCTGTACTAATGCAAGACAATCATCCAATAGCATATTCTAGTTCTAAGCTGAAACCCTCTGAGCTCAAATATTCCACTTATGACAAAGAACTATTAGCAGTTGTACAAGCATTAAAACAGTGGAAGCACTATTTAATGGGTTCAGAATTCATGATAAAGACCGACCAACAAAGAATTAGACATCTACTTAGCCAACCCCAAATTTCTGATCCTCATATCAAATGGGCTTCCTTCATTCAAAGTTTTCATCCTATCATTCAATACTAACCTGGAAAAGAAAATGTAGTTGCTGATGCATTGAGTAGAAGACCTGCAATTCATAATATTTCTATCATATCTTTTGATTCTTTGATTGCTATGAAAGATACATATCACCAGGATATTACTTTTCATTCTGATTGGCAAAAATTAGTTCAAAATAATTTCATTCCTGTTGATTCATTGTCATATAATGATGGATTTATGTTTTTTGAAAAGAGACTGTGTGTTACTATTCCATTCCGATCTTTTATTTTGAATGAAATTCATTGTCCCCCATATCAAGGTCATAGAGGTATCATATCTACATTACGCATGTTAACTGAAGATTTTTATTGGCTGCATATGGATGCAGATGTATCTAATTTCGTTTCTGAATGTTTGATTTGTCAAAGAATAAAGAGACATCATGGTAAACAGTATGGATTACTAATGCCTTTGTCTATTCCATCTAAACCTTGGGAACATATTTCTATGGATTTCATTACTGGTTTACCAAATACTAAATCTAACCATGACATGATTTGGACAATTGTAGATAGATTTAGTAAGCAAGCATATTTCATTGCATGTAAGAAAACTTTAACAGCATCACAAGCAGTACAATTATTTTTGAAAACTGTTTTTACTAACCATGGATTGCAAAAAGTGATTATTTCAGATCGTGATTCTAGATTTTGTAGTAATTTTTGGATTACTCTGTTTGCAAATCTAGGCACAAAGATTGATTTCTCATCTGCATTTCATCCAGAAACAAATGGACAAACAGAAGCCACAAATAGCACCATTTTAGATCTTTTACGTGCATATACTATCTCTAAACCTCAGACATGGGACACTCATTTGCATTTATTACAGTTTGCATACAACAATACACCGCACACATCTACAAAGAAAGCACCTTTTGAAGTCATTTATGGATATAGATTATCTACACATGTTGCATCTTTGTCTAATAGAATTCAGAGTACTGATGATATTGCTACTATGCATAATAGTATTTTTGATGAGGTTAAGGATATGATTGCTAAAGCCCAACAATCATATACCAAACAAGCTAACAAGAAAAGACAAGCCATGAATTTCAAAGTTGATGATTATGTTTGGCTTAGAATAGAAAAACGTAGATTGCAAAGTGTAGATAGACATCCAGTTGTCAAATTAGCTCCTAGATTCTATGGACCATTTAGAATCATTCATAAGATTAATGATAATGCATTCAAGTTAGAATTGCCATCTCACTGGAAAATTCACAATACATTTCACATTAGTTTATTGAGACCATTTAGAGGCCAATTACCTATCCACCCTGTTTATGAAAACCCACCTTTACTAGAGGAAGATACTGAAATACTTGAACCAGAAGCCATCACAGACACTAACTACATGACCACTAGAACTGGCTGAAGGTATTCTAGATATCTAGTAAAATTTAAGAACCATCCTGTAGAGGAAGCACAATGGATGCACGCTAGAGACTTAAATGCTTTCCCCACTCTGTTAGCTCCACATTGAGCTAATAGCAATTGAGGTCAATTGCTATCCCACCCCGGGGGTATGATGCCAGGAGGCATATTCCACGGTGGATTTCGTGAGGTTTTACGGTGGATTCCGTAAACTTAGATGACCGGGGCTCATACACAAAGAGGATTCTTTGTGCGAGAAGTTGATGGGGACGCCTGTCCTTTTCGGGCGTTTAATTAATTTAGTGTGTACGTGGGTGATTCCATAGCGGGTAATTCCACAAAATACATATTAAATTAATAAACGTTTATGAGTTTAGAGTGCGTACTCGTAATAAATTAAGGTTAGGATTTATTTCTAACCAGTTGATTTATTTATGTAGCTGAAGACTGCTAGGTATTCACTTTTGTCGGTTTAATTGTATTATTTTACTAACAATTGTGAATGCTTCAGTTGATGTGTAGAGATACCAGCAGTGGTGGAGGAAAGCATTGGAGTCTAGCGAGTATTCGACCTTTGGATTATATTTTGATAGGGGCCATGCCTATATTTTGTTATGTCTATTGAGACATCGATTATTGATTATTATTTTGTATGCGCCTATGCGCACGGATATGTTATTTCTATTTTGGACATTGAGATTGGGCGTGCCAGACTCTATGGGCACCGTCCATTAGCTTTATTTTCCTATTTTTGTAGAAAGCAAACTCAAAAGCTAAAAGCTTGTCATATTTTTGTAAATTGGGCTATTATTGAGCATCAAGATGGAAATATACATAAAATACATGCTTTGTGAAGCGCTCACACAAGGCATGGGGGGAGATTGAACCCAATTGGTCTCTTGCTTCTTGTCGTTCATGCTTTTACATTGATTTTTGTGCAAAAAGGTAGAGTTCATTGTTCTTGGGGACCTTCCGGGATTCACTACGTGAGCATACTACGACCGATCTGCGCACCACAAAGCCTTGCTTGATTGATAGTTTGAAGGAGAGAGAGAAGTAGAAGACATAGCCAACCACAACATTACTATCCTATCCACTCTTGGCCAAGACTACCTAGCCCACAACTAAAGTAGTCTACCTTATCTACCTATCTACCCAAGCGGGCTACACTACTTGTCCATGTGATTGCATGAATGCTTGTGACAACCTACTACCACCTCATCATTAGCCAACTTGAAAGTTAGCCTACTACATGTCTATCTACCTATTCGCATACTGAAATCATGCTAGATAAGATTGTGCCTAATTTCCAAGTCAAAGATTAAACCTACCTCAAAAGGCTTTACTAAGAGGCATGCTTACTTGAGAGTCAACCTAAGCAACTTACCCATATAAGCCCACGGTTGAACACCAAATAGCTTATAAGTGCATTGGCCCATAATTGTAAGTAGTCTACCTAAAAATCATTATATGTAAACAAATCAAGAAGGGAGGAGAGATATATATACACAAACTCCAAATCTCATATTATCAAAGACTACCAAGTACAAGATCCACTCTCTCTACCACACATCACTATCACACTCCATATTTGATAAACCTAACCCTAGCTCTACTTCATTGAGTGTGTTCATATATATACACTCCATATATGGATCTCTCTATCTCAAACTCCCCCCCTCAAATACATGCATGTAGGTACCAAGAACTCCTCATGCAAGGATGTGACCACATACTCCTTTGCTCCCTTTGATATGTTTTTCGAGTAATCTAGAATATTGTGCTTAAACATCTATTATTGGTACAACTTCCTCATGTATGCCATCACTCTCCTCTCCTCAACGTTCATGATCACAACATCAATTTTCTCATCCACTAAGTATCCATATCCTAGTGGGGCAGGTTTAAGATGTGCTATCTCCCATCTGCAATCATGCTCTTGGGAATAACTAGGAGACCCATATCTATTTGGTATACCTATAGCAAGGGTGGTATCTCTTGGAGTAGCACCCATAGTAGTGCCACTTGCAAACAACTAAGTGAAACTTGGAGTTAAGGGAGTAGACAAATCTGTAGGTGTTGAAAGGTGAGAAGGATCGAAGCTTGCACCCGAGAGCTATGGCAGGAGACCAAGAGCAAGAAAGAGAGAGACAAGAAATGGGAACTCCAACAGTCATAATGTGTGACCAGGCCTTTCTTTATTCAAATTGTCACTAAAAGAATAAATAATAAAGTGACGGTGACCGGCGCCCACAACCTATAGTGTGCAGTGGCAGTGACTGTCAGTGTAGTAATACACGAGCAGCTAGGCGGAGGCGCCTTTACCCCCAACAACCTCCCACTTAAAGGAAAATTTTCCCTAGTGAGGAGTGAAAAGAAAAAGAAAAATGACACTACAACATGTACAAAAAGATGAGGAAAGACATCATCTCATCTCACGCCCATCAACCTCCTGAGGAAGGCAAAGCGCTCTGTAGAGAGGCTTTTCGTGAGCAGATCTGCAAGATTCTAATTAGTTGAGATCTTGACAAGGTCAACAGACTTGTCCTCAATGACCCCACATATGAAGTGATACCTCACCTCAATGTATTTCATCTTCCATGGAAGACTGGATTCTAGGCTAACTGAATAGCACTCATAGAATCCGAATGCAGTGTAGGGATAGCATCAATACCAAGGTCAGCAACCAAACAACCCAACCAAATGGCCTCCTTGCAAGCCTCAGTGGTGGCTACAACATACTTGGCCTTTGTAGTAGAAAGGGTCATGCATTTTTGCACCCTAGACATCCAAGAAACAGTACCTCTAGCATAGGTGAATACATAACCGGAAGTGGACTTCCTGCTATCTGCATGTCTTGCATAATCAGAGTCAATGTACCCCATGATTCTTGTATCCTGGCTACCATAGCATATGCACATATCTGCAGTGCCCTTTAGATACCTCATGATACCCTTCATGGCATCCCAATGCTTCTTGCCAAGTGTAGCCATATAGTGTGCCACAACACCAACTGCAAAGGCAATATATGAGACGAGTGGCTATCATGGCATTCATAAGACTGCCCACTGTGGATGCATATGGAATCTTGGCCATCTCAACCCTCTACTCATCTATCTACGAATAATCAGCCTGTGATACCTTCACATAAGAAGGCAATGGACAGCCAATAAGCTTTACATCCTACATGCGGAAGTGCTCAAGGACTTTATGAATGTACTCCCTTTGTGACAAGTAGAGTCCCTTATGCCTGTCGCATCTAATACGCATACCAAGTATGTGAGAGGTATGTCCCAGATCTTTCATCTTAAAGATTTTTTTGAGCTGAGCCTTAAGAGCATCTAGCTCATCATGAGCTTTCCCTGCTATCAGCATATCATCCACATAGAGTACCAAAATCAATAAAGAACGACCACGGGCTTTCTTCTGTAAAGACACGGATCCATAGTACTCCTACTGTAGCCCCGACTGCATAAAGCCTTCTTGTCCTTAGGCAAGGAAACCAAATCCCAAGTCTCATTCTTATGCAATGAGTCTATCTCAGACTGCATAGCCCTCTCCGAGGAGTGGCTGTCACCCCTGCGCATAGCCTCATCATAAGTGAAAGGCTCTCATACCTCTGTAACCAAGACATAATGCATTAAGGGCTGAAATCTATCATGTGGACGTCTGTCTCTAGTAGACCGTCTCATGGCAAGCTCTGTTGCTTGCCCAATTGGTTCTTCAACACCCTGACCATGAGCATCTATTGCAACTGTAGGCTGTCCAACTGGCTATACGGGAGCTCTCGAATCCTCCTGAAATATGACCCTGCGGATCTCAACAACTCTCTCAGGCTGCCTATGCATCTTGTCTTAATGTAAGACTACATCATGATTGCGGATAACTTTCCGCGCTTGTGGATCCCAGAGACAGTAACCCATCTCACATGCATCCCCATAACCAAGGAAAATGCATTTGACACTCTTAGGATCTAGCTTACTTCTCTTATCCCTGGGCACATGGCAAAATGCCTCACATCCAAAGACACAGAGATACGCATAAGAGGGAGGTTTTCCAATCCATACCTCCTCGGCAACCTGGAAATCCAAACCACTAGAAGGTGATCTGTTTATGATATGCACAACTGTACTAACTGCCTCAGCCCAAAAGCTCTGTGGTAGGCCTGCATGGCTAAGCATACTACATACATGCTCCTAGATGGTTCTATTCATCTGCTCAGTCAAACCATTCTGGGGGTTGTAGGGGACAATCAACTGACGCTTAATACCTCTCTCATCCCATAACTGTTCAAAAGCACATGAGACATACTCACTCCCATTATCTGTCCTTAGGCATTTTAGTCGATACCCAGACTGGTTCTCAACCAATGCAAGCCATCTCTGAAACACAGCCAAGACATCAGATTTCAGCTTAATGGGATAAGCCCAAACTTTTTGTGAAAAATCATCTATGAAAGTAACAAAATACTTGGCACCACCCATAGACTGACAAGGCATGGGCCCATAGACATTCGAATGTACCAATGCCAAGGGCTCACTCATGCGTGGCCTACCAGAATTCTCATGCGTAGACCTAGTCTGCCTGTCATATAGACAATGCTCACATGAATCAAAACATGCATAATCAAGGGGCAGTAAGTACTGCAAGCCAGAAATAATTTTCATTCCCTTCAAAGACATATGGCTCAAACGGGCATGCCAAAGAGATACATGTGGGATAGAACCCACACACAAAACATGATCAAGGGAAGAAGCAGATACAATCAAGGGATAGAGGCTACCAGCCTTGGCACTCTCGCAATCACAAGTCTGCCACGAGTGATCTTCCATGCAGAGTCTCCAAAAGATACATGATAACCTGCGTCATCAAGCTGTCCAGCTGACATGAGACTACGTGTCAAAGCAGGTACATGACGTACATCTTGCATAACAAAACTACTGCCAAAAGGAAACTACAGTCTAACATCACCAATGCCCACAATATCAAGAGAGCTATCATCACCCAAGCTTACAGAACCCAAAACAGTATGGTATGAATGAAACCATTATTGGAAAGGTGTCACATGAAAGGACACACCTAAGTCCAAGAGCCAACACTGTGCATACATAGAGTGTATCTCTATCATTTGCAAAGCACTAGAAGAAGCTGCAAGGATATAATCATCATCAACATCCTCAGGCTGCATAACATTGATCTCTCCAATTTTAACACTGGACTTTGCAGGCACTATGCTACGATTAGAAGACTTATCCTGCACTTTGTCTTTCCCCTTATCTTTGCACCTTTCATTGCACAGTTCATGGCATTGTGGCCTAATATGGCCCTTTTTTCCACATTGGTGACAAGTAACATCTGCATTCCTGCCACGGGATTTGCTATGTGACTTTCCATGAGACTTGGATCGAGATTTTTGGGAATCCCGTCCATGGCCACTGGCACTACCATGCTTTCCATATCCATCATTCCTGCCTCTAATTGTCATAGCATGTGACACATGAGAGGCATCCAAATTCTTACGGTTAACCTCTTCCTCCAGAAGAGCACTCTCAACATTAGATAATTTCAAGGTAGCATTAGAGGCACATAATGCAGTGCGGAATACATCCCATGACTCATTAAGAGTACCAAGCAAGAAAAGAGGAGTGACATCCTCTGCAAAAGTGATGTCCTGCGAAGTCAAGTTCTTGAGTATAGCATGGAACTAGCTCAAGTGAGCAGACATAATCACATTCTCCTTCATGTGCAGATTCATAAGCTGCTTCAGCCAATACATCTGACTCACTGGACTTTTCTTGTCATAAAGATTCTTGATTTTATCCCATAATTACCATGCACTCTGTTCTTCCTCAAATACATTGTAATGAACCTATTTTGTGAGAGATAATACAATAGTGGACTTGCATAACTTATCAAGCTCAAGCCATTCCTCATCTGGCATAGTTGCAAGCGGATGCCCACTCAACCTCAATGGTTTGATCTATGATTTCTGCACCAACACCTGCCAAATCTAGCTCTTTCAATAAGAGTAATTTGTACCATCAAGCTTAATGATGTTGAAAATAGCATGATCAGTGGATGAACTCGCCATAATGCAGGCTAGGAGACTGCAGACAGTTCAAAATTACTTGCTATTTACTGCAAAAAATAACCAAAATCGAGAGAAAATGGCAAGAAAAGTGTAACCAAAGTTTTTGCCCACCAGGTACTAGTGAAAGCACATCATTTCAGAATATTTTAGCATGAAAAATACATGTCAGTCCAGAGTTATATGCTTGCTGTAATAAATGACAACAGAGTACTGTGAGAGTCAATTTCTGACCAAATCACTGCACCAAGTCAATAAATGATAACCAAGACATGACTAGCCATAAACAGGCATAAATCAACACCAAACAATCATCAAGACCGTGAGCAAACACCCAAACATATCACCAAAGCATCCGTTAGTGAGTAGGCATACCCCTTGGACAGTAGGGCAAAGTATACATAACACTGGCAAGACCTAACACCAGTAGGTGTATGCTCACAAGAGTGCAAAGCCCAAGCTCAGATCAAAAGAAACTCCAAGATATCAGTGCATGAACCATGCAACATATAAGTGTAAGAGATCTCAAAGTCTCAAGTATCTGCAAAATCCTCAAATAGCATAAACCTCCTACTCAATGTCGGTCAAGCATACAAGATGCTCCCACTTGCTCAAAAGGTAGATAAACGAGCTCAACAGCTCAAGCAAACCAAGTCAAAGTACCAAAGATAGGTAAACAAGACAATGCCTCAATAGCATCCAAGGTCGTAATGGAAAAAGCCAAGTCGTAACGGAAAAATCAAAATCAATTTCCAATTGCTCAAGGGAATACTCAAATGAATGTCGAGACGAGCTTAAACAACTGCCATCCATAGCCAAAGCATAAAGCATTCACCAAGACATCATAAACCGGTACTGGGTAGCCTAGGCATAAACCATGTCATAGATGAAATGCCAGCTGCAAAGAAGTGATAGTCAAACCCAAATCGAGCTCTAATCTCAGCTCAAAAGTATTCCAGAGCATAAATAAGACATGTGGCATAGTCCAAATACATCATGACATCATACCCAGTAGCCGGGAACACCCCCTGACCAATAGGCATAACCTAACTATAGCATAAATAGCTTCAGCCTTGAGGTTTCTAGCAAACATATAACCTCTATAAACTGAGCAAATCAGTGCTCAATCCAAGCTCAAATCCTTAGGAAAACCATAGGCATACATTCACGTATGTATAGGCACCAACCGAGCATAATCGGGCATCAAATGCCAAGACCTGTAAGCATAAAATTGAAGTAACACGTGACTGCCTTGTTTTGGATAGATCTGGGATTGTTCAAAACAGTCAATGGCTGAGCTAAATCAGCTCCAAATGAGTCTCACATAAGAGGCATAACATCCACAAGTGATCCGGTATCAATAGACATCAGTAGAAGCATCACATAAGCCATAGGCATACAAATACATGTTGTCTCAGACCTAAAATCTATTGCAAAATATTCTTTCATCAGAATTTGGCAAATCCAACATCACCATCACGTCCAGAGCATGCCAAAATCCCAACTTAGACTCTTACCTTGCATGAATCGGGTTCCAAATGCCCGAGATATGACAAAAAAAGTGATTTTTTGGGCCAGATTTTGAAACAGACGCAAAAAAAAAACGTGAGCTGGCTGGGGGATCTGTTGTCCCATGTGTCAACAATGGGGCTCAAAGGGGGCACAAATGGGGGCCAAAGAAGGCCTACACCAAGCCTCAACAAGTCTTGATAGGATGGAAGCAAGATCCAGGTAAAAGAAGCTCCAAGAGGTGTGAGCTATGGCTACCCACAACATGTGAAAACCCTATTTACATAGATCTGTGGACTGAGATAAATCTGTGAAATAGTGAACCAATACCTCAATGTCAATGCCATGATGGTATCTCAATAGGCCGGGAAGAAGCTTGGGAAGCCGAGGAGTGACAGGAGCTCAAGAGAATGAGCTATGGCTGCCGTGGGAAGGAGACCCAATGCAAGTGGGGAGTCAATGGGAAGTTGAGAATGCCACGAGCCAAGCTCAAGAGTCAGAAGCCGTGCTCTGATACCAGTTGAAAGGTGAGAAGGATCGAAGCTTGCACCCGAGAGCTATGGTGGGAGAGCAAGAGTAAGAAAGAGAGAGACAAGAAATGGAAACTCCAATAGTCACAATGTGTGATTACGCCTTCCTTCATTCAAACTGTCACTAAAAGAATAAAGAATAAAGTGATGGTGATGGGTGCCCGCCACCTGTAGTGTGCAATGGCAGTGATTGTCAGTGTAATAATACACGGGGGGCTAGGCGGAGGCGCCTTTACCCCCAACAGGTGTAGCAAATCTTGGAGGTGATAAGTATCCACTTGATTGATGAGATGGGGACACACCAATAGGGGACACTACATTGGTGTCTCCACAACACGCACCACCTAAGCCACCATATATAGAACCGATGCGGGAGTGAGGAGTAGCCACTAGCCATAGGGTCACAACATTTGTATCTCCACAATACCCCCTAAAACCTCCCCTAGAATAAGGAGAGGAAGTTTGCGGCTCTTTGTTGAGGCACTACCACAACTGCCACCTTCACCAATTAAGTGAGGTGTCCTTGAGCCTCCCTTTATGGCTAGCCTAGATTTCGACTCTGCTTGATGGAGATCAATGTGTTGGAGTGTGCCAAGATAGAATGCCTTGAATGTCTGTAGAGGCAATCAACCACCAAGACCCACAGATTGCTTATTGTTCAAGCATTCCAAGTCGAATACTAATGGCTACCTCTCACATAGCTGACACACTATCCATCTCTACAAGTGTACTGAGCTTACCTCCATGCCCAATCGAGTTGCCTCCTCTCTCGAGCACTCCGATAGCTCCACGATCCAAGTGCAAGCTTCAAAAGAAAGCTCCATCCTCAAGCTCCATGCTCCAAGATCCACTGCCGCAAGCAAGACAAGCAAAGAGAAGAGAAGAGAAGAAGAGAGGAGAAGATGGAGAGCTTCTCCACCATGGTCCCTCACCCCCACACACTCACTTGTTCAAAGATGAGAGAGAGAGAGGGAAACTCAATCTCCATGAACCTTCAGGTTCCCATAGCTTTCTTCATTATTCCATACGAACTGAGAAGCACACAATACAATGTAAAGTAACCTAGTCTTAGTGTTGACTAGACTAACTAACTCTAGTCAGGTCACCTACTAACACAAACCCGACTTATTCAATGTAGTCACATGGAGACAGCACATACCTAGCTGTCACAGATGTCGGTCACACATAAAGATGTACCTACTGAGCTTGACTTCTAACATTCCCCCTCAAGCTCAAAAACAAAACTCAAGTCATCTGCATCACTCCAAGTAGCTGTTGAAAGTGAATGAACTTATCTTTACCAAGTGATTTGGTAAAGATGTCTGCTACTTGATCTTCAGTCTTCACATGCTCTAAGTCAATTTGATATGCTAAAGCCATTTCCCTAATGAAATGGTAGTGAACCTCAATGTGTTTCGATCTTGCATGATAAACATGATTACTTGCTAATATGACACTGCTCAAATTGTCACAGTACAGCCTAACTTTGTTGTCCAAGTGTGCTCCCAAGTCATTCAACAATTTCTATAACCACATAGCTTCACAGGCCGCTAAGGCTGCACTACGATACTCGGCTTCCATACTGGACAATGCAACTGTAGGCTTTTTCTTACTCTGCCAACTGATCATGCTACTACCCAATCCAAATTCATAACCACTAGTTGACCTCCTGTCATACGTGCAACCAGCCCAGTCAACATCAGTATACCCCATCAAGTCAAGGGGTTTCCCATATGCATAAAACATCCCATGATCTGTGGTACTCTTTACATATCTCAGAATTCTCCTGACTGTATCCAAGTGTGGTTTGCGAGGCTTTTGCATGAACTGACTGATCAGCCCCACAGCATAACTCAAGTCAGGTCTAGTGATCGTGAGATAGATCAAGCTGCCTACCATCTGTCTGTACATGGTAACATTCTCAATCTCTGTCCCAACATCAATCTGCAGCTTGACATTCTGCTCTAAAGGAATATCCATAGGCTTGCAATCAGCCATACCATATTTTTGTAACATGTCCTGAGCATACTGCTTCTGTAGCAGCCATATGCCTTGAGGTGTAGAGACAACCTCAATCCCCAAAAAATATTTCAGCTCTCATATGTCCTTGACCTTAAACTCAGCCTGTAAACATGTCTTTACTTCAGCAATCCCACTTTCATCGTCTCTTGTAATGATTAAGTCATCAACATAGACCACTAGAAATACATAGCCATGATCTGTCTTCTTCACAAACAAACTATGATCAGCATCACCCAATCAGAAACCATGTTGCTGCAAATAATTACTGATGTGAGCATTCCATGCTCTGGGTGCCTGTTTCAGCCCATATAATGCATTTTTCAGTCGGCATACATGTGCTGGAAATTCTGGATGCACATAGCCTTCATGCTATTCCATGAAAACTTCTTCCTGTAACTCTCCATTCAGAAAGGCATTCTTTACGTCCATCTGCCATAGTTTCCAACCTCTAGCTGCTGTCAAAGTAATCACAGTTCTAACTGTAGCCATCTTTGCTACAGGGCTGAAAGTCTCCTCATAATCAAGACCATACTGCTGCATATACCCTTTTGCAACCAGCCTAGCCTTGTATCTGTCAAGATTGTGGGAGAGAAGGAAGGAGTCTCGCTTGAAGCTTTCTTGCTTGCACAATGGGGGAAGACACACAAGGGTGGAGGCTGAAAACAGTTTTCCTCTTCTTAGTTGTGTAAGCCAAAAGAACTCTAGTACAAAGAAATAGAAGAACCCTCTATATGGGTCTCAAACCAAACTCAACTAACTAAGGTGGCATACTAACTGAGCCACGAACTAGAATAGATAAGGATAGCTATCATGTAGCTATTATTCATGGGCGGTGTACCAACCGCGTCTGCAACTGACAAGTCGGTGACATAAATATACAACGGTCACCCTGGCGTATCACGAGTGGAGCTCGATATCTCAACACTCCCCCTCGAGCTCAATCCCAATTCCTGCACACCAAGCAGGTCTCTGAACTTGCGCAACTTCTCTGCGCCCAATGCCTTCGTGAATATGTCAGCTACCTGATCCTCTGTGCTGACATAAACTAGATCAATAAGACCTAGTAAAACCCTCTCTCGCACATAGTGATAATGCACCTCAATGTGCTTTGTTCTAGCATGATAGACTGGGTTATTTGCCAAGTGTATACTACTCATGTTGTCACAATAAATGACAACTGGCCCATCTGAAGGCTGATGCATATCATAAAGTAGCTTATGCAACCAAGCTACCTCACATGCAGCCATTGCTGCACCCCTGTACTCAGCCTCTGTGCTCGACAAGGCAACTGTAGGCTGTTTCTTGCTGCTCCAAGTGACTGCAGCACTCCCAAAAGAGAATACATATCCACTGGTAGATCGTCTATCAGAAATACTACCAGCCCAATCAGCATCAGTGTATCCATGCAACTGTATCTGAACCCCAGTCTTATAAAATAGTCCATACTGCAATGTGGACTTCACATACCTAAGTATGCGTCTAGCCGCATCCAAATGCGGTTTCCTTGGAGCCTGCATAAACTGACTTACCAATCCAACAGCATAGCTCAAATCTGGCCTGGTAATAGTCATATAAATCAAGCTTCCTACTATGCGTCTGTACATAGTAGGGTCTTCTAGAAGCTCACCTGCATCTGTGCTCAGCTTCACATTCTGCTCCAAAGGAACTGAAATAGGCTTACAGCCTGTCATCCCATATTTGGACAGCATGTCCAATCCATACTGCCTCTGCAAGAGCTGTATCCCACTTGGTGATCTAATCACCTCAATGCCCAAGAAATAACGCAGCTCTCCCAAATCCTTCATCTCAAACTTCTGCTTCAATAGCATTTTCACATGAAGGATATCTTCATCACTGTCACCTGTCATAATCAAATCATCAACATAAATGACAAGCAGCATAATACCTTTCTCTGTTTTTCTCACATAAAGTGAGAAATCTGCCTTGGAAATCTGAAATCCAATAGTGACAAGATACTGTCCTATCTTGTCAGACCATGCTCTAGGTGCTTGCTTCAAGCCATACAAAGCTTTCTTCAACCTGCAAACAAACTCAGGATGAACAGCATGCACATAACCTGGTGGCTGCTCCATATAGACCTCTTCTTGCAAATCACCATGCAAGAAAGCATTCTTTACATCCATCTGATGTAAAGACCATCCCTTTGATGCAGCCATAGCAATGACTGCTCTTACGGTTGCCATCCTTGCAACCGGACTGAATGTTTCTTCATAGTCAATGCCATATGTTTGTGCATACCCCTTGACTACTAATCTTGCCTTGTATCTGTTCACAGAACCATCAGCATTGTGCTTCACCTTATAAACCCACTTACAGCCAATTGCATTCTTACCTTTAGGCAAAGGTACTAACTCCCATGTAGCATTTGCTTCCAAGGCATCCATTTCTTCATCCATGGCTTTCTCCCATTTTTCTTTTCCCATGGCTTCCTCAAAAGAAGTGGGTTCTGGTTCCTGTATCACCTTGACCATATATGCATAGTGAATGGCTGTAAATCCATCATATTTCAGCCTATCCACAGGATACCTAGCTCTCGTAGACCTGCGCAAAGTAGGTTCACTCCCAGGTGCTCTCAAAACATCCCTGGTCTTCCTTACTCCAGGTGTAACAATAGAAGGAATACCCAACTCATCATCAATGCTCTGTTCTGAGCCACTGGATTCACCATCCACATAAGAGTGACCTGCATTCACATCAAACATGGGCTGATCAACCTTCTCTTTTCCTTTTCGTGATACCTGCATACCACTATCTGCATTACTTTGAGAAGATTCTCCTGATCTCAATCTGCCTGTCCATGGCGAAGAATGTGAACCACTGCTAGAGGACGCTCCAGGTCCACTAATATTTTGTGACTGCTGCTGTGAATTCTGTGCAGCATTACCATTTTGTGCATCTATATCATCAATCACATTTACTGGTTTATACCAGCTACTCATCTCATCAAAAACAACATCTCTGCTCACTGTAAACTTACGAGTAGAAGGGTTATAGCATCTATACCCTTTTTGCTGCAGAGAGTAACCAATAAAGATGCACTTCTCAGCTTTTGGATCCAACTTGGATCTCAACTCATCTAGCACATGTACATAGGCAATGCAACCAAAAATTTTCAAATGAGAAATATCTGGTTTCCTACCAGTATACCTCTCCTCTGGAGTCATTCCATGTATTGCTGCAGTGGGAGTCCTGTTCATTATGTAGACTGCTGTAGCAACTGCTTCAGCCCAATAAAAATCTGGCAGGTCTTTTTCATTGAGCATGGCACGAGACACCTCTCCAATATGTCTGTTTTTTCTTTCTGCAATTCCATTTTGTTGTGGGGTATAACTGCATGAATATTGCTGCTTTATGCCATGCTCCTGCAGGAACCTTGCAAACTCATTTGAGAGGTACTCTCCCCCTCCATCTGACCTTAGGCATTTTATCTGCAGGCCTGTTTCTTTTTCAACCATAGCTTTAAGAGTTTTGAAATGCCCAAAAACTTCACTTTTCTTTTTCATAAAATACACCCAAACTTTTCTGCTATAGTCATCAATAAAAGTGACAAAATAATGACAGCCTCCAAGAGATGCAGCTTTAGTAGTCCACACATCAGAGTGGATTAATTCCAATGGCTTCTCACTCTCTTGAACATGTCTAGGAAATGGTTTCCTTGCCTGTTTTCCAAACTGACAGGCTTCACATACCTTATGCATTTCTGCAACCTTGAATTTGGGCAATCCTGCAACAATATTTTGGGCCTGCATTGATTTAAGTCGCTGTACATTAACATGACCAATGCATTTATGCCAGATATCAATATCTGCAACTACACCGGTCCCATGTGCAAACATTGCTGCACTCAATTCAGACATGTCTGCATCCAATGTAAACATTCTGCCCTTCTTCTTTCCTTTTGCTATCAAGCGACCTTTATTTTTCATATCCTCAACAAAGCATCCATGAGGATTAAATCTGACCTGCAAGCCCTGTTCAACCATTTGACCAACTGAAACCAGATTCTTGGTGATATTCGGGACATGAAATACATCGGATAGGTATTTCTTTTTCCCACCCTGCATAGACAAGGGAATTTTTCCAATCTGCACAATGGGATGTGCAGTATCATCACCAGTCTCCACAAATCCTGGTTTTTCCATTTTCCTTGCATCCTCCATCCATTCTGCATGACCTGTCATGTGGTTTGATGCACCTGAGTCAACATACCATACATCATTGCTTTCTTCTGCACTTGTCATAGAATTGTTCATGTGCTGCACCATGAACAAATGCTCATTTCTGTCATCACCCTGTCTACTAGAAGATGCATAATTCCCTTGTTGCAGTTTTCCATTCATGATGTCATTCTGCTTTTTATAGCAGTCTTTAGCCATATGACCCATTTTACCACAGTAGTAGCATTCAACATTACTGTTTGCATTTTGGCCTCTTTGCCATCCACCACGACCTCTTTGGCTCCCCCTGCCTCTAGAGTTACCACGTCCTCCTCCATAGGACTGGTTTTCTTGAGTTTGCTGCATATTCTGATTTCTGCCACGGCCTCCAAATCGGCCTCCTCTACCTCTGCCTCTACCTCTTCCAGCATTTGAGTAGAAAGCTTCTTTTGAAGTTCCTCCTGAAGAAGATGCACCACCATTTCTCTGTTCCTCAGAAATTAGAAGAGCAATCAACTCCTCAAAATCAGGAAATCTTTCACGAACTGAAATGGATGTCCGAAACTGTGCATAATCCTTTCCTAGACCATTCAAGGTTACGGAAACTAAATCATCATCTTCCACTGGCGACCCAATGGAAGCAAGTGCATCTGCAATCTTCTTCACCTTCATGTGGTAGTCGTTGATGCTCATACTTTCTCTTTGCACATTATGCAACTCTTGCTTGAGCTGCATTTTCCTGGCTTGCGTATTTGTGCTATACATTTTTGACAAAGTATCCCATGCCTCCTTTGGCGTACTTGCATCCTGAATATGCACAATCATAGAGTCTGAAATACTGATAGACAGCCAATACATAACTTTCCTGGCTCTCTCATGCCATGTTTTAAATGCCTGCATTTGTTGTTGATTGGGAACATCAGGAAGAACTGGTTCTTCTTCATTTCCTGCAACAAATTCCCAATATCCTTTTCCCATAAGGAAATTCGTCATTCTAAACTTCCATGCCTGGAAGTTGTTCTTGTCAAGCTTTTCAGTGACAATCTGTGAAAGAGAATCAGACGCCATTACAGAATACTGCAAGAAATTCTGTCACTGCAAAAAACACAGCTTCACCCTCACAAGGGCAAATCTGCAAAACTGGCGAAAGTGGTATTTGACCACACAGTCACTTCCTAGTGACGATTTTGCATAAACAGGAACCAAGGATGATTCTGAAACTCCCAATGTCTCTGCGCACAAGCATACGATGCAATTTCTACAGTAACTTTTCACCGACCTGTAGAACAGTGGCTGCACAGCATAAAACTGGGACGTTTCCTGAGTGCGTGCAGAAAACTTCCGCCTCCAAAACAGGCCCCGAAATGGCCTCAAATCAAAAAAACAAGGTCGCCAAGAGCTAAAGCTCTCTCCCGCAGCATATACTGCCCTCTTGCTTCACCGCGAAGGGCGTCTCAACCTGAGACAATGCACTCCAGCAATTTTCGGCTGTGCTACCTGCAGAGATCTGCTCCCAAAACAGAAAATGAAAGCAACACTGCTCCTCTTACCAGACCACCGCGAGCTTGGCTTGCTTTCTTGAGCTCCTTACCACGAACAAGGCTCTGATACCATGTCAAGATTGTGGGAGAGAAGGAAGGAGTCTCGCTTGAAGCTTTCTTGCTTGCACAATGGGGGAAGACACACAAGGGTGGAGGCTGAAAACAGTTTTCCTCTTCTTAGTTGTGTAAGCCAAAAGAACTCTAGTACAAAGAAATAGAAGAACCCTCTATATGGGTCTCAAACCAAACTCAACTAACTAAGGTGGCATACTAACTGAGCCACGAACTAGAATAGATAAGGATAGCTATCATGTAGCTATTATTCATGGGCGGTGTACCAACCGCGTCTGCAACTGACAAGTCGGTGACATAAATATACAACGGTCACCCTGGCGTATCACGAGTGGAGCTCGATATCTCAACAGTATCTTTCCAATGATCCATCTGATTTACATTTTACCTTATACACCCACTTTTAGCCAATAGGTGTTTTGTCCTCAGGCAACTGTACCAAATCCCATGTGTCATTTTCAGCCAAAGCTGAATATTCCTCATCCATAGCAGCACGCCAATCCTCATCTGCAACTACCTCATCAAACTTACTTGGTTCTCTAAAACCTATTACTTTCGTCATATAAGCATAATGACGGGCTGAATATCCAGTGTAATTATACCTATCAACAGGTTGTCTGACCCTCTCTGATCTCCTGAGCTGTGGCTCACTGTGAGCTTGCCTCTCATGAGGCGGCACATAACGACTCTGCCTAGCACCTGGCATCATAACAGACGGAATCCCCAACTCACTGTCTAAGATGTCACTGCTAGATTAATCATAACCTGCAGTGAGTGGACCTGTTACATCTTCAAAAACCTTTTCTTTTCCCTTATCTGTTCTCCCCCTCACTAACCTATCCATGTCAGTGGATGCAGTAGTGTGACTACGCAATCATCCTGTTCAAGGACTCACTGTAGATGATACATCACCTGTTTGACCACTCATGGAAGTACTCTCTGCAGGAGTATTTTCAACATGACTCATACTGGATGAGCCATCAGTAGGCACTGCAACAGGATTCCCATACCAGGATGCTAACTCATCAAATACCACATCTCTGCTTATGAGTGTGTCATGCGTAGAAGGTATATAACACTTATAAGCTTTCCATTCCTGTGCATATCCCACAAACACACTCTTCACTGCCTTAGGATCCAGTTTCTTCCTCTTCTCATTCGGTATATGCACATATGCAATGCTGCCAAATACCTTCAAGTGTGAAATATCAGGTTTATGACCATACAGCCTCTCATATGGAGCGACATCATGAATCCCTGCTGTAGGGGTTTGATTCAGCACATAGACAGCATTCATCACTGCTTCAACCCAATAACCATTTGGCAAACATTTCTCATTTATCATAGCTCTAGTTGATTCCATTAGGACCCTGTTTTTCCTCTCTGCAACACCGTTTTACTGCGGTGTATAGCTACATGTGAGCTGTCTTCTGATCCCATATTTAGCAAGATACCTGTCAAAGTAATTAGAGACATATTCACCTCCTCCATCTGATCTCAAACAGGATATGTAGTAGCCCAACTCATTTTCAGCATGCTTCTTGAAGTCTTTGAATGCATCAAACACATCATCTTTATGCTTCAAAACATAAAGCCAAGTGTACATGCTGACATCATCAATAAATGAGACATAATACCATGCACCTCCAAAAGAAGCATTATGTGAAGGACCCCAGACATCAGAGTGCACCAACTGTAAAGGCCTAGTGCTGTTTTTTACATGTTTCATGAAAGGAAATCGTTCCTACTTCCCAAACTGACATGCACGGCATACATGACGAAAGTCGTTATACTTGAATTTAGGTTATCCAAGTACTACTTCCTTCTACTGCATAGATTTCAGCTTTTGTACATTGGCATGTCCAATCTGCTTGTGCCAAATCTCTACATCCCGAATGGCACTCTCATCATTGTGAGAAATGCGGGATCTAGAACATGGCAAAGGCAGAAGCTATGGAGGATGGAAGGAGAAGTGTGGACTCATGATGGAAGAGATACTGTTTGTTACACAAGTGAATTAGGTTCCAAGATTGAGACTTGGACTCATAAACACAATCTTGTGTATGTGGACAATGACATTGACACTTCACTAAAAAGAAAAGAGTACTATCATTTCCTTAAGAAAAGGAAGCAAGTACAATGCTTTATAGGAAAGTAGGAAACTGCAGTAGGCACCATTGTGCATATGGGATAGGTTAGCCTGCATATCCTTGACCCTGAAGCTCCATACAAAGAGGCTGTTTGAGTGAGTGATTGCTGATTCTCAACACCCCTCCTCAATCACAACTAGAAAGGCATAAAGTGTGTAGAGGCTGTAATGAGAACCACCTGCAAAGTGTGGGCATACCACAAACATGGCAAAACACCAGAGGCTGTCGCAGAAAAGGCTAAGTGTGGGTACCATAAACATGGTGGACATCCAGAGGCTGTAATAGGGGCCTCACAAAGTGTACAGGGACTGTAATGCCAAGTTACATAAGGAGTTTACAAAGCTTATGGCAGGAAGCATTAGGGCAAGGAAGTACAAGGCTTTTAAAACAGTCTATCAGAGTTATGAGAGTAGAAGGACTGATGAGTCTTGTCCTTCCGATCCTGGTGGTCTTCATCTTCATCTTTTGGTCCATGGTCTTCTTCTTCTTTCACAGCTGCAAGATAGGCCTTTTGGGACCTCTTCCTAGCATGACAGAACTTTTCAGTATGTCCGGTCCTTTTGCAAAAGTCACAGAAGAGCGGTTCCTTTTTACCTTTGTATCTGTTGTTTACATATAACATTTGTTCATCCTTTGAAGTGTGCTGGGCTCTTCTTTGCTTTTAGGTTTCTTTTCTTCTTCTAACAGTGATGTCTGGATATCAACAAGTTCAGGATTTGGCATGTTGATTAAAGTTGTTGATACATTATTATATTCAGGAGGCAAACTCTTAAGTAGAACACCGATGCAAACATCTTCATCCATTTTAATGTTGATTCCTGCAAGTTGGGTTAGGAGTCCTTCCATGTAATTGAGATGTGTGGCAAGTGATGTGCTGGACTTCATTTTGAGCCTGAAGAACTCAATCAAGAGACCATACTTTGATGATTTAGATTGTGCACCGAACAGGGTGTCAAGTCTTTTCCATGTATCCTGTGAGGTCTCACAGTTATCCACATGGTGGATATAACTGTCGTCTAGCTCTAGTTTGATAATGGCCTGGGCTCTATCATCATTCTTTTGCCAAGTAGTTGCAAGGTCCGCGTCCCGAGGTTTCTTCTCTTTGCCATTTGCGATGGCCCAGAGACCCTTTTTCATCAAGATGAGCTTGATGCGGTTTTGCTAGGTGTGAAACCCGACTCCTTTGAATCGAGCATTTGGAGAGTCTTTTCCCATGTTGAGGTTGCAAGATCAACAGCAAATCAACACCAAAATTCTGAGATTTTATCAATAGAAGAGCAGAATTAGTGTGTCAAGAGACACAGTTAGTGACAGTGTGAAAACACACTATGTCAGTGTTGATGTTGAGCTTGATTCTTGATTCTTCTTGTTCGGGATCGTTCGGTCGTTCTTCAATCTTCTCAGGTCCTTCCCCTCCTTGATTTGATGCTGGGTCAATGGATTAGAGTGACAAAGGCCTGGGTTGAGTGTCAGGAGAAAGAAAAACTGAGGAAAGAAAAGCTTGAGAAATTTTGGCTATGGTGGAATTAGGGTTTCTGAGACAGGGGCCTAGTTTTTTCAACATTGCAGGAGCTATACTTGATCATTTTCAAAAAAATTTACATGCCTAGGAAGCTGACTTCATGGGATATCAAAGTCCCATGATAATCGTCAAGATCCTGGACTGTATGAAGCACGCAGGCACGTCGAACAGATTCGGGGCAGTTCAGGACAGGTTTCCGCAATTTCCGCAATGTTGGGATCAGGTCGCAACAATGTGATCGATTTTCATGCTAGGATGAAGTGCCTTGAGTAGAGGAACAAATCCCTAGAAGAAATCAAGAGCTGAAGTGGCCTGGTTGAGACGTTATTGAAGCTCCAAGTGAGGTAGGTCCTGTCTGGCTATGGCAGACACAGAGCAGAGATTGAGAATTTTCACAATGCTGAGCTCCAGATAGTCAAATGTCCTAGATTGATGTGATACACGGAAGCTTTGTTTGTTGGGGAATACTTTTCTGTCAAGAATCGCATGGTGGAGGGGATTGCTCAAGATGCTGTGCCGAACACACACAGAATGCACAAGGAGAAGCTCACTCAAGAGACAAGAAGAGAGATGGAGGCCAAAACGTTTTCTTGCTGATTTCTTCTTCTCCTTCCACACACTTCACAATGTACACAAAGTATAGATAAGATACAAGATAAAAGGAAAGTGGCCTACTAAGTCAAACAATGCATAACCGACTACACTAGTCGACTGGCGCTATAACTATGCCAGCTGTAAATAGGTGTAACAATCTAAATATAATAAGTAATGAGTCAGTGGCCATGTGAGAGTCATAATGACCACTGACGTGCTAAGTGTAGACATGTGGACCCATCTAACCAGGCGGTCCATCATCAATGTCCACATGTGTTGAGCTTGTCATCTCAACACTCCCCCTCAAGCTCAACTGCATCTCTGCAACTCCAAGTAAGCTTCGAAACTTTTGAAGCTTCTCTGTACCCAATGCCTTCGTGAAGATGTCAGCTATCTGATCCTGTGTGCTGACATACACCAAGTCAATCTCACCTGCTAGTACCTTCTCTCTCACAAAGTGGTAGTGTACCTCAATATGTTTTGTCCTGGCATGGAACACAGGGTTCCTAGCCAACTGTATACTGCTCATGTTGTCACAATAAATGACAACTGGACCTTCCACCTGCACATCCAAATCAGCCAATAACTTTTGCAGCCATACTACCTCACATGCTGCAACAGCAGCACCTCTATACTCAGCCTCTGTACTCGACAAAGCAACTGTAGATTGCTTTTTGCTGCTCCAAGCAACTGCTGCACTACCAAGAGAGAACATGTATCCGCTGGTAGATCTTCTATTTGACATACTACCAGCCCAATCTGCATCTGTGTATCCAAACACATGTACGTCTGTACCTGCCTCATAGAAAAGTCCATAATGTAATGTGGACTTGACATATCTCAATATGCGTCTCACTGCATCCAAGTGTGGTTTTCTAGGTACTTGCATAAATTGACTCACAAGACCAACAGCGTAGCTCAAGTCTGGCCTTGTAATAGTCATGTAAATCAAACTCCCCACTATCCTCCTGAACATAGTAGGGTCTTCTATCTCATCCCCAACATCAGCACTCACCTTTACATTCTGCTCCAACGGGACTGAAAGTGGTTTGGATGCTGTCATACCATACTTGAATAACATATCCAAGCCATACTGTCTTTGGGACCGCCATATACCATCATCACATCTGACCACCTCAATGCCAAGGAAGTACCTTAGCTCACCTAGATCCTTCATCTCAAACTTCATCTTCAAACAACCCTTGACTTCAGCAATCCCACTATCACTATCACCTGTAATAATCAAGTCATCCACATAGATGACTATGATGACCAAACCTGCATCTCCTTTTCTCACATAAAGTGAGTGATCAGCATCAGAAACATAAAAACCAATATTGACAAGATACTCTCTAATCTTGTCAGACCATGCTCTAGGTGCTTGCTTGAGCCCATAGAGTGCCTTCTTCAATCTGCACACATACGTGGGATGCTCTAAATCTTCATAACCTGCTGGCTGATCCATATACACTTCTTCCTGCAAATCACCATGCAAGAAGGCATTCTTTACATCCATTTGCTGCAACCTCCAACCTTTGGCTGCTGCCAAAGGAATCACACATCTGACAGTTGCCATCCTAGCAACTGGACTGAAGATTTCATCATAATCTATGCCATATGTTTGGGCATAGCCTTTTGCAACCAGCCTAGCTTTATACCTGCTAATAGAATCATCTGCATTGTGCTTAATCTTATAAACCCACTTACATCCAATAGCTTTCTTTCCCTTCGGCAATGATACTAGATCCCAAGTCTTATTAGCCTCTAATGTAGCCATCTCCTCATCCATTGCTGCATCCCAATGAGCATGACCAACAGCCTCCTCAAAACATGTAGGCTCAACATCCTCAACTAGTTTCACCATATAAACATAATGGTGAGCTGCATAACCTTCAAAACCAAATCTTTTAACAGGGTATCTCACCCTACTAGACCTGCGTACCACTGGATCACTCAATGGAGTCTTTGCATCAGCCCGTGCTCTCTGCACACCTGGAGTTCTCATTGAAGGAATGCCAAGCTCATCATCTAAGCTCTCTGAGCCACTGGAGTCTCCATCAAGAACTGCATCAATGCCTTCTGACACTTTATTCTTTCCTTTGTCTTTACCTGTAGTGCTACTAGATGCACCTGAAGATGTAGAGGTACTCCTTAGTCTCCCAGACCAAGAACTACTAGATAATGTCTCTGGTCCACTAAGAGTCCATGATTCTTGCTTTTCAGCCTACACATGAGTGTCATGATCATCATCAACATCCAATGCATCACCACTAGATGCATACCAGCTGCTCATTTCATCAAAGATGACATCCTTGCTCACGCTGAACTTACATGTGACAGGGTTGTAACAGCGATACTCTTTCTGCTCTAAAGAGTATCCAATAAAGACACACTTTTCAGCCTTTGGATTCAGTTTCTTCCGCAACTCATCTGGCACATGAACATACGCAATGCAGCCAAATACTTTCAAGTGTGAAACATCACGCTTCTTACCTGTAAAACATTCTTCGGGGGTCATACCATGAACTACAGCTGTGGGAGTTCTGTTCATAATATAAACAGCAGTATGAACAGCCTCAGACCAAAAATGCTTAGGCATATTCTTTTCAGCCATCAAGGCGCGTGCAACTTCTGCAATATGCCTGTTTTTCCTTTCTGCAACCCCATTTTGCTGTGGGGTATACCTGCATGTGAACTATCTCTTTATCCCATGAGACTTCAGAAAATCACTGAACTCATTTGAGAGGTACTCTCCCCCTCCATCTGACCTCAGGCACTTTACTTTCAAGCCTTGAAAGTTCTAAAGTGCTCAAACGCTTCACTCTTTTCCTTCATAAAATATACCCACAGCTTTCTAGAACAATCATCAATGAATGTGACAAAGTATGAACTGCCTCCAAGAGATACATTTTGTGTAGGCCCCCAAATGTCTGTATGTACAACATCAAGAATATTTCTGCTTACATCTCTATCATGTGAAAAAGGTTGCCTTGCATGCTTACCAAACTGACATGCTTCACATACCTTCTGAAATTCTGCAACTCTAAATGTAGGAAAACCTGTAACCAACCCTTTGGACTGCATTAGTTTCAGCCTTTGTACATTTGCATCTCCAATGCGTTTGTGGAAAATTTCAATGTCTGCAACAACACCTTTTCCTTTGGCATACATAGCAGCATTCATAGTAGGAATTCCGGCATCTAAAGTGAACATACGTCCAACTCTACTTCCCTTTGCTACCAACCTGTACTTGTCATTGAAGTCTTCTACAAAGCAGCCCTTTGCATTAAATCTGACTTGCAGCCCTTGCTCTACCATTTGACCGACTGACACCAAATTCTTTGTAATAGATGGCACATGTAATACATCTGAAAGACTCTTTGTCTTACCATCATGCAAGGACAAGGGAACTTTTCCAATGTGTGAAATTGGGTGGCATGAGTCATCACCCGTCTGCACATAACCTGCATTCTGCAAATCCTGCATCTCTCCAAACCATTCTGCATGGCTGGTCATATGATTGGATGCATCTAAATCAACATACCAAACATCTTCATGTGTTCCCTTTCCTGTAATAGCATTCAACATATGGTGCATAACAAACAAACGTTCATTTTTGTCTTCATTTTGTCGTGAAGACGATGCATAGTTTCCTTGCTGCAACTTACCACTCCGAATATCATCTTTCTTGGCATAACATTGGGCTGGAATATGACCTGTTTTGCCACAGTAGTGGCACACAATACCAGAGTTGTTAGAACCTCTGTTCTGCCATCCACCTCTTCCTCTAAAGCTCCCCCTGCCTCTAAAGTAACCACGACCTCCTGAAACCTGCATATCGCCAAATTGCTGATTCAATCTATTTTGCTGGTTATCACTACCACGTCCTGTACCACGGCCTCTTGAAGAGAACCTACCACGTCCCCTTCCTGAACTGGAGTAGAAAGCCTGGACCTGTTCACCACTTCTTTCAGATGTCTCACTCTGCATGTTGATTTCTTCAGTGATCATTAGAGAGACCAACTCATCAAAATCTGGAAATGGCTTTCTGACATATACGGAAGTTACAAAAGACTTCCAAGCCTTTTCATTGTTAAGTCCACCCAAGGTAGATGACACCAAATCATCATCATCGGGCATTGCATCAATCGCTGCCAATGCATCTGCAATGCTCCTTACCTTCAATGCATACTCATTGATAGACATCTTCCCTTTCTTCAATGTATTCAACTCTTGCTTGAGTTGAATCTTTCGTGCCTTTGTATTTACAGAAAACATACTTTCAAGTATGGTCCAAGCTGCATATGCATTCTCTGCATTTCTAATGTGTCCCAACATATTATTGTCAATTACTGCAGACAACCAATACATGACCTTCTTGTCTTTTGCATTCCATTCATTTCGTGCCTTTATCTCTTCTGCAGTTGGAGGATCACTCACCTCCGGCTCCTTTTCTTCACCTGAAACAAACTCGTAGAGGCCTTTTCCAATAAGAAAGTTTGTGACACTGAACTTCCATGAAGGGTAGTTGTTCTTGTCAAGCTTCTCAATGATGGGGCTTCCACTGTTCTCTGCCATTATCACAAGAATAATACCAAACAGCAAGCAAATCTTTTGCAATCCTCGACCTGTAGTGCACAGCAATACACTAGACAGCCTTTTTCACTGTCTGCTCAACAATACATGCAATCTGCAACTTGTTTGCAGATAAACCTCGTGTTTACTCACTGGTAAACACCTTTAATCTTACAAATCTGAAATCTGTAACCTGCGCACCCACTGTTGGTCGATACAGCTGAAGTCACAGCGTACCCTGAAACTGTTGTCCGCAACTTGCGGCTCTAAAACGGGCCCTAAAATGGCCTCAAATGCCCAAAATAACTGCGAGTAAGCCCTAAAGGGTTTTTTTGCGGAATATACAGCACTCTTCGCGCACACCAAATCTCACTGCAATCTGAGATTTTTGCTCTGCCCTGCTTCCGGTGCCTCCACAGGCACTATCCAAGAGAAAGAGTGGAAGGATGGGAGAGCTTCTTACCCGTGGCTTACTTGCTCGAACCTTGCTTCTTCCCCTTTGCTTCAACCTTCGAAATCAGCCTCTCTCAGTGGTGTGGCTCTGATACCATGTCAAGAATCGCATGGTGGAGGGGATTGCTCAAGATGTTGTGCCGAACACACATAGAATGCACAAGGAGAAGCTCACTCAAGAGACAAGAAGAGAGATGGAGGCCAAAACGTTTTCTTGCTGATTTCTTCTTCTTCTTCCACACACTTCACAATGTACACAAAGTATAGATAAGATACAAGATAAAAGGAAAGTGGCCTACTAAGTCAAACAATGCATAACCGACTACACTAGTCGACTGGCGCTATAACTATGCCAGCTGTAAATAGGTGTAACAACCTAAATATAATAAGTAATGAGTCAGTGGCCATGTGAGAGTCATAATGACCACCGACGTGCTAAGTGTAGACATGTGGACCCATCTAACCAGGCGGTCCATCATCAATGTCCACATGTGTTGAGCTTGTCATCTCAACATTTTCCAGAAGGAAGCTCCAAGAGATTTGACCTATGGAGTGAGATATAAGCAGCTCAATCTGACAGGGTGCTGCTGGCTATGGCTGCCATGGAAGCTTTAGTGAGAGTAGAGTTGGGAGATGAAGTCATGAGCTGACATTGAGCTAGATTGAGGTTGAGAGGAATCAAGAGAGGCCGGAGAAGCAATGACATGCCCAACTGGGCTCTGATACCATGTGAGAAATGCGGGATCTAGAGCATGGCGAAGGCGGAAGCTATGGAGGATGGAAGGAGAAGTGTGGACTCATGATGGAAAAGACACTGTTTATTACACAAGTGAATTAGGTTCCAAGATTGAGACTTGGACTCATAAACACAATCTTGTGTATGTGGACAATGACATTGACACTTCACTGAAAAGAAAAGAGTACTATCATTGCCTTAAGAAAAGGAAGCAAGTACAATGCTTTATAGGAAAGTAGAAAACTGCAGTAGGCACCATTGTGCATATGGGATAGGTTAGCCTGCATATCCTTGACCTTGAAGCTCCATACAAAGAGGTTGTTTGAGTGAGTGTGATTGCTGATTCTCAACAATCATGAGCAAACATGGCTGCCTTAAGTCCCGGAATGGTCACATCCAATGTAAATATCCTGCCATCCCTTCTGCCTTGGAAATTAACTTGTGGCCATTTCCATACTCCTCAATGAAGCATCCATCTTTGTTAAATCTCACTTGCAGATTCTGTTCTGCCATTTAACCCACAGACAAAAGATTCTTTGTTATAGTCGGTACATGTAACACATCATGCAGGCCTTTCTTCTTGCCATCAGGCATCATAAGAGGAACAATCCCTTTATGCTTTATGTCATGTTGGGTGTCATCCCTAGTACATACATGACCATGTGTACCTTCAACCATCTCATCAAACCTCTCTCCATGTGGTGTCATGTGGTTTGACGCTCCAGAGTCAATGTACCATCGATCATCTCTATCATGTCTCGATGCATTTTTGGATACATGCTGCATGGCAAAGAGTCTATCAACTTGCTCATCATGAGCACCACTGGAAGATGCATAGTGCCCATGTTGTCTGCCCTTTGCCTTCATATCTCCCTACTTTTTGTAGCAATCCTTTGCAATGTGCCTATACCTGCCACAATAATGGCAATCTTTGTCCCTGTTGGACTGATCAGAAGACTGCCATGAACCAGATCCACCACCTCTACCTCGGGGTGATCTCCCCCTGCCTCTAAACCCGCCAGCGCTGGCCTTATGTATTTGCACCATGCTAATTACCTTGCTGCTGCTGCTGTCCATAACAATTACGAGTGTCACCACGACCTCGAAATGAACCACGACCTCTAAATCCTCTGCCACGCTGGCTAGAGCATAACACTGTGTCTCTACTCTGAGATGCACTGGAACCTGTATTCAAACCAAGTTTGACCTCCTTATGTAGCAATAAATCAACTAGCTCTTCCCAGGTAGGGGGCTCTTCTCTAACAGAGATGGATGTGTCAAAAGCTTTGTACTTTTTCCCTAATCCATTCAAGGCAACAGCAATCATATCATCTTCTGATACACTTGAGCCAATGGTAGCAAGTTGATCAGCTATGGTCTTAATCTATGTGGTATACACCTGGATGCTCCTGCCATTCCTAGACATGTTGTTGAACTACTGTTTCAACTGGATCTTTCATGTATGTGTCATGGTTCCATAATTTTTCATCAGTATGTCCCAAGCATCCTTCAGAGTCTCACATCCAGTGATTTGAATTACCATAGCATCAGATATACATAGAGAAAACCAATGCAGCACCTTGCATGCTCTCTCATTCCATAGCCTATAAGCTATTTTCTGTTCATTAGTTGGATTCGTTGCAGGCAACTCAGGAGCAGCCTCATCTCCTGTACATAGATCCCAATAACCTCTGCCAACTAGAAAGTTTTTCATCCTGAATTTCCATAATGCAAAGTTATTGTAGTCTAACTTTTCTCCAACTATCTGAGTGATATTTTCAGTCCCATGTGCATTAGCCATGATGCAATAGACTGTCTATCAAGTGCCTGACTCCCTGCAAGTCGATAAGTATCATTGACCAAGTTCAGTCCACAACAGTTTATGACAGTTTTCTGCAATTAATTGCAGTAAAAAACCACAGTATTTCAGCCCACTGATAACCCAAAATAGCCCACAAACAAGTGGTCTCAGCTGTAGGTATAACTCTCAATACATAAGCTATGTACTTGCTTCAGCTTAAGCTTCTGCAACCTCACTGCCAGGGTGAATACATGCAGTGTAAAAACTATAAACTGTGAGTAACGAGCAGCAATTCCAAGGTCAAAACTGAGTGGTATTCATGTCATACATGTCCCAAAACTTCCTAGATAGCTGCTAGTACATTTAGCAGTCAAGACATAAGCATAGAGGCACAAAACAGTGCATAACCAGCAAGTATAAGTGACATAAATTTACTTATAGATCACCAACAACTAATATTCTGGCAACCAAGATGTATTTCAGCTTCAAAAGTCCTCAACACATGTCATACATTTACTTTGTAGTGGCAAGTTCAATACATGAGAATTTGAGTAGGCATAGACAACCTATCTTCATTAATCACTATCAAAGAGTACATGACTGTTCATAACCATGACTATTCACAACCAGCCCAAGCACTGTCGAGGGACTTCTTTCAGGTTCAAATTTGAATATTCAGCAGCATCCAATGCTTTCCTCAATCCTCCATACATTCAGCATGCATATGTCAGTTCATATAGGTGATAGAAGCTCCAAAGTGACATGTATTGCTTTAGCAAGATACAATGCTTGTCATTCACTGTGTATGACAGTTTTCAGCCATTAACATATTTCAGATCTGAATGATTTCAGTGAGAAACTTCAGCTCAAATGCATTTCATCAAGTACATATGTCCTCCTGGCATATACCTTTGCTCCATCGATGCTTCTGGGTATGTTTGAGGGCTCTAGATTCATGTCATAAATGCATACATACTTTGTAATGCCTGTATATAGCAGGCCACTGTTTGTTGCAGACCTACAGTCTCTATTCTCATCTCATAGGTGAGCTCTCACATAAGCATTTACACCTTGTACTCTTCAAGTACCTTCCACTAGTCTCTATCAGGCATTTAGCCACTTCATATCACTTGCATATGATGTTTTTCAGCCACGAAGATGTCTGCAGAATACAGGCGTAGTTTGTACAGATCTGTCCTCTGCTCCAGCAACTCGATTTGATGATGGTGATGATGATGAAGCACACACTAGGGCTTAATACCCCCTTCACAAGGCTTTAAACAAGCCACAGACAGTAGCTTGAACCATAGAGTAAGCAATCACACCATGCCTACCTTCCATCACAATGACAGCTTGTTTGATCTTTGAGAACCCTTGATCTTCCACTCCTGCTCAGAGAGCTCAACCTGGCAACACTCTGATACCATGTTCAAAAATGAGAGAGAGAGACATGGAAACTCAATATCCATGAACCTTCAGGTTCCCATAGCTTTCTTCATTATTCCACACTAACTGAGAAGCACACAATACAATGTAAAGTAACCTAGTCTTAGTGTTGACTAGAATGACCAACTCTAGTCAGGTCACCTACTAACACAAACCTGACTTATTCAATGTAGTCACATGGAGACAGCACACACCTAGCTGTCACAGATGTCGGTCACACATAAAGATGTACCTACTAAGCTTGACTTCTAACATCACTCCCTCACACTCTTACACTCCCTCTCTCAAGCACAAGCTCAAGCAAGCAAGCAAGAAGAAGAAGGAGAAGAGAGCTACTTGTGGCCACACACAATAATGAGCTTCTCATTCAATTTTCAACTTTACCAGTCGAGCGAGGTGTCCTTGAGCCTCCCTCTATGGCTAGCCTAGATGTCGACTCTGCTTGATGGAGATCAACGTGTTGGAATATGTGAAGGTAGAATGCCTTGAATGTCTGTAGAGGTGATCAACCACCAAGACCCACGAACTGCTTATTGTTCAAGCATTCCAAGCCAAGCACTAATGGCTACCCCTCACATACTAGTCAACGTGCTATGCATCTCTACGAGTATAGTGAGATTACCTCCATACCGAATTGAGTTGCCTCCTTTCCCAAGCACTCCGGTAGCTCCACAATCCAAGTGCAAGCTTCAAGAAAGCTCCATCCTCAAGCTCCATGCTCTAAGCTCCATTGCCACAAGCAAGACAAGCAAAGAGAAGAGAAGAGAAGAAGAGAGGAGAAGATGGAGAGATTCTCCACCATGGTCCCTGACCCTTACACACTCACTCCCTCACACTCTCATACTACCTCTCTCAAGCACAAGCTCAAGAAAGCAAGAAGAAGAGGAGAGATACTTGTGGCCACACACAAAAATGAGCTTCTCATTAACTTTTCAACTTTATATACAAAACCCTAAATCCCTTTTGGGTGGTCATCCCCTTATCCCCTTTTTTACATGGCCGGCCGTGGCCTAGGCCATTTTTCCCATTGTCCTCCTATCTTCCTAGCTTTCTTCCTACTGTCCGTCTAGACACCTTTACAAATTTTCCGACACTCTTAAAATAAATCATAGTGCACCTTGCACTCTTTTACAAAATTATTGACTTGCACTTTTTCTCGTGTGCCTTTCTCCTTGATTTAGGACTTTTGGACACTTCTTGTGTTTTCAGATTCTTCTTGGCATGCCTTCGTCTTCCGTTTCCCTTTGCCTTGGCCTTGTCTTTTGCTTTAGATTTTTTGTATTTTTCACCTTGTTCATTTGAGGGTTAAAATTGTTCTTATTATCCCTCGACTCATCCTACTCTTTGGATCATTTAGAGTGGCCTACATAGCCAAATTGAACATGTTAGTATAATAAATATAAGGATGAAGGCAAATAATGATAATAGATATTTGTAAAATAAGGATATTAGCTAAAACACTACAAGATATAGGCCTTATACCGATGTTTAAAGCGACGAAAATACAAACAACAAAATTTGCCCTCGTTGTCGCAAAAAGTGTCGTTATTAACAATGCCATAGAAATGTCACTATCGTCATCGCTATTAGCGTCGCTATTGGTGTCGCTATCAATGTCACATTTGCGACGTTGATAGCGACGCCAATAGCGACGCTGATAGTGACACTTTGCGACGTGCATAGCGACGGTAATAGCGACGCGAGTAGTAAATTTGCGACGCTAATAGCGACGGTAACAGGGATAAAAGTTTTTTTGTGGCAGGGTAGCAAGCTGCCCTACTACATATAGCACTGTGTGCTGTATGAGAGCCATACAAAATAGTTTCTGCACTACTGTATACAAAGCGCTTGCAAACAAAAAGAATGTATACTGAAATCATAAAACTGATACATGAAATAAATACATGATTGCATAAAAAGCAATTGGTACAATTGTGACAGGATATCACTAATACATAGAAAATGTCTACATAGATCAGGCGACTAAAAAATAAAGGTGTGTGAGTTCCAAGGATCCAAGGGCGAGCTACAAATCCTCGTCCCCTGAAATCTTGTCCCGTCGCAAAGGAGCATCGAATCGACTCTGCAGAAAAAGAAACAACACATCAATCCACCATACAATAATGCATTCAAATATCTCATATTAACTACGGACAAGAAATATGAGTAACTTATAGGGCCGTTGCGTCTATACAATCGGTCGATCAATGTATTGAGACCGTGTCTCTCTGCATATCGAGTCTCAAGGCCTATCGGATCACGATTTGTAATGGAGTGCTACAAAGAAAACAAAATGCTAACTGTTAGAAACATGATTGTTAGTACAAAGAATATTTCAAAAAAACAAACAAGAAAAACTTACAAAGCCCTCCAAATATGTCCTATGGCCACCACTCCCAAGATGATGGACCACTCTGGCCTTGAGTCGTGCCCTCGCCGCCTCGCACTGCTAACTCCAACGTCCTGGAGAATCTGTAGCCTCCTCTCTCAGTCGACGCTAGTCGTCTGCATCTAACCACTCGGGCTTTGCAGCCCCACTCTTGATTGCCTTGCGTACGTTGGATCGTCTGTGTGACATGTATGCATGCATGCAATCCATCATCCAGCCCGTAGAGAATCTATCTACTACGGTTGGCACCGGAAAATCCTCGTGCAAGGATGCTACTATGTAGTCCTTGCTCCCCTCTGGTATGTTCTTCCAATGATCCAAAACGTTGTGCCAAAAAACTTGTTGGCACAACTCTCTTATGCGAGCCATAACCCCTAGGAGTTTGCCTAAGATGGGTCCTCTCCCATCTGCGTCCACGCTCTTGGGCATATCGAGGAGACCCCTCTACATCCGGTGTATCGATGGGGGTAATCTCTCTCGAAGTGGCACCCAAAGGGGTGCCACCTGCTAAGGGCTGCGCAAAAGCCGGAGTAACTGGAGTAGACGTCCCCACAGGTGTGACAAATCCTGGAGGTGATGCAGCTCTAGTTGAATGACGAGATGGAGACACCACATCCGTGTCTCCACAGCAGCATCCCCCTGATCCTGATGCACTCGCTCCCTCTGGCCCAAGTAGTGAGAGTTGAGATCGTCTGCTCGAAGCCAAAGCATCCGATCGCGCTGAAGAAGATCTAGTAGAGCACCCTGACGAAGAATGAGACAACTCGTGGTCTGCCATCTCTCTGAATCTCATGAGCTGGTCTGGAGACATGCGTGCGAAGATGTCCTGCAACTCCTCATCGCTCATCTCTCGACTCATCCTGAAAATGTCACCTGCACAAATAAAAAATGATGTTAGAATAATCAATTTAAATCATTCAAAGCACAGTAATATAAATCATTTTAAAAAAATCTCTCTTAAAATGCATATCTTATGTATCTTTATAAGAGATTGGTCAACGAATTGAGTAAGTGGATGCTCCAAGTATGAAGTATCCTATGGTCCCATGTTAATCTCCTGACACAACTCCGCATACACTTGAAGGTTGATAGACATGTCATCACAAAAGAATGAGTCTGCCTCATTCTCAAAAAATTCTTGGACTCCTGTACTTCCATCATTGTTAGTCGATGCTGGCTCCAAGTTTTGACAGCCTCCACCCCTTGCAATATCGACCCCTCTATTTGCATATTATCTTCATCTATGCTCTGAACATTGATTTGATCATATACTCTCGCACTTCAGGGAGTTGAAGGTATAACATACCACCATCGAGGTTATCGGGGGTTTGGATAGAAGATTACTTGTTCACAAACACGTACAAGAGAATTCAAACCATTGTGACATAAACCATGTCGTAATACAATTAGCAAGCAAATGACTCCATGCACCTGTTCATAATGGGCCGGCAACACAAAGGTGTCGCGCAAATCCATCCATTTTTTTTCGGAATCTATTTTGAGAAATCCAGATGGACCTCGCTGAACTGTTACTCCAGCTCCTTCAAGTACCACTTTGAACCATTGCACATCGAATAGTATCATGGAGAAGCTACGGTAATCCATTGTAATAATACTTTGTAAGTTCCCAAAATACTCCATCTCATCCACAACCGTGTTTGGATCCGTTGCTCGTCGCCGACTCTCTTGCTCGAACCTTGCCATGACACCACAGTCCATTGTGGAGCGCATTTTGTTAATACGCTCCATGCGAAAATGCCATCCGCGCGACCATGCTGCACTATATATTTTGTACTGTACATTGAAACACTCAAATTAGATGTTGCATATAAAATTTAGATATGACAGATTCTAAACCCCTCATCACCTTTGGACTACATCCCCTCGAGAATTCCCACTCCTCCATTGAGACCTATGTTCCTTCGCAAGATGCTGCGGTCAAGGCTCCATGCAACCATTGCGTTGACATAAACTGTGGCATCTCCTCCATGACTTCAAGATATTGAATCACTCGATGACGCGTACTACGTCGAAATTCAACTCGCGCTTCCTCTCGATCTTGCCTTGCAATCTGGTACTTGGCGAGCCACGTCTCCATGGAGGCATGGTGCAACAAACAAAAGCGATTCACCTTCTCTTCCATTGAGGCATCCATTCTTTTTTCTACCCCATTTCCAACCACCACATCTCCAGTCAGTCTATCATCATCCTTCAGTGTCCATAGCATTTCATTGTCTGGTTCCACCGTTGGTAGCCATTGTGAAATATGCATTAACGCCTCTGACACCAACCAACCTTTGGCCATGCTACCTTCTACCACAAATGAGAAAGCATTATGAATAATGGCCACTTTCCAAATTGCAAAATGCCCACGCTAATTACAATCCATTCGTAGTACAAACCTGACATATCTTATGCCAATCATGGGATTTAAGCCCTGACAATTGGTCGTCTTTAGAAAATGCGGACCTGAGAGAATGCATCATACCCATCAGAGTGCAGATAGACTTGATTACTTGCTTCACAATGCGCTCTTCTTTAGGTGACAAAACCCAAGGAGCGCGAGGAAGCTGCACGCGACCATCAGCACTCGACTGCGGCCAAAGCGCCTCCATCTTACCTACCTCCTTCAAATCCATCCGTGCCCCTATAGTGTCTCTCTTTCCTGTGATGTGGTCCCATAGTAACCTGCCCACATTCTTGAAAATATGCATGGGATCTATCAAGTGGTTGACCTGTAAGTGGGTCCAATATTGCAACTCGTAGAAAACTGAGAACCATCGCATTCCATTTGGATGTGATTCCATGTGGACCATTTTCAACTCGTACCAGCTTGTGGCATTCATACGTGTTAGAGGCCGTCTAAGGAAACCTTCCCTGAGTTCATGATCCTCCAGCAAGAAAGCGGCGTGTCCTTGATATACCATCTTCTTCATGGTTCGTGACCTTCGGGAGTCTAACTGTGGCCCGCACAATGGACATGTATGATAACCTGAGGTAACCAAACCTATTCCAATACCACGACCTAGTGAATACTTGATTGAATGAGATAAAATATAGATATTACCAGCGAGAACGGAGGCCTGCTCACCTAAGCACTCTCCCAATCCCGGAAAGTCATGCATTGTCCACATGAGAATGACTCGAATATTGGCTGACCGCTGACCATCGCGCCTGCTCATATCTTGCACTGTGACCCCCTCCTCCCACAAAATCTTAAGCTCATCTACTAATGGACGAAGATACACGTCTATATTTTTTACTTTGTAGCAGCCTGGGACAAGCAAGCTAAGGATGAGATGTCCTTTCTTCATAGAAAGCCATGGAGGGATGTTGTAGTTGACAAGGACTATAGGCCACACACTGTAAGAAGTTGAGCGCAGACCGAATGGGTTCACGCCATCCATTGTGAGACCGAGACGAAGATTCCTTGGCTCTCGCGCAAAGCCTGGGAAGGTAGAGTCAATGTGGCTCCATGCACGCGAGTCCACTGATATTCGTTGAACTCCATCCGTGGACCTATTCTGCACATGCCACGTTGTCAAGCTCGCCATGCCGGACGTACAAAACATGTGGTTTATGCGAGGGATGAGCAAAAAGTATCTGAGAAATTTTTGAGGGATGGTTTGCCCTTGCAAGTCCTATCGATACCTGTGAGCACCACACTTTGGACATGTCTCCATAGTCTTGTATTCTCCTCAAAACAGTATGCAATCGTTGATACATGCATGGATGTTATTGTAGTCCATGCCAAGCTTCCGTAAAACATGTTGTGCATCATCATGAGACTCAGGCATGGTATTTGCAGGTGGTAATATATGATATTTCAATAACCTGAAAAAAAATCATAAAACACCTTGAAAAAGCACAAATTTTTGTAATAATAGTGTCAAAAAAAAAACAATGAAGCCTATGTGCAAGGTACCTGAATAACTCGGTCACACTCGTATCGCTCCACTCGTATTTTGCTTGCACACTTAAGAGTGCAAGCAGTGTCTTCAACCGAGATACTCGGCACCCATCATATAATGGTATGGATGCTTCCTCTCTAAGCGGATCAGAAGTCTCGACATCCATGGGAATCAATGCATCGATCATTGCCTCCATCTCAGGCTCCAAGATTGTAGGTAGGTCTGGAAGGTTGTCTGTCTCCTTTGGCATTGACGGTATAGATTGGCCTTGTGAGTGGTGGATTGGCTGCTGCACTCTATCCATCGCACACCCACGAACTCTTCTAATTGGCCGCAAAGGGTACACTCCCCCTTGGGACGAGACATCACCTCCCTGGATAGAAAATTTGCCAGCAATACCAATCTTATTATATATGGTTTTCAATTAGCTTGCGAGTACAATGCATGATTGATATTAACTTCAAATTACCGTTTGCTGAAAATCCACGATCGCCTGATCAATGATCTCAGATTGAAACTCGCCAAATCGTCGTACATGTTCTATAGACAATCGGCGTTTTTGTCTAATTGCCAACTTGCATTGAGAGCAAGGACATGGGACACGCTGATTAAGATACACCTCGCGATCTTGAACAATAAGACCTTCTTCATTTTCCATCTTATCTAAACTTCAAGATATAAGAAATGCTTTACTGATTGATGTAAAGAATGCATGGGACATAGTGGTTGAGAGATTTATTGATGTTATATCTCGGCCATATACCGTGCTCAAGGATTTGTTTGTCCCAGTAGATAATTATTCATTATTGTAAAAAAAAAAGCTTTGGTTCATAAGGTTCATGAGTTGAAGACTAAATGTTTGGACTTGACTAAAATATTGGATAATGCCTTAGATGCTAAAAGGAAAAGTGATGAATATATTACTTCATCATTGCAACAAAAATATTAGTGACAAGGATGCTATGATTAATGAAGTTCTTCACGAGGTGAATATAGAGTTGAAGGGGATGGAACACGATTCTTCTTTGGGATTTAGTGGTAATCAGTCAATTATTGAGGTGTCTTCTTGTATGGCCATTATACCTTATATACCTAGCTACGGTCTCTAGGTTATGTACTTTGAGTATCTTAGAGGGGCTCTACTAGGATTACTTATACAACTGCACTAGAGGGCTTTGAGTATAAGTAATCTTAGTCAACAAAATTTATGAGCATCATTGAGGATCTCTTAGTCTAATAATAAATCAGTCTCAACAAAAAGCATCTTAGTAATGTGGTTTTTTTGTCCTAGGTCCATGTATAAAAATTAATGCCATCTATGAAATTTATCAACTATAGTTATAAAATTTGTTCCAATCAATTCTACTCATAGTCATAACATTTGAAGAAAATATCCGATGCTCAATTTAAGGGATTCTTCTTCTATAGCAATACTTTTGGGTTCATTTTGATGAAGTACCATAATGACCATTAGCTAGGGCATCATTTTCTTTTAGTCCTTCTGTGGACTAGTTGGCATGATTACTAATTTGTTATGCCTATAAATTTAATACAAAAACAAGGAATTATGCATATCACAATTAGATCCCCTACTTGGACATTATGAAGGATATGACCAATTTTAAGCAATCTTAAAGAGTCACAAATGTACGTGGCCCATGGCAAAGCACATTGCATACCATTATCGATAAGTCTATTATTGTGCATTTTAAATCTCCTAATTAGACTTTATAAAGTGTATGACCAATTTTTAGCCCTCTTAAGGAGTCGATGTAATGGTATCCATAAAAAAAGCAAAGTGCATACCATTACCATAATCATGGATATGTTATCGTTCCAATATATACACACATAGGTGGACTACATCTTGAGTAGACAAAAGCTATCCATTTGAGTAGACATACATCTCCATAAAGCTATCCATTTGAGTATACATCTCTTTCTCTTTCTCTCCCTCTCTCTCCCTCTCCCTCTCTTTCTCTCTCATTTCCTCTCCCTCTCAGAATATATCCTAACACTCTCCAAAAGGAAAAGGGAGAGGGAGAGAGAGAATGCACTCTCCCTCCCTCTTCCTCTCCCTCTCTTTCTCTTTCTCTTTCTCTTTCTCTTTCTCTCCCTCTCTCTCCCTCTCCCTCTCTTTCTCTCTCATTTCCTCTCCTAAACAAGCAAAAGAGAAAGTGATTTAAACCTTAAACAAGCAAAAGGGAGAGGGACAGAGAGAATGCACTCTCCCTCCCTCTCCCTCTCTGTCCCTCTTCCTCTCTTTTTCTCTCATTTCCTCTCCTAAACAAGCAAAAGAGAAAGTGATTTAAACCTTAAACAAGCAAAAGGGAGAGGGAGAGAGAGAATGCACTCTCCCTCCCTCTCCCTCTCCCTCTCCCTCTCTTTCTCTTTCTCTTCCTCTCTCATTTCCTGTAACGTGTCCCCTAGTATCATCCCGGACACGTCTTAGCAGTCCATCGGAAAGGATGTCTAGAAAGCTCCAACCCACATTCCCATGGAATGTTATGGGTTTTGCGATCTAGTTCTTCCCGCGTCTACCATGTAGCGGAAGTATCCTGGCCGTTCCCACTTAGGATCGACCGGAATTAGGGTTTTCCTAATGGGTCACTAGCTAACAGCAACTAGCGTCAGACCCGAGCGAACTACTTCACGCAAAAACGCCAGGTCCGAAGCAGATTCACGTTGCACTTGGTTCAAGGAGAATGGGAAACGAGAGGGATGCAAAGCTCAACCTCTCTGCCATAAGGCATAGTCCCATTCCGTTCCCCTAAAACAACGTAAATCGGGTAAGACGTAACTCTAGGTCATCGTTCTCGTTATTCTTTTTGATGATGATGATCATTCCGCTGCTCCTCGAGATTTTTGAGAAAAGTTCCCGGCTAACCGGGACCACCCAACCATAGGACGGGCCCATGGCCCATCCTCCGCACTTTCCTCGGTTTGTTTTAGTTATGTAATTATCTAACACATTAATTTGACATATAACAATCAGCTTCTTTAATTAATCTTGTTTAAGCATTGGTTCCTTCACGTAATCTTATCACGTGACATATAAAAACAATATCAAGCAAGTTCTTTTAACATCTCATCATTTTATCTTTGAATTACAAGAAGTTCTGCCCGTAGAATTGTCCATAATCTTCCCGGAGGCTAACAAGTAATCTCCAGGGATTACTATTCCAAGCTTCCGCCCGTCAACTAGTATGCGGGCCTCGGGATCCAATCCCGAGTCGCGTTAGCCCCTTGTGCAGGACCCGGAAGGCGAGGGATTTACGGCCAGAGCCCCCCCTGGCACCCAAGTGTCCTCCTGCTCCAAGTAGAACTCAACAGAGAGACCTCTCGCGGCGGGTTCGGTCCACGTTCCTGGCGCGGTCAAACAACCCCCTTGGTTAGGGTCAGGCAGGCAGTCGGGGGTAACTGAAGCTGCCTCTCCCTTCAGGCTTTTAACCTGAAGTATAGGTACTTATTTAATTTGTAATTCATAAATCAAACAGAATCCTAAAATCTCTAGCAAGCACAAACATTTCCATTAACCAACCCAGTTGTATGGTAAACTGCTAAAGAAGTATTCTTTTCCTTTTTGAGTGTATCAGCAGTCGTTCTCAAGATGTCTTGTAACTTGGCAAGATCCCTTATATTCGAATGCAGGGTATACCTTGCTTGGTTAACCCTAAGGTACCTTAGATATGCTAGTTTCTATTTTACAGTTTTCCTTATTTTGAAGGATATCTAAAAACTACGTCTTTTTGCAAGATAGCTTGCGTAAGGATCTGCTGTCTTTGAAGAGGGTTTTTTTCCCTTTTTTCTTTGTGAATTGATCACAAAATGATTTCATGTATGTTGTGCAAGTCCGGTGATGGAATAATCTGTTTAGATTCCTTAAGCTGACGTATGTCAGGCCTAGGGTTTCTATGTTTAGATTGGTCCGGTTATCTTTTGGAAAGATTGGTTTGGTCAGCTTTTGGAAGATAATCTTACTCGTCTTGTCACGGTTTTACTATCTTCGATTAACTTTCTCAATCAATACAGTTTAATTTGGCATATAGCATAATGCCATGATGATACAAAGAGTGACGATACTCCTTGGGACAAAGGCCTAGCTAAGGAATTGGTGAATACACACTTTATTAGTTCCAAGTCCTCAATTTGCAGGGAAAAAGTGTTAATAGAGTGTCATCCAGCAATTTCCCATTACATTTTCTTTCCAAATGAGTTCGTATATCTAATTTTTATACTTGTTAATTTCTAACATTTAACTTCTGCTTTCTTTAAAGATGAACTCATGCCAAATAACAATAGTTGCCTTGCTAAGATGAGCAACTAGCAAAGATAACTCCCTAGTAATTTGAGCATTGAGAGAAACCTTTCATGAATTTAGCCATTTTTCCATGATTCTTTGTGAAAGGAATAAGCCTAATGGAGCAAGATATAATTTCTTCATTTTAGGACCATATTACTATAGTAAATGGATAGTATTACCTATTATTTTATAATGCTTGATGCAATTTGAAGAAAGCTGATTTGTATACATTGTCATTCATAAGCTAACTCCTTCGTTAGAATTAACTTGAACAAATATATATATTTCCTTAACAATTTTTCTTTGCATGATTGATTAAAACCCAAATTAACATCAAGAAGAAAACCTGGCTTTGAGGTGAGATATCTACATGGATACCGGGAGATGATCCTCCCGCGGCTATGCCTTGGACTTTCTTAGGAGGCATCGCAAGTGTGGTCCGTCGAACGTGGAAGCAGCTTTATAACTTCTCCTTAGAACTCCACCGTCGCTCCTTGCACCGTTCGTCAAAAGTAGTTTTTTTTTTTTGGAAGGCTCCCTCCTTGAATTCGGGAATTGAAAAGGGTGTTTTAGAAACTTTTACCACTAAGACCCATTAAAGCCATGGGACAAACTTAATGGCCTTAGTAAGCTCGCACGAACGGAAATATCAAGGTGTGGAAAAAGACGCAAGGTATAGGAGAGCTTTAAGGGAAATTAATAACCGTAAAGGTTATAAGTAAGGGTCTAAGGACCTTTAGGCAATTTAGGCTCATGAGGGTTTACACACGTAGGGGGGGGAAATGATTTCGAAACCAATGGGGAAGGGTATATAATGCTTTAAATCACGGGGGTTGGGTTCCACTAGAGGAAGGGGTCTTAATGGGGGAAGGCCTTAAATTGCGATGGGAAAGGGCGTAAGGCAAGCTTGGGAAAGGCCTAAACTCTGGGGAAGGGAAGGGGGTTTTTCTATAACCCGTTTGAGAGGCAATAGGATAGGGCTTAGGTGGAGCCCATGAGAATGGGAGCTTAAACCCTATTACAAAAAAACCCACTTGAAGACCATAGGAAAAGGGTCTTATATCTCTCCCCTTAGAAGCTTCCAAGAAGCTTCTTGGAAGCTTCTGTGGTCTCAGAAACCACGTGGAAGAAAGGGGAGATGACTTGGAAGAGTTCAGGGCGGCCAGGAGGCAGAATGTAGCAGTGATTTGGAATGTCCTTTGAAGGCGGCTGAGCTTGAGGTAGCCCAGCTGACGCAGGAGCTCACGGCAACTTCAAGGCTCCAGGTAAAGCGTCCTCCTCCCTTCACGACTAACACACGGCCCTCCTTCAGCTACGACTGGTGCAACGTCATCGCCTCAACTCCTTCTTCCTCACGATTTGTGGCGATTGTGGCTTCCTCCTTAATCCGCAGCATCATCCCTTCTCACACAACTCCGGGCTTCAACAGAGTGAAGGCTGTCCATCTCTCTCTCCCTCCCTTAATTCTTCCCTTCCTCCCACAGGGTTTATATGGGAGGGGGAGAGGTGCCTCCCCTCCCCCACGCGGCTCGTGCATGGGCTTATCCCACCCTACGACCCCCGGCAAGGATGCTTAGTCATCCTTGCTATTCCCCTCCCCTCCAGCATGACAGTCACTGGGGGGAAAGAAAAGAAAAAAGGAAGTAATAAAAAGTTTTCCTTTAATCTAAAGGTTATCCTTTTGGCTTTCTAGGAGGAGGTTCCCACGTAAATTCGTTTAACTCGTTTATGCAAGCAGAGATTAAGATACGTAGTGTGAAATTTTGAAAATCACGTCATTGGCATAATTTTTGGATGTTGGAATTCCTTGCATGACTATCACGCGGGTTTAGAGATATTCTCATAATGGAAATATTACATTTCCTCCCCCTCCCTCTCCCTCTCCCTCTTTTTCTCTTTCTCTTTCTCTCCCTCTCTCTCCCTCTCCCTCTCTTTCTCTCTCATTTCCTCTCCTAAACAAGCAAAAGAGAAAGTGATTTAAACCTTAAACAAGCAAAAGAAGGAGAGAGGGAGACTTACCGATGAGATATGGCGAGTGTGGGGCGGCTTCTCTTTGCGATGAAGGCTCCTCCTCTCCTTCGCAAACAACGGCGGCGGTGGTGGCGGCGGCAAGTCTTCTTCCTCTCCTTCTCTCACGACGGTCACTCTCTCCCTCGCTCTCACTCTCAAAACATAAAACGCGAAAATGCGAAATAAAGCTGCGCGACGCAAATATCGACGCAAATAGCGACGCCACTACCCGCCGTCGCTAATCGCCGTCGCTATAAGCTCAAATCCTTGTAGTGAAAAACATGTGATAAAATACCAATAAAAGCTAATAGTCAATTAATTTGACAAATGGGAAAAAATACAACCGATTGTATGGCTCCATGAAAAGCTCTTGGTATAGCTTGGCATACACTAGAAGGTTTACGCATAGTACCCATGGAAAGAAGAGTCTACTTTATTCTAGAAGTATTCTTGTACTCTAGAGTCTTCACTTAGATTGCTTTGTCTCATCTGCACATTGCAAGCCTTCCTTATTCTCTACCCCATACAATAGAAACTTTTCTACCTACATATTTCCCTGGTATATACTAGAAACATTGCATTCATCATACACTTAAGTGCTCTGAGGTGTCAATGGCACAATATGCCACCAATGAGGTTGTCATGGGTTTGGGTAGAAGATTACAAGCCTCAATAATATGTCACAAGAGCTTGTTGTGAAGAAAAAAAAAGCACATGTGGCCACTTCATGTTGTGGAAGAAATTCGACAACACAAACGTGTCACATGGATCATTCCATCTTTTCTCAAAGTCTACCTTCAAGAATCCAAAGGGTCCTCATTGAATGGTTTCCCCTACTCCTTTGAATACTACTTTAAACCATTGTATATTGAATATGATCATGAAAAAGCTACAGTAATCTACTAAAATAACACTTTGCAAGTTGCCAAAATATTCCATCTCATCCACCATAATGTGTAGATTTGTGACCCGCCATCGACTTTCTTGCTCAAACTTCTTCATGACCCCACCATGAATCATGGAGTGCATTTTGTTGATGCACTCAACTTTGAAATATCATCCACGTGACTATGCCGCACCGTAGATTTTGTATTGTGCATTAAAATGTCTACGTTAGTTATTGTGTACAATTGCTAGATACAACAACAAAATATAGAACATAGTTATCTTTGGACTACATCCCTTCAAGAACTCCCACTCCTCCCTAGAGACTTCCATCCCTTGGCATAAAGCTACAGTTAGGTATCATGCAAGCATCTCATAGGCATGAAAGCTAGCATCTTCTTCATGCATGCTCTCAAAATACTGAACTGGACTTTGGCATGTACTACACTGATATTTTGATCATGCTACCTCATGTTCTCTTATGGCTTTCTTGTACCTACGAAGCCACTTCTCCATGTGGATGCATCGTGTAATATACAAAAACAATTCACTTTCTTCTCCATGGCACCATCCATCCTCTTCTTTATTCCATTTTTGATCACCACATCTCCTATTAGTCGATCATCGTCCTTTAGTATCCACAACATCCTATTATCTGCATCCACCATCAATAGCCATATTGAAATATACATCAATACATCTGACAATGGCTCCAAAAAGAACATCCATTTGGTATGAAATAGCCCTACAATCTCCACTTTGTCCATGAGATGTGGTAAGAGGTGAGTACGTATTGTGGGCATACTCATGGGTAAGTAATTCTCAAAGAGATAGACTGTCTCCACTACTCCTTGCCTCGCAGACTCAATGGATGATGACTTGATCTCGTTTTGTGAGATCCACTATATTAAATCTGATAACTTATAAATCATCGAATATATCTCTGGAGTGAGACACCTCGTGATTGAAATCAATAGTATGAACTGGCAAAAATTAAAAACTATAGATCAACACAAGGTAATGAAGTATTGGATAGTCTTACTACCAATGTTGAGAAAAACTTGGAAAATCTTGTGCCAATCATGATATTTTATAACTCATGTTATTTGGTCATCTTTAGAAAATCGAACATCAGAGAATGCATCATACCCATCGGTGTACAAATAGATTTGAATTTTGTTTTCAGTATGTGCTTCTCTTTATTGGATAGAAGCCAAGGAGCATGAGGTAGTTACACACAACCATCGGAGCTCGTTTGTGACCAAAGTGCCTCCATCTTTCCTACCTCCATCTTTCCTACTTCCTTCAAATCCATTCATGCCCCCAGGGTGTCTCTCTTTCTTGTGATATGGTCCCACAACAAGCTGCTAACATTCTTGAAAATGTCCATGGGAGTGATCTACAAATGGATCCAATATGGCAACTTATAGAAAACTAAAACCATTGCATTTTGCTTGAAAGTGACTCTTCATGGACCATCTTTGTGGGAGCTCTCGCTCAATCTCCAAAGAGGAATTTCCTTTGGAACTTGATATAAATACTAGTAAAGCGTGTTCATTAATGGGCGTGCGACATCAATTGCTACTAGGAACAATGGTATTCTCGTTGTGTTGATAAAGAATGGCATGCACTACATGGTATAGAATGGCAATGCTATCTCGTCTAAAAGGGTATCTAATAGAGGGTGATAGTCTGCAGAGCAAACCAGCCATTTGTTAGCTTGGTACTCGGATTCATAGCAGCAATGGTCACAATTAAATTTAAGGCAAGGGTTCACACCTTCTATAGATGGTGGTGGTCTAAGGACGTCGGTTGATTATTTATGCGGTAGGAGAAATGCTACAACACGCTCGGCTAGTGAGGAGATTATGCAGGCAGAGACCTTTTGGAGCTACTTTTGGTGTACTCACAAGATCTGAAGCAGAAGCTACATTGTTGGATGGGCGCAGTGGTATGGGAGTTTTTACCCAATGCTTCTGGGCAAGGAGGCTATAGCCCTGAAGGCATGGCAGATTGCATGGAAGAAAGTGACGAAGGCAGGAATTGACGTTGAGATTGGGGGTCCCAAAGACAAACTCTGATCCAGCATCTAACATTCCAGAATAAGAAGAAGGAAAAGACGATGAAGAAAAGGAAGGAAATGCATGCAGTTGAAAGAAAGCGTCGTTGCAGTATGTTCGAAGAGTACTTGAAGATGGAAACTTGGTAGCTGGCGGCATCAGCGAAGCGAAGCAAACACGGAAGGTGACGAGAGATCGAAACAAAAAAGCTTTAAAAATGCTTTATGATTAAAGGCTTTAAGGCTTTTTGTGTTTTTAATGATTTATAAAAGTTTTTAAGCTTTAATGGAAGCTTAAGACATTAGAAAAGCTTTAGCTTTATAAAAGGCACAATGTGAGATAGAGAGAGTTCAAACCCATTTAAGGAGAAGAGAATGAAGTGCAAGGGGCCCTATCCTTTCCGTGTTACTCAAATTTGTGTCTTATGAGAGATGTGAGTAGAGGGTCCCATGTTGATCGACTTCTTGGAAACTCAGATGGTGAAGGAATGATGTAACAAATTTCAAAGATGTACGATGTGATTGTTTGTTTCCAAACTCAAATTTTAATGATTGGAATCTTGTTGATGCTCTACTTATAGTTTTTGAAGCTACAAGAGGCATATTTGGTCGTTTGTGTTCATGTGTTGGTTGTGTTGTGTTTGTGAAACATTGAAAATTTTCATGGTGAGTCATCCTTTGACAAAGTCAATTCCCTCATTGGCACTACTTATCATCTCATTTTCGGGTTGTGAGAGAGGCTTGTTTTTTATCACCACTTGCTAAACATCTCTTTTTTGGTGTCCCCACTAATAAAGAGTGCCGAAATTGACTTTGTCCTAGTTGTTTGATTTGAGTATGATTTAATTTTAATTTCTTAATTGCTTGAGATGGCTGATGATATTCCTGTGTACCATGGTAAGCAGACCAAGGATTCCCAAATATTTTTAGAAAAATTTGAGCTATGACATTGTTTAATCAAGAAAGTGACGGACCTTGAATATATACTCCATATTCTTAGATATCAATTGTATGGAGAAGCACAAAATTCATTAGTTGACATTGAGAGAAACCTGAAATCAAAAAGACATTCCCATAAGTTGGAATATGAAACCATTAGAACTGTTTTTCTATCTAGGTATTAAAAAAAACATTAGGAAAAAAATGAACTCACAAATGGGCCTTTTAGTCCCCCCCTCTCTCCTCCTTTAAAATAAGGAAAAGAGGGGAGAAAAATAGTAAAATAACCCTCCTCTCTCTTCACTTTTGCAATCTCGTTTTGCCTTTTTTATATTATCTACAAAGATATACTCAGATTCCTTCTCTCTCCTCATTGAAGAAGTCTTTTTCAACCAAATTTTATATTAAAAAAGGAGTTAGTTACAAGAGTGGGTGCTTCGTTTTCAATGCAAAATGATTAGTAGATACGAGGTAATTGATTTTTTAATAGAGGACAAGGAAAATGAAATTTTGAAAGTTCCTTTTAAGATATTTTGGGGATTTTTTATATCCTAGCTTTTGGTAAAAAAACAAACCAACTGGTTAAATTTCATGTTTTTTGAAGATGTTTTTGGAGGCAAAATAGAAATATCTAAAATACGAAAAGTCTTGGACATCCCTACTCTCTGAGCTATTTCCCCCCATATCTATACTCTCTCATGGTTCTATTGTGACCTCTTCTCTGTGTTCATGCAACCTTCATTAACAGAGTGAATTACTTACACCTTCCTTTCCCTTGGCACCTTTGTATACCTCTTTGTGCATCTCTACTCTACCTCTTGTGACAACCAAGTAGGCTCTCCGTTTCTATTAGTAGTAAAATGAATACGTGAAAGAAGGAGCTGCATATTGAGATAGAGATCGAATATACCCCATTATTCAAAAGAACCTAGCGTACCAGTGTCACCCCTCAGGTTTTGCAGAGTTAGAGGCAAATGGGATTGAAACATGTGGATTTGTGGGTTGATGGGGGAATCTACCCAATTGAGCCCTTAAACAATAGACCTCCAACTTTCTCAGGAATCACAAATTTGCTGAAGTATGTATGCGAGGGTGAAAATGGGTTACTTGGTTATATTAGGCAGCTCAATGATCAGGCATTCAAAGTATTTACAACTTGCCAGGAAACCATAAGAAATTGCCATAATGTGATCGCTGCACATCAACTTCATATAAAACAACTCATAGGACAAGTGGTACAACTGAATGACACTGTAATTCAACAAAACAATCAAATTATTTCAATGCAAGACACTATTCATGACATTGGTATCTCATATGAGGAGGCAAAGGCACAATTAGAAGACTTAAGAAAGATCAACAGCAAGCTAACACAGGAGCACAATTGAAAGAAGAAGCCAATCAATGAGTTAATTGTGAATAATGGCCAGTGGAAACGACGTATCAAAGCATGTAAGGTAGCTCAGAAAAAGAACCTAGGTGAGGGTGAGATTGGATCATGTATTAGTAGATTGGTGAAGGCAAGTACACTGGAAAACACTTTGAGCAATCGTAAGTTTAAGGCTGTGAAGGAAAAGGTGATTGAGTGCACATTAAAAGATGTGTCAAATGAGTTATCAGCTGTGGATGCACAATCTATTTGTGATAGGGCCGGCATTAGCACAACAACTTACTCAAAGATATTCAAAGGTGTGAAGGCTGAGTTTGGTCGTGTGCTGAAGAGAAATAGAATCGTGCCTCTTCCTTAACCTTCAAAGTTAATAGAGGCCCCATGGCAACTTAATACAAAGGTTTTGGAGTTGATAGGAGGTCCCATGCATGTTCAATGTGTGGAAACACTAAAGGTTGGGACCAAAAATGCATATGACGTGAAGTTCACCGAACTCAATAATTACTATTTAGATTTGAACAAGGTGCAGTCGACAATGGTAATGTACTACAATATGTATGTTGAGGAATGTAATGGTAAATTGCAGTTTGTTATAAAATTAGATGAAAGTGAGATCGTCAAAGAAGTAAAGCTTGAAAGAGTTAGTGTAACTTTGATGAATAGAGCTTTACAATTCGACAAGAATAACCCAGGGAACTTTAGTGTTCAATCCGAGTGCCATGTGTGGTGGCTTGTTACATTTGAAGTTCCTAAGGAAACATTTGAGGTGTTGCAGCTATTCTTTATGCACACAAGCATTCCAAGCATCATCGATTGTCAGGAACATGGTGAGATGCTCTCGATTAAAGGGTATGGTCAATACTTGGTTGAATAGCATCTTGCAGGAGACTTGAAAACTTTAAAATGCATATGTGGAATCTCCAATGGTGCAAATACAAAGAATCCATGCTTATATTGCTTGACAGAGACGGTGGAAGGAAAGGACAGAAAGAAGAATTGGCAAAAGGTGACAAGTGCTTCACCGACGTGCAATAGAGAAGATCCCACTTGAAAGCCCATCTTAAACATTCCCTTGGATTGTATTCACATTTTTTCATTGCATGCTTTTGTCAGAATCATGGAGAAACTTGTATATGAATACATTTGCTTTGCTTATAGGATGCAACCAGAAAAAGAAGCCATTGCAACGTGGAGGAATGTGGAGCGAGTGCTATCAGAAATTGGGCTACACAAGCATCAAATGATGATTGAAAAAGATAATAAGAAATCAGGAAAATCTGGTAACTTGCCAAAAAAGCCTTGCTTTGGAGGAGCAAAGGCTAGGAAGTTTCTCTCAGTACCCATCAATGAGGAAGGGAATGTCATGACTACGATGGGTGGAAAAAGTTACATTTTGCAGTTCCTGATCGAAGTAATGGAGGAAAAACAAGATTGACCAAAGCTAAGGTTTAAATAAGTCTTAACAAATTGGCTCCCTTACTTTGCAAGATAATTATTGTGTCAAAGCTCGAATTTTCATAATTATTTTTTGCTTCCTTGCGTCGGTCTGCATATCGAGCTCCTCCTTGCCTTGATGCAAAGTCATCTATATACAGTATGTCTTGAATTACAAAGTCAAATCAAACAATATATTTAGCGACTAACCTAGAGTTATCAAAAAGTGATGAAACTTGATGCTAGGGTGCGTCGGGTCCCCCAAAGTCCACCGATGAAATCTTGGCAAAAAATGATGCCAATAACTACCGACGCCGGACTTCGGACAGCAGGGCAGCTGCATGCATCATTTTTCGCCAACCAGATCATCTTGTATCTTTATTTCCTCGTGTGTTAGGGAGGCACCTCTTTGGGCAGAGGGATCTACAAACTCCTTGGTAGGAAGCTGGGGCCTTGGTTCGAACAAATCATGATGGGGCCTTGGTTCGAACAAATCATACTATAGTGCTTCAAATTCAGCATCGGACACAAGGTAATCTTCTTCAACTGAGGTTATATGCTCTTGTGCAGCTATGATCGCACTCACAGTATCTAAGCTTGTGCCATCATATCTTCCAATCTCTGCCGTTGTTAGATGTGCATCCATGTAATCATAATCGATCAGGTCTTCCATTGAATCCCTGACTAGGATAGAAAACAACTCTTCTTCCTTCATTTCCAAGTATTGCAGTACATCTGATAGAAGTAAGTATTGTACACCATCTACTTCAATGGGTGTCAAGGAGGCAAGGTTGGGTTTGTCGACTTGTGGCCGTTCTGAAGAAGATGGCACCATGAGAGACAACCCTTGCTCTGTCACCACTCGATATTCCTCTTCAACATTTATGAGCTCTTCAATCGGTTCTTCTCCCGTGTATGTGATAAAAACAACCTGTGGAGTTGTATCTTCATCGCTCTCCTCCTCTAGGTGTGTATCCAATGCAAGGAGGTAAATTGCCAATGCGTAATCACACTCCATGAGATCCAAAGGTGATATACCTAGTGCACTTCCCATGGGAACAGTGCATACTCTATGTAAAGGATCCACATGGGCCAGACACCTAATCACCACTTTTTGGTGATTCTTCCCTGCCTGAAATACCATGAGCTGTTCCAGAGGCACCCAAGTCATGTCAGATCCCTCGATGGAGTATGTGCATGTAGCAATGGTGCTCACAAAGTCTTCCAAAACCTGAAGGGAGGAATCCAGCGATGAGAGCACGCTTTCAAGGTTGAAGTTCTTAGAGAAAACCTGGAATATCTCGTCACCCTAGTTGGCAAAGATAGTCTCGTGGATCCACTCATCAAAGTGTGCGTGAGCATCCATTGTACCAGGTAGGAGGGATGTGGTGGATATAAAGAGATGAAGAGAGAAAGTGTGAAATGAAACAATGAAACTTGAAGAACTAAACTAGTTCTACCTTAAAAACCTTAAGTTTTAAACCATTAAGGGTTGTTCGCATACGATATTTAGTTATGGCTTTACTTACATCTTTGTAAAGTTTACATGCATATGTAAATGTGGTGATGTGGAAAGTGTATAACAAGTGTATGATTTTGCATAAATGCCATAATTTTTAAATATTGCGAGTTTGTAAGCGACAATATTCTATTGGCCAAAAAAATCCAAAAAGTTACAAGTGTTGGATATTACAACTTGTGGAATTGGGATTTTTAGGGAGACTCTACAATTTCTAAAATATGTGGAGCCACACACTTTCCGCTGGTAACAATATCCTTAGCTCGGCTTCGAATTTTCCTACCATGTAGTTTAAAATAGAAGCTAACAGGTGGATTTTGCATTAACATTGTAATTTCCTGGCACATTATACTCAAGGGCAAATCATCCTCCATTTGCAACACTTGGGGCTCATGGCCCTCACAAATGATAGTAACATCCACAACTGCACTTTCACGCATGTCTTGATCAAGGCACAACCATTTACCCTTGAGCATCTTCCATCTACGATACTTGAACACTAGGCATAAAGTTTGTCATGCGACAAAGTACTTATAATTGGAAAGGAAAGTTAGATGATTCATCCCAAAGTAAGATAATAGTCAACTAAGAGAGAAAATTTTTACCTGAAAGCCATGTTCCTTTTTGTGACTTGACACTCCACTGTGTTAGGACTGTGAGTTATTTTTTATGTCCAAGTTTTTCCTAGAATCCTTGTTACATAATCCTCTGATGTATTTTTTATGACGTACGTGCTTTTGGTACGTCTCAAACCCTTACATTCCTTGAACATGTGTGCAAAACTTGTAATCGGTATGAACCAGCTTAGATGTACATTCTTTGAGCCGGTGGTTGGCTTTATAGAATTCAATATGTCTGCTGAAATTTTTGTGCTACACATGTGCAAAATGTCGCTACTACACAATGGCCATTCTATGCTATTGAGATTCGATATGTGCATATACTCAAGGGTTCCATATTCTCGACTCCCCTTGGATAATATGTACTTTGAGTCATAGAAAAACAAGGTCCTCTACGAGTTGCTTAGTTGTACGCCCCTCAAAGAGCAATCTACTGAGAGTAGAGTTTTGATCCTGAGAAGTGCTTAAAAATAGCAAAAAATTACGAATATCAAGGGAAAAATATTCAACGTCGAAGGCGGCGGCTCGATCCAGGACGATTTTAAGTGTCAAAGTACTTTAAAGGCGCCCGAGCGACACTTGGTGATTTTTCATAATTTTTCAAACTGTCGTGCAGGTTGTCACGAGTTATCGGCCAATGCGGGATGCCGAGATGGATGCCCAGGATTTTTCAGAGCTCAATTCGGAGTCCGGACGGGGAAGGAGCCCAAAAACCGGGCAAGATACGAAGAGATGGACATGAGTTTGGCCAAAGGAGTGGTGACCTTTAGGGCCTAGGGGGCATTTTATGCCAAATTTGTGACTTAGCATGAAATCGTGGCATCTTGGAGAGGAGAAAAACGTGGAGAACATGGCGCCTGTTTGCGCCTGATTTTTCCACTCCCTCTCTTGATTATCATCATGCTGGTTGTGAGCAACCCCCCACAATGATTATGGGGCTTCATTTCCCTCTGCTTGCTGGTCATATCGTCGTGCTTCGCTCCTCCAATGGTGGTCTCTATGAAGATCTCTGATTTCAGTCTTTCTCTCTCCTCCCTCCCTCTCCTCTAAAAGGGCAGATTCATGTGGTGAAGAAGAAGAAGAAGAATAGATGACGGATGCTTGTCCAATGAACACCGGATTGCTCTATGGTTCAAGAGGAAATAAAAACCCGCAACCCGCAAAGAACGGTAATTTCATTTTTACAAAGGAAATTGATGTTTTATGCAATTTGCTTCATGAAGATTTGTTCCCATGGGATGATTATGCATTACGTTATTGTTTACTATGAGTTTGATCAGTTGATGCTCAGAAAATCAGAAAATCATAAGTGTTGTGATTGAAATTAATGGTGTAAAACTCGTAAAACACGCAAAATAGGGAAAAATTGGGTGTTTTTGATATATAAATGGAAAATATAATAAGACACACCAACTAAATTTGTGTTTTTACTACAAATGAACCTAAGGGCCACAGCCCACAACTTATTTTGTATTTCCAGTTATTTAATATTATAAAAAATACAAGAAAAATAGGAAAGATGGGGAAAAATAAGGAAAAAATGGATTTTGAGTGCCGAAAATTAAGGAAAAATAAGAACCATATTCGTGTATGTGTGGGGGGTCTGATGTATGAGGTTTAGCCTCAGTTCAGCTCTACCTTTATGTTTTAGTGAGTTTTTATTGCTTTTCATACAATAAAAACATGGAAAATATTACCCTAAACCGATCAATAATGCACAATCTAAACGGCGAGGGGGTAGAGAGAATGAGAGTGGTGTTTAAGTGCTGAGAGAAAGAAAAGGATGATTGTTTTTATCTATGCATATCATATAGATCGATCGTTAATTTGAAATTAAGAACCTAGTAGCACGAGGGTTTCTCGGTGCTAGGTTCATGCAACGCCGCATACGAGTGATAGTCAATTTCATTGAAAGAATGCTTTTGCACTAGCACAAATGCTGATTTTCTTAATTTTTTGAGTACATGGACATTCACAATTTTCATGAAGCATAAAATGATAAAAGGTATCAGACAATACCTCCTAGATGCATAGCACCTGTATTCTCTAGATCATGACCAACGTTGATGAGTGAGTAAGGTTGTCCAAGCTGTAGGTAGACGTGGGTCCTAGGGGAAAGAAAGTGAGAAAAATGGTACATCTTGGAATGAAATAATTGGTAACTTGAGTGGAAATATGTGCGATATTGTGTTTTATGTTGAGCGACGCATCGAGGGGCCAATCCCCAAGGTGTAGGAGAGTCGCAGTGAGGTAGTGGCAGTCAGCCGTGGGAGGACCTCCTATGTTTGTACTTCATGCTATTTGGCAATGTGTTGGGACTCCCTCTGAGGAGTGTTAATTGGGTTAGAGTTGGACTACGAGACGTGATACAAACGCAAGATGTTTAGGAAGGCAATGTATGATGTATGTGTCATCAACGCTCCTGGCCGTGAGGCCGTGGGGTTGTTGAGCGCATGATAGAGGTCCGGCTAGTGCATGAGCTAGTGTCGGCCCGTTTTAGGTCCCATCAGTGGTGTCTCTGCCGGGAGTCACTTATAAGTGGTGGTTTTTGGATTTAGGGTTTCTAGGGACCAAAAGGAAGTTGGTTTATATCCTCTAACAAGGACCATCAAGCCGAAATCCAAAAAGCCGAACGTGCTGAGAGGGCTAGATGGTGGTTAGAGATCGTAAGCCATTATTCTCCTCAAAGGAGTAGTCCAGTATGTATACGAAGCAGTGGTCTTAGTCACCTAACTACTCCACTTATTCCATTAGGGGCAGGAGGAAGCATAAGTTCTTCCTCTTCTCCACCAAGTTTACCCACTTCAAGTGGGGGTGTGAATCTGTCATTTCAAGCTCCTACTGCTAATCCGATTGTCACCATGGCATAGCCTATTGCGATTCCTACAGGGACGCCGGATTCACCCACCTTAGGAGTTCCCTTCCCCATTTTTAATGGGTTAGCGGAAGAGGATGCAGAATTTCACATATGTGAATTTCAGAGATTGATGTTCAATTATCGCATCTAGGACGAGGGACATCTCATGATGTTCTTCAATATGATGTTAAAAGGAAGGGCTGTGGTATGGTATCATAGCATAGAGTCTGGAACCATGACCACCATTGATCAATTCTATGCATCTTTCTGAGCGGAATATGCCCTTGAAAGAGGTGGCCAATATTGGTTGCGGGTCTTGAATGTAACACGTCAAGATCCTCACGAGAATGTAAAAGCATATGCTAAGAAGTTGAAGGAAGTATTCCGTAAGTTACAAACTTACATTCCCATTCCGCCGACTGCCCAATTGCAATATTTTTTGCATGGGTTGGACTTTAATATCCTAGTACAATTGAGCTGTGTGGCCTTGGCAGATATAGACACCGCTATTACGCGGGCAGAGGGAGTAGAAGCACGATTAAAAACGGCCTACTCCTCTCGAATGAATGTTAATGGGGGTTTAGGATCTAGCGGCAATCCATTATTGATGAATGGAAGTCAAGGGATGCCCATGACTAACCCTATTGGGAGAGGGAGTATGGTTTCGAATGTACCTTTATTACTGGCTCCTCCCAATGTGACTATGCCCATAGCAAGTCAATTGGCTCCACCAAATGTTGGAGGCCAAGTTTCAAATTCTAATGTTGTTCCTGTGGGTCAATAGCCAATGCCAAATCAGATGGTTAGGCCAATGAAACAATGGGTTGACGATCGAGGCTATGAGTCGAGTGCATCTAATGTCCTTGGCTAAGTTAAGGACATGATGAAGCATTATACCGACATGATTTCCAAACAATATCGACAAATAGCCATCGATGTTAATTTCTTGAAGAATCAACAAAATTTGATAGGGAGTCGATGCCCTGAAGAGGGTGGACCCTCTAGATTCAGTTGTAAATGGTGTGGTGGACAGCACTTCCCCAGAAATTGTCCAAATGTGAAATGTGATGTTTGTGAAAAGTCGGGCCATTTAGCTACTACCTGTTGGAGTAAGATTAGTTCTCTCCAACAAGGGAGTAAACAACCGGGCCCAGTGAATTATAGAGCGCAAGGAAATAACTTGCAGCAGAATGATGCACCTACGCAAATATTACAGAGGGGAAAAATAAATATAGAAGAGTTGCCACAAGGAAACGGAGTCATCCTTATTGAGACTGTACAAGTCAATCATGTTGAAACCTCTAACTTAAGAGCCGTGATAAGAGGCCAAAAGGCTAAAGAGGTTGACAAAGATAATACAAAACCGGTTGAGGTAAACCCTAAACAAGGGGATAAGGGGACGCAAGTCCAGAGTCCTAGCATAGAAGGGGGACCGCTATAGCCGGTTGACAGAAAAGGCGACCCTAAAAAGAATGAGGCAGTGCCAAGAAAGAAGGCAAGAGCTAAGAAAGAAGCACCAAAATCGGTCCAAAGACCAAAAGAGAGGATGGTTTGGCGAGAAAAGAGAGCTTTGGCTACTTATCATGACTTTGATTTAGCAAGTTCTCTTTGCGAAGTTAAACCAGATGTGAACCTCCTGCAATTGATCAAATTATCTCCAAGAGTACGCAAGGAATTTAAGAAGATCCTGCGTATTGGGTATATTGTGGAACCTTTGGGCATAGCGCGAGTAGGGGAAGATTGATTTGACCATGCTGAAAAGAACTGCCCTAGGGTTCCAGCTTATGTAGATGGAATATTAGTGGAACATGCCATTGTAGACACTGGATCCTCCGTCAACATCATGAGTTCAGAGTTGATGGAGAGGTTGGGTCTAGGCATCCAGAAAGACAGCTCCACCCTTCTGAGAATGGCTGATGATAGTTTAAGGCAACCAAAAGGTTGTGTTACTAAGGTCCATGTTACAGTTGCGAGTGTAGAATGTTTCTTGGACTTTAGGGTGATAAGATTTGCAGGACGTCCTAGCTATCGAGTTTTGCTAGGTAGGCCTTGGATCTTACGAACAGACTGTCAAGTCGATATACCCGCCGGTCGAGTGGTTCTAGGTAGAGGTGCTAACCGAGTAATAGTCGATGCTTATCCTGAGTCTCCTCAAAGTGAGAGAGCTCCTTTATCTTCTAAGGAATTAGAGACATCGGATGATCCATCTGGTAGTGAGACGTCGTCCAGTGATGAATCTAAAGAGGGGCCCACTACAGAGGATATCTATCAGATAACTCTAAATGAGCCGATAGAGCCACAAGATAGGATAAGAGATGCGGATGTGATTGAGTTAGACCTTGGCACGCTGATTGATTCGCGGCCAATTAAATTAGGTTCTATGCTCAGTTCAGCAGAAAGGGAGGACTATGTGTCCCTAATTCAAGAATTCCACGATATCTTTGCCTGGAGTTATGACGAGTTGAGAGGTATTCCTCCTAGCTTGGCTGTTCATACTATTCCTGTAAAAGAAGGCAGTCGTCCTATGCGTCAGAAGATAAGGCGTATGCCTTTTGAATTGAGGGAGGGGCTGTTTGAAGAGTTGCAGAAGTTAAGGAAAGCTGGTTTGATCTTCCCTGTTCAATACACAGAATGGTGTTCACCAATTGTTATCAGGAAGAAGAAAAACAACCATATCCGATTATGTGTGGATTTTAGAGAGCTGAATAAGCAGACAATTAAGGATTACTACCCATTGCCATTTATTGACCAGATTTTGGATCAGTTAGCGGGTAGGGAGATATATTCGTTTATGGATTGCTTTGCAGGATATAACCAGATGGAAATTGCAGAAGAGGACAAGTTGAAAATGACTTTTATTACGGTCTTTAGTACATTTGCGTACCATGTGATGGCCTTTGGTTTGTGTAATGCACCTAGAATGTGGCAAAGAACAGCAGACAAGACCTTTGGTGACATTTTCCTAGATGAATTGAAAGTATTTATTGATGACCTGGGGGCAGCCATTGTAAGGGAAAGGATGTTGATTATTTTGAGAAATTGCTTTGAGCGTTGCAGACAATTTTGTATCGCTCTTAACCCACGAAAGTGTGTCTTTGGAGTACCTTATGGGCTATTGCTAGGCCATGTGGTCAGTTCAGTAGGGATAGCAACTGACCCTGAAAAGATCAAGGTCATAGTTGCTATGAGTCCACCACGCACTCTGAAAGAGGTTCATAGCTTTCTATCATCGATAGGGTACTATCGAAGGTTTATCAATGCCTTGGCAGAAAGAACGTTGCCATTAACGAATTTATTATCCTTTAGTTGTTCATTTGAATGGAGCCACCCTTGTAAGGTAGCTTTTGAGGATGTGAAACAGGAGCTAGTAAAAGCACCCCTTTTAAAAGCACCTAAAAGAGGTGAGGTGTTCTATATATTTTCAGTAGCCACTATGTAGAGTATCAGCTGTTGTTTAGCCCAAATCTGGGAGGAAAAGTGGTATCATCCAATAGCTTTTGCTAGTCAAAAATTGGGCATTTCAGAGATCAATTATACCAACATGGAGAAGTTGTGTCTTGCGATGGTCTTTGGGACTAAGAAATTCAGGCACTACATCCTCTATGAAAAGGTAGTATTCTATACGAAGGCGGAAGGACTTAGATTGCTTATGAACAAGTTGCAACCGCCTGATCATTTGGCAAAGTGGTTAATCACTTTGCAGGAGTTCGATTATGAGATTAAGAGTAAGCCACCGAGGTTGCAGGGTATTGTGGAATGCCTTGTGGATTTCGGGGAGCCGAAAGAGACTTTGGCTGAAGGAAGTGATATTGAGGAAATGTTTAAAATTGACACAGCTTCTATTCCATCTTGGTATGCTGTTATTATGCACTATCTATCAATAGGAGAGACAGAAGCTGGTTTGTCAAAGTCTGAAAAGAGGAAAATCAAACAACAGGCATTGAAGTTTTCCTTAATCGCAAGAATACTGTATCGGCAGGGTGTTGATGATATCTACTGCCCATGTGTGATGCCTGATGAGGTTCCTTTCATCTTGGAGGAGTACCATGACTCTACATGTGGAGGGTACTTTGGGAGACGGTTGACAGCGTAGAAAGCTTTATGAGCTGGATATTGGTGGCCATCCATCTTCCAAGATTCTTTTGAGTATGTAAAGCGATGTGATACATGTCAAAGGCATGACAGTAGAGAGAATAGGAAACGCCCACTTACACTTATCATGGCTATCCTTCCATTTGAGAAGTGGGGCATTGATTTTGTGGGTCCTATTACCCCATCGTCTACTATCCAAAAGAGGTATGTTATAGTAGCCACTGATTATTTTACAAAATGGTCAGAAGCACGGGCGACAAGGCAGGACAATGCCAAAGAGACTACAAGTTTCCTGTTAGAATAGATTATCTGCCGCTTTGGTCCACCGAGGGAATTAGTGTCGAACCGTGGAACCCATTTTCTAAATAAGGTGATTAAAAGATTGACAGAAGCTTGGCAAATCAAGCACAATAAAACGACTCCTTATAATCCACAAGCGAATGGGCAAGTTAAAAGTACTAATAAACAGCTTGTGGGTATCTTGTCTAAGATAGTCTCTGAGAAGAAACGAGACTGGGACAAGAAGCTGTATATGGTAGTGTGGGCGTATAATACCACGTTCAAGCGAGCTACCGGCCATACTCCATTCAAATTGGTTTACGAGGAAGAGTGTGTGTTACCCCTTGAAATTGAGTTGCCAACCATACGGTTTGCAATTAACCATTCTTTGGGAGATAAGGATTCCCTTTTTGAACGTTTCACGACTATAGCCCACCTGGATGAGCTAAAGTTGCAGAGCTTATTACACCAGGAGGTAGCCAAGCGTCGAATGAAGCAGTTGCATGACCTTAGAGCGAAGAAGTAGACCTTTAAAAAATGGCAATTAGTCCTCTATTATGATGAGCGTAGGGAGTTATTTCCAGGGAAGCTGGAACCCAAATGGGATGGCCCCTACAAGATTGCCAAGTTAGGGAAGAATAGGTCTATGGCCCTATTAGCTAATTTATAGGGAGTAGAGTTTAAAAATAAGGTTAATCTTAATAAGATTAAGCCTTATTATTTCTAAATATGCTAATACAGAGAAATGCATTGCAGGTCCATGCTAGGGATGATCTGAGACCTGCGGAAGAGCTTAAAGTCGGTTGATGGGTCGATTAATCCCATATTTGGAGCACCCATATCTGGAGCAAAGATACCATCAGGGGAAACTCATCTGGTGGAGCAAAGGATACAAAGTGATTGAGCAAGAAGACGGAACCTTTGTGTGGAAGATCAAAGTCTTCTGCCATCACTGCTTACATCTGTTGACGAGTATCCCTGTTGAGTTCAATGAAGAAGGTGGGATGGAGCCGTTAGTTCATCCTCTGAACATGCTAAACTTTGATTACCATAATTACGAATAGAGGAGTTCGTGATGGCCGGCTCTGTAAACCCATTGTGGACGTATACAGTACATTTTGACGGAGCGTCCAAGGGCCCTAATAGAAAAGGAAGTGTTGGAGTAGTATGAACAATTGATCATTGCCTTGCGAAGGCCTAGTAGGTTCCTGGGGATGAGTCAGACCCGGGGCCGATGCCTTATCTTCCTAGGGGTGGCATCTTGCTAGAAAAGGAGAAACTAAGGATGGTTGGAGCAAAAATAAAAGTGAGTGTCAGAAAAGGATTAAGTGTCGCCTTGCAAGGGCTTGGTAGGTTCTTGGGTACCGAGACAGGTCATGAGGCCGATGCCCTGTTCTCCTTGGGTCACTCCGCTCAGCTCCCTCCTTTTTACATGCCCGAGTATGTCCATAAAATAAAACCCTAAAAGAAGAAGTGTGCTAAAAGAAAATACTTTATGATTAGGCTATAGGAGTCCTCGCCTAATAGGAGCTCCTAGTTGTGTTGTCCTTAGGTAAGTAGGTAGTTCAGACCACCACTTAGGGCAACCTCTTTGATAGTTGTTTTTCGTTTGGCCGTGTTGGAGTAGTCGGTTAGTGACTAGCTTGGGACATTCTATCAGATTATGCTAGGCCTACTCCTTGTGGATGTCATGCCTTGGTTTTGTCAAGGGGTAGGGAGAGCGTTGTGCTGTGTTTAGTATGTATCTATTTTGTATAAGCTTGATGCTTCCTTTGGTTGTTTTGTGCAGATCTATTGTGGGATTCGACGGGCTGAGTCGCCCTATCCCGTGGTCGCCAATGAGAGCAGAGTTTTGATGCTGAGAAGTGCTTAAAAATAGCAAAAAATTACGAATATCAAGGGAAAAATATTCAACATCGAAGGCGGCAGCTCGATCTAGGACGATTTTAAGCGTCAAAGTGCTTTAAAGGCGCAAGCGACACTTGGTGATTTTTCATAATTTTTCAGACTGTCATGCGCATTGTCACGAGTGAAACCGAGCAAGATACGAAGAGGTGGACATGAGTTTGGCCAAATGAGTGGTGACCTTTGGGGCCTAGGGGGCATTTTATGCCAAATTTGTAACTTAGCATGAAATCGTGGCATCTTGGAGAGGATAAAAACGTGGAGAACATGGCGCCTGTTTGCGTCCGATTTTTTCGCTCCCTTTCTTAATGATCATCATGTTGGCTGTGAGCAACCCCCCACAATGATTATGGGGCTTCATTTCCCTCTGCCTGCTGGTCATATCGCCGTGCTTCGCTCCTCCAATGGTAGTCTCTATGAAGATCTCTGATTTCAGTCTTTCTCTCTCCTCCCTCTCTCTCCTCTAAGGGCAGATTCATGTGGTGAAGAAGAAGAAGAAGAATGGATGACGGATGCTCGTCCAATGAAGACCGGATTGCTCGGTGGTTCAAGAGGAATGAAGATTGCTGATTGTGGACTGTCATGAGCATTAATGGCTGTTGGAAATCAGTCCCGAGACATGGCAAATAAAAACCCACAACCCGCAAAGAACGGTAATTTCATTTTTACAAAGGAAATTGGTGTTTTATGCAATTTGCTTCATGAAGATTTGTTCCCATAGGATGATTATGCATTATGTTGTTGTTTTCTATGAGTTTGATCAGTTTATGCTCAGAAAATCAGAAAATCATAAGTGTTGTGATTGAAATTAATGGTGTAAAACCTGTAAAACACGCGAAATAGGGGAAAATTGGGTGTTTTTGATATATAAATGGAAAATATAATAAGACACACCAACGAAATTTGTGTTTTTGCTGCAAATGAACCTAAGGTCCACATCCCACAACTTATCTTGTATTTCCAGTTATTTAATATTGTAAAAAATACAAGAAAAATAGGGAAGATGAAAAAAAAACGGAAAAATAGATTTTGAGTGTCGAAAATTAAGGAAAAATAAGAACCATGTTCGTATATGTATGGGGGGTCTGATGTATGAGGTTTAGCCTCAAATCAGCTCTACCTTTATGTTTTAGTGAGTTTTTATTGCTTTTCATACAATAAAAACATGGAAAATATTACCCTAAACCGATCAATAATGCACAATCTAAACAGCGAGGGGGTAGAGAGAATGAGAGTGGTGTTTAAGTGCTGAGAGAAAGAAAAGGATGATTGTTTTCATCTATGCATATCATATAGATCGATCGTTAATTTGAAATTAAGAACCTAGTAGCACGAGGGTTTCTCGGTGCTAGGTTCATGCAACGCCGCATACGAGTGATAGTCAAATTCATTGAAAGAATGCTTTTGCACTAGCACAAATGCTGATTTTCTTAATTGTTTGAGTACATGGACATTCACAATTTTCATGAAGCATAAAATGATAAAAGGTATCAGACAATACCTCCTAGATGCATAGCACCTGTATTCTCTAGATCATGACCAACGTTGATGAGTGAGTAAGGTTGTCCAAGCTGTAGGTAGACGTGGGTCCTAGGGGAAAGAAAGTGAGAAAAATGGTACATCCTGGAATGAAATAATTGGTACCTTGAGTGGAAATATGTGCGATATTGTGTTTTATGTTGAGCGACGCATCGAGGGGCCAATCCCCAAGGTGTAGGAGAGTCGCAGTGAGGTAGTGGCAGTCAGCCGTGGGAGGACCTCCTATGTTTGTACTTCATGCTATTTGGCAATGTGTTGGGACTCCCTCTGAGGAGTGTTAATTGGGTTAGAGTTGGACTACGAGACGTGATACAAACGCAAGATGTTTAGGAAGGCAATGTATGATGTATGTGTCATCAACACTCCTGGCCGCGAGGCCGTGGGGTTGTTGAGTGCATGATAGAGGTCCGGCTAGTGCATGAGCTAGTGTGGGCCCGTTTTAGGTCCCATCATCTACCGATTTCGAGGTGGTAACACTTAAAAGAACTAGTGAAACTCTCAACATTTTGCCACTCACAGCAATCCGATGGTATACTTTTGTAAATACAAGACAAGTTGTTACATAGGTATCATGAAAGTTCTCATTCTCAATGAGTTGCAAATACTTACTGTTTGCAATATTTCATTGAAAGGGCATAGTGGGCGCAATAATGTGTATTTGTTTTTGCATGAATACATGTTGTACAAACGCCTCTGTTACAAGGTGAGAATCAACATTCCTTTGTCTGAGAGCCAAAATTTTACCCTTCAAGCGCTTTTTTAAACAGACATAAACATTGATATCAAAACACATGTGGATATATACATCAACACAAAGTATAGATTTAATTTCAAGACATCACTTTAATCATACCATTTACATGAAATATAATGAAAAGAATAGCACAAAAATACTCAGAGAATTTTGCCAAAATAAATTTTATTATAATGAAGAAGAGTTTGATTTGACTCAATACATTGTATGAAATGTGGGTATTATAGAGTAGTTGTTACAAGGATAGCACCCACATGGCATGCAAATCTTAATAGGCACATTGGATTGACACCTGAGATATTCTAAGACTCAACACATTGTGTGTTATATGGATGATATGATACAAGAGTTCCATGGATCATTGCCAATTGTCATGGAGATCCAAATGGACACATAGGACCAATAAAGCAGAGGATTTTTGAACCATCGACTTCCAACAGATCCATATTATCCAACACAAAGGAATCACTCACCACATCAAAATAGTTGATGGAGAATTATATGCTTCATCTAAACCTTGTACAATACTTGCATGTACAAAAAAACACATGCATGAATCTCTTTTAACAAAAATACTTGCATGAATCCCTTTTAGCAAAAATATATATAGATAACTGCATGAATAGAAGCAATACAAAACAGGTCCAATTTACCTATAAGCTAATTTGCTAAAGATAAGATTGAATCATTGCTAATCAAAACCCATTGCAAATGATGGACATAAGAAAACATCAATCCCATCAAATATAAAAGTTACTTATTAAATGAATAAATTTTGGCACCACAAAATATGGTAGATTTACTTGTAAATTGAGCTACAAAATCTCTGCTCTACCTTGTGTTAAGTGTTGTAACAACAATTGATCCTTAAGTTAGAACTAGCATCAAACCCTATTGTAAAGATAGTAGAAAAGGGATAATGCAGAGAGGAAGAAAGAGAGAGTTTGTGTGAGTATGTGGTAGAGAGAAAGAAATGAGCATCTATCCAATCTTGCCCAAATTGATCTCTGCAAAAGACAATTTTGCAAGAGTTAGTATTTACATGAAGGTATACTGAAAAAATAGTAGAAAAGAGGATATATAGACAGAGAAAGAGAGAGGGAGAGAGAGATAAGCACTTATGCAATGTCACCCAAAATGATCTCTGCAACAAAGCAACAACAAGGGTTAGAACTAACATTGTGTTGTATTGAAAAGATATCAGCAAAAAAAAAAAAACCAAACAGAGAGAGAGATTAACACCTTTGCCTCTTGCTCCAAATAAATTCTGCAAGAAAACAACAATTAGAACCAATATCAAATTCTATTGAAAACACAACATAAAAGAGAAACAACACATAGAGAGAGGGGGGAAAGAAAGGAGAGAGAGAAGAGCACCTCTGCCTCTTGCCCCAAACAACCTCTGCAATAAAACAACAACAACAGTAAGAAACGACATCAAACCCTATTGAAAAAATAGCAAACAAGAGAAAATGCAAAGAAATATGGGCACCTATGTTTTGCCCAAAATCTGGAACTGCATGGAGAAGAAAGTGCAGAGGTAAGCAGAACGCTCAAAACCCTAATTACTCTTAGCCAGCATGGAGCTTCAATGGAGACAAAAATTCACAAATATAGAGAAGAGAGGGAAAGTGGTCTGTCACTCAACTTTTGGGTCAAATTGATTTTGTGAGAGGGAAAAAAATCGAAATTTAAAATTCTTCAAAAAAAATGGGGAAAATGTGAGGTGAGAGAAACTCAAATTTTGTGTACTATTCATTCTCTGTAAGCACTCGTACACAACAATTGCTTTCATAAACGATGTAACATTTATGAGCCAATTAAAAATCAGGTCCAATAATCTATCCACAATCCTCTCAACAAACTAAAAAACAAATAGATTCAATGGCACATTTCTCTCAAGCAATTCCTCTATAGGTAAACAAAAATTATCCATGAAATTCTCATCAAAATTACCAAAGTTTTTCGATCTAAAAGCTTCAAGATAATCCTCACCATTAAAGGAGAACACATCATTCTCCAAAATCTTTAAATCCCACCCATCCACCCTAGTAGAAAACATGTTACTTCTAGAGTTTCTAAACAAAAGTTTGACACTTTCTTTGTTACTAAAATCTAACTCATCCATAGATTTATCTATGAAATCATGAAAAACTTCTCCAAAAGATTCTATGCAAGGATCTCCCTCCTCAATATCCAAATCAAGCACTACATTAAAAGGAGTCAACTTTGGGCTCACAACACCACAAGAACCAAATGTATCAACATATAGGAATACTCTAGGATACCCAACCACACCACTTAACTCATTAACAATACATGACTCCATTGAGTTTTTCACATGCAAAGAGTGGTAAACACCTTCCATAGTATCCTTACAAACAACCTCAGGAGAAACTTCACAAGAAATTGAAAAGGCTTCGATGTTTATAACATCACAAATAATATTGATGACTCACAAGACTCACCAAAGTCACAGACAACAATACCATCATGACAAGAGTTAGAACCCATAACCTCAATACTATTTTGATTAACACCTACATCCAAAAACTCACTACCAATCTCAACAACCTCAACGTCATCAAGCAACAAATCTGAAACCTTAACTTCATTTTTAAATCTTTCAACTTCTAAGCCCTCCCCCTCATGGTTTTCTAAAAGACTCAAAAAATCCTCTTCAATGCTCTCTTTATCTCTCAAACACGTAAATCCATCTTTAGGCTTACTACTATCAAGGCAAATAAGCTCACTCTCAAAGTTTCCACTACTCATTTCAACACTCTCAAGACTATCAGAACTATCATCACTCCTTTCTTTATTAGCAACATCAAAACTTTCTTGACTATCATCTTCCCCTAGAGAACATGAAATATCTTGGCTCTTTAAACACTCTAGTCTCTTCCTAACTTCCCTAAGACTCAGTTCCATCTCCATTTTATCTCTGTGTATCTCAAAAACTCACCTTCATAGCTCTCAAGCTCCAAAGTAATGTCAGTAGATCCCTCCTCATTAGATAAGTCACTAATCGCTTGACTAGAATTATTAGTGCTCAATGGATATGAGCTCACACTCCTAGATTCTTCATTCAAATCATATTTAGTCAAACAAGTATTTTTTTTCTCAACCGCCCTATGAATATTCTCCTCACGAACTTCAATTGATCCCTCACAAGTCAACTCATCTCCCTTAAATAGTGAATATAGTAGACCTCTCTTAGGATAAGCATAACTAACTCTCTTCTCCTCAAAGACTTTTCTCTCAACTTGCATTGATCTCAACCTCTCCCATGGTTCTTCAAATTTGAAGTTTAATCCTAACTCTTTTTTTTTGTGGTCTTCTTCTCTTGATATTTTGCTATCTTCACTACCTCCTCAAAGGTATTAGAGTTCTTAATCTCTAATTTCACTCTATGGACATTTGATTTTAATCCATTTACAAAATACCGTATCTTCAACATACCTCAAGCTATCTCACACTACAAGGGTACACACATATAGCGATGCTAAGTAGCGACATTTTTTTTCAGCGTTGCTATTTGTGTCGCTAAAAACGTCGCTATTTGCATCTTACTACGGTAACATTTCGCGAAAACCCGAACGTTTCTTTCAAATGAGCGTGCGAAGGCGGAGAGAAAGAGAAAGGGAGGTGAGCAAGGAAGCAAGCCGCGAGCCGCACGTAAGGAGAGGAGCGTCACCCACACGAAGAGGTCATGGAAGAAGAAGAGAGCACGATAGTATGCCCTGTTTTGGTTTCTTTACAATCTTTGTTTTGCTTTGCAATGTAGGTTAGAAAGTGTTGGTTTCTCTTCGATCTTTGTGTTGCTTTGTGTTGCTTTGCAACGTAGGTTAGGAAGTGTTGAAAGAGAGAGAAATGGAAGCAAGTGTTTTCAATTTTTTTCTTGTGTTGGTTTTTATTCTTTGCAATGTAGGTACGAAAATGTATGTGTGTGAGCATAATTTAGAGCCGACCTTAAAGATAGATAAGTTTAGAGCCGAACTCAAAGAGATAGGTACGAAAATTTAAAAAAAAGGACCTAAAATATATATAGTGGAGTGGTCCCAATATACAATATAGAATCGTTATTAAATTATCATTCCATTACATCGTAGTCAAGATGTCTAGCACTCATGACCAACATGGTGGTGATCGTGAGGCTTGGCTCAATCAACGTGTCCCCTGTCCATGTACGCAATGCAAATTGGCCATTCGTTAGAAACGTCGTTTGTCCATAGAGCATATGCAACAGTATGGAGAGTTTTGAGTTGAGATAATCGACCAAGCAGTCTTGAATTACGAGATTGCGGTAAGTTCTCTCTCATTACGTACTATATGATATGTAATTGATTTAAGTATAGCAGTTTGGGGTTATCTTAGAAGTTAGCTCCTTAACGTCCTTTACAAGGTTAGGGCCCTGTTGATACATTGTAGTCCGCAGATCTCTTGCATCCAGTAAGACGGGTTCATCCGCGCTCTATACAAATGCCGTCCGAGATAACTAACTGTCTCATAGAAGGTGATAACTCACAACCCCCTTCTATGGGTGAGAATGATGGAGACATGGACGATGATCCTCCTGCTTTTTTGGAGCCCAAGTTAGAGGGCATGATCAAATCATTGCTTCCGACGGACTCAGAATCCCAAGATACTTTAATTGCAGAGGCTGCCATTCCATTGTATGATGGGAGTCGGGTATGCCATTTGAAGACACTTCTTGCATTCTTGAGCATACAAATAAAGTATGGATGGAACGATGCGAGTGTGATAGAGCTATTCAAGTATATTATGATATGTATGATTCTTTATTGAAAGCCATTAAAATGTGCTATGTAGTACTCTAATAAGTGCTTCATTGCAATTTGTAGAACGTTGAAATCTTACATTTTGCCTACCCAAAACACAATGCCTGAGTCTCGTGATGATGCAAGACAAGTGCTGCGAAAGCTAGGCATGGATTATAATTGCATTCATGCTTGCCCCAATGATTGTGTTCTCTTCCGGGGAGAGTTTGAATTGTTGGCCACATGTCCCAAGTGCAGTGCGAACAGGTATCGAAATGACTTGCAAGGACAGACTGTTCCGCAGAAGGTTTTGAGGCACTTTCCGCTGATACCGCGTGTTCGTCACATTTTTCGGACCAAGAGTTTTGCAAATTTGACTACATGGCATGCAGAAAATCGATCCACTAATGGTGTACAGCATACACCAGCTGACTCAGAAGTATGGCATCACATTGATGAGACTTTTCTTGAATTTGCAAAGGAGGCGAGGAATCTACGATTCGGTCTTACCATGGATGGGGTAAATCCTTTTGGTTTACATTCCACCTCCTATTGTGTATGGCCCGTGGTCCTTGTTAACTACAATATACCCCCATGGCTTTTCACCAAGAAAGGAAACCTTTTGCTTAGCTTGCTTGTGCCTGGATGATACAAAGTCAAGAATATGGATGTCTACCTCTCTCCACTGATTGATGAGCTAAAGGAGTTGTGGAAGGGAATTGTAGTGGAGGACATGAGCAAACATATTGGTAGGTGATCCGCAACTATAAGGGAAATTCTTATGTGGACCATGCATGACTTTCCAGGTTATGGAGAATGCACTGGTAAAGCATATTTTCTTATTTTGCTAGTTTTCTTTGAGCGATGTTGGTGTTATGACATCCCTCATTGTACATGTGCGTTCTACAGGGCTAGTCATGTCAGGTTACCATGCATGTCCTCTGTGTGGACCAAGGTTGGATTCTCGTATGTCAAAATCTATGAAGAAGATGGTATTTTAGGGACATCGGGCTTTTTTGCTAGAGGGTCATGTCATGAGAGAAGGATTTCTTGGTTGCCCTCCTGCGAGAATGAACACACTGAGCTGGTTTGATCGCAGGATGGTGGACCAAGACTCGCTTCCTAGTGGAATGCAACACTTCTCAATTTTCTATGAGCTGACTTATTGGAAAAAACTAAAAATTAACCACCTTTTAGATCCCATGCACATTTTTAAGAATGTGGGTAGCTTGCTATGGGACCATCTCACTGGGCAGCGAGACACACTAGGAGTAAGAATGGATTTGAAAGTAGTGGGAAAGATGGAACCATATTAGCTTGTAAGTGGTGTCGACAGTCAAGTGCAATTGCCGCGCGCTCCTTGGGTTTTGTCTAGCAATGAAGTGCGATGAGTAAAGGAAAACATCAAGTCCTTTCGCATGCCAACTGGCCTAATGCGTTCTCTCAAGACAGCATTCACATAGGATGACCAACTAATAGGACTCAAATCCCATGATTGACATAAGATGTGTCAGGTATGTACGGTATGAGGCTGCGTATGGCATGATTTTGCATATTAGATTTCAGAATCTCTGTTTGTTTATACACAATATTAATTACATGGTTTCACAGTTCGTATTGCTGATTGCAATCGGGGGGTCTCTGACATCGGAGGTACAGACAGCCATTTACAAATTGTCCGAGTTGGTTCAGTTTGTCTCCCAAAAAGAGATTCACACATCATCGATTGAATTTGCGAAATGCATGGCAGTAGAGACTGCTTGTCTTTTGGAGAAGTATCTTCCCACTAGCATGCTCACGATACAAACCTATATTCTAGTGCATATTGTAGATGAATTGCAGGTTGCAGGTCCAATCCATAGTCGATGGATGTTTTTCCTTGAACGGTTCATGAAGACCTTAAAGGGATTTGTGCAACAATGGGCTCACCCTAAGGGTAGCATGCCTGAAGGTTGGTTAGTGTCGGAGGCCTTGGTGTACATTTCTGAGTGGTTGTCCACTGTGGACCGGGACAAAGGCTTGATATGATCACTTAAGGAGGATGATCGTCTAAATGGAGATGTCCTAGTGGGAAACGGAATAGAGAAGAAGATGGACGCATCCATGGAGTCCAAGGTGAACCGATTTTGTATACTGCATAGCTCTACGATGGAGAAGTGGCTGCAACGGTATGAGGATGCTCGAGCTGAGCGAGAGTCTGCAAGATCTGACTTTTGACGGAGTACACGGCAACGGCCCATTCGATATCCAAAGGGCTTAGAGGAGATGCCTCTACTCATGTCCACTAGATGGCTACATGAGGCCCTAACCAAAGCATCTCAAGATGGAGAAATAGTTACTGAAGAAGAGTGGGACTTCTCACGTGGATGCAATCCCAAGGTATGCCATCCCAAGAAATTACAATCTATACTGCAAATCACAACTAATATACTTGTTCTTCTCCCAGTATAAGGTCCATAGTGCAGCATGGTCACGTGGATGACATTTCAGAGTAGATCTCATCGACAAGTTACGCTCGACAATGGACTGTGGAGTGATGGTAATGTTTGAGCAGGAAAGCCGACGACGTGCTACAAATCCAAACTGTGTAGTTGCAGAGATGGAGTATTTCGGATGTTTACAGAGTATCCTTGCAGTGGACTATCGAAGTTTCTCCGTGACCATATTTGATGTGCAATGGTTCAAGGTTACTCTCGAAGGAGCAGGTGCAACTGTTCGGCGAGGGCCAAGTGGCTTTGTTGAGATTGACTCAACGAAGAAGTGGACCAATTTGAGTGATACATTTGTTTTGCCAAATCACTGTGAGCAGGTAAGAGTCCCTAATACTTGACGCACTTTAGCAATCTCAAAGTGGACTTTTATACTAATCGTAATATGGATCAGGTCGTCTTTTTCCCTAATCCGCAACAACCTCAATGGTCGTATGTCATTCCCATGACATCTAGGAGTATCCCCATGTTTGCCAGAACCCCCGTACCAATCGTAGAAGAGACACCTTTAATAGTGGCAATGACAGAAGGCATACAAGAAACTAGGATGAACCGCCTGGAGGACCAAGACATCTCACCTATGGAGATAGAGGATGGTTTTTTCGAAAATGAAGCAGAGTCCTCATTTTGTGGAGAATTTTGTATAGATCTCCCGGTGTATACTGAGCTATGTCAAGATGAGATTGTGGAACCCTAAAAAAAAGTGACTCAATCAAAACGTTCCTCCCACTACAGCAATGCCACTTTTTGCAAATTGATTAGGACAGTTTGTATGTTTTTGGAGTATGGTGTTTTGTATTATCTAATTTTTTAAATTATTTTAAAATGAAGTCTTGCAAATTAAGTCTTAGTTTTATTATGTCTTGCAATTCATTATCTAATTGACTTATTTTTCCTTGTATGTGCAGGTTTAGGATTTGGGCATGGATGGCAGGATGAGTTGGGATTTTACAGATCACGACATTGACGCGATGCTAGCGTGTTTCTCACTGGAGCAGCTAGCACGGGTCAAAGATAGAGCCGATGTACAGCTTTCTCATTCCACCTCAGCACGATCGGCAGACTCTAGACGGCGGTCCGATGCTTCGGTCTCTAATAGACACAATTGCAGGTCTCGCTTTGCTTCAGAGTCACGTAGTCAAGGAGGAGGTAGCTCCTGTTGTGGGGATACAGATGCAGTCTCTCCCACTCGCACTGCCACCAAGGAGTCGACACCATCTTTCACTAGCGGTGGTGGGCAGAAGTCTACTGCTCCCACTCCTTCACGCACCCCACCGATCACTCCCAGGGCCGACAAGAAGTACACAAAACCCACTCCTTTAGGTATGTATTTTCGCATCCTTTTTCGCAATAGCACTTATCAATTCAAGTTGTGTTTGACACATTTGTATTAATGTCATGAAAGTACCCGTTTGCAAAATCTTGCAGGTTACTTGTATCTCATAGATAAGGCCTCTGGCCATTTATACATGAATGATGATGGAAAAGCTGTCATCTCTAGGATGCATGAGTTGTGCCAACAAGTATTTCGGCACAACATTACAGACAAGTGGAAGGAGATCCCAGATGCCAGCAAGGAGTACATAATCAATACATTGTATCGAGAGTTTCCTCAGCCCTCTAGCAATGATAGATTTTTGAGAGGGTGGATGATGATGCATATGCGTGACTATCAGTCGCATAGGCGGTCTGATGTATGCAAAGCAGACAATTAGGGCGAATCGAAGCTGGAGTGGTTGGATACAGAGGAGACTGGAGTAATCTCCAGGATGAGGCGACATCCACTCTAGACAAGTGGAAGCAGCAGAAGGATGCAGCAAAGGCACGTTTGGACGCAGGATCGGTGCATCACCTTGGTAGTGGTGGCCACGCAACATTCCTGGCAGATATCGTAAGTATTAATAGGGTAGAGTACTCTAATTTAATGATATCCATGTTGATGTATGAATCTCAACTACGTTGTTTTTCAATGTTTGTGTGCCATAGTAAGGTTTTACGAATCATGACCCAACTACACTAGAGGTGACATACGGGGAGAAGCATGGCTTGAGTGCCCTGATCAAGAAGCTCTATGCTCGTGGAGGACCGGTAAGTAGTAATAAATATCATTCCTAATTTGAGAAATTTGTCATTATATGTCAATTTGTATTTGGTACTCACAATTATATATGTATTTGCTGTTGCAGACTCCCTTCGATATGCCACTACAGCAAGAGGAGTTTTCTGATGCAGATGAGTCATAGAGAGCAAATTAGGCTACATAGGATTACTCCCCATCTTGTATTATGTAAGGCCTTATGGCCTCTATCCTCCATATGTAATAGCAAAGTGTATATGATTCGGACTTCTATGTTGTAGCATGACTCCATATTTGCTTTGTCGCAGTAGCACTTCTCAATTTATGTTCTGTTATTTTTTTTATCAATGCAGTGCACATTTGTGTTAATTAATGTCATGAAAGTACTTGTTTGCAAAGTCTTGTCATTATTTGGCATCGATTGTCTAACTTCTTTGACAGCAGGAATTGTCTCTTAGCCATGTGTGGCTCTAACTGTGGTAGGGCTGCATCTACAGCTCTGCCACAAAAAAATTTAATTCTCTGCAACCATCGGTATCAGCGTCAAAAAATAATTCTGCAATCGTCGGTATTAGTGTCAAAAATTTCTCTATAACCGTCGCTATTTTCGTCGTTAATTTCATCGATAAATAGTGACGCTAATACCGACGAAATTAGCGAGGAAAATAGCGAGACAAATAGCGATGGTTTTGTAGCGACGCTAATAGCGACGACGGGGATATTTTTTATATATGTTATAAATGTCATTATAGCATGTATATGTTGTAGTGTCACCTTTTGGCAATGTCAAACTCCATCATTCCTACAATCTTTCAAACTCTTTAGCAAAGTCCTCAATGCACTGATCCTCTTTTTGCACACAAGTTTCTATTTTTGCCCAAATCTCACATTGGATTTCTCATTAGGAAAAAAATGAACTCACAAATGGGCCCTTAAAAATAATATATTTTAAGATGTGGGCCTTTTGGATTGTTCGATAGGAAGGCTAGATGTTGACATCCATGGAGGGTGAATCTTCTCTCTCCAAACCTTGGGTTTTCTATTAAAAAAAGGGGTAGTGGGGGATTAAAAAAACTAGGAATCTCTGGATGAGTGGGAAAGGTGCTTGCATGAGTTTGAGGGTCATGAAGGACATTGCTAGTTGTGAGATGGGTTGTTTTCTTGTTCAACATCATGAGGACCATTATAGTCTTGAGTGATTGTGAGATTTTGGGAAGGTGAAGCGGAGTACAACATTTTCTTGTTGAGAGATGAGAGACGAGATAAAGGATTTAATCTAATCAAGGAATTATGTTTGAATTTTGCATGACGCATGGGCACATGTAGTTAGGCTGGGCACTCTATTTTCCAATACATCCATCTTTTAGTGTGGAGCATCACTTGTTTGATTACATAGCATGAATTCAATGTTGCATCTTTTCTCAAAGCATGCTTGATTGAGCACAAAGTATATTCTTCAACAACATATTTTTACTAGGACACATTGCATTGAGTTGAAAGTAGGTATATCAAATAGACAATACTCTTTTGAAGAGAAAGAGATAAAGATTGAGGTTTGAGATATCAAATGGAGATATTGGCTAAAGCAAAGGAAGGGAATATGATTGTTTATCTCAAGATAGTCAATGAAGAGTCAAAACTCTAGAAACTCTTAAAGGTGCTTTGAATTGGTTATCAAGATGGCAAGCTGCTAGAACAAGCAAGCCTAAAACTCATTTTCTAAAAAGTCTATCAACTATGTGACTGATGGAGATGTCCTAGAGTATGACTTTAGAAGCATCACGAAGTGAGAGGAAGTAAGTAAAGCTGATAAAGAATTTTAGGACATGCTTTGAGTTCAAGAAATAATAGAAAGGGATTTTATGATATGACAATGACAAAGACTGGGAAGAACAACATAATCGATGTTGTCAATTGTACGAGGTTAGACAAGCAAAATTTAAAGTTGATAGAGTTTGAGATCCTTCTCAAGGGTTGCTAAAACACCTGAACTTGTATAGAGGATCACCTTGTGCCATTCAAAATGAGTAAACTCAATATTTTTTGGGTAGTTTTTTGCCACGTTTCAAATTTGAGGAAAGGTATATAGAAGGAAGGATGAAGAAGAAGGAAAAGAACGTCTTTTGTAGCATCACGAGAAGTGGGATATTGATAGGGAGGATGTGACCAAAGAGAGAAATTAGAAGAAGGGATCTTTGATTGGCTATGGCAAGGAAGGAGGGAAGTTTTTCGCCTGTGACATTCATCGTGATTTTTCCAAAGAGGAATTTCCTTTAGAACTTGATATAAATACTTGTAAATCCTTTGAGTAAGCAGTTCCCCGAGTGTTCATTGATGGGCTTGTGACATCAATTGCTATTGGGAACAATGTTATTCTCATTGTACCAACAAAGAATGACATTTACTACATGGTGCAAAACCACGAGGCTATCATCGTCTAAAAGGGTATCTAAGAAAGGGTGATGGCCTATAGTAGAACGATTTGTTAGCTCGCTATTCAAATGTCAAGATTGTGGGAGAGAAGAAAGGAGTCTCACTTGTAGCTTTCTTGCTTGCACAATGGGGGAATACACACAAAGATGGAGGCTGAAAACAATTTTCCTCTTCTTAGTTGTGTAAGCAAAAAAGAAGTCTCTTACAAAGAAATAGAAGAACCCTATATATGGGTCTTAAACCAAAGACAACTAACTAAGGTGGCATACTAACTAAGCCACGAACTAGAATAGATAAGGATAGCTGTCATCTAGCTATTATTCATGGGCGATGTACCAACCGCATCTACAACTGACAAGTCGGTGACATAAATGCACAACGGTCACCCTGGCATATCACAAGTGGAGCTCGATATCTCAACGCTCCCCCTCGAGCTCAATCCCAATTCCTGCACACCAAGCAGGTCTCTGAACTTGCGCAGCTTCTCTGCGCCCAATGCCTTCGTAAATATGTCAGCTACTTGATCCTCTGTGCTGACATAAACTAGATCAATAAGTATTATTGAGTTTGGGAATCTCCCAATTCCCATTTTTTGAATACTAAAAAGGTGGCACCCGGATAACATGGTGATAAGTTTCTCAAAACCATATGATGTGACCTATCATTGAAAAGTGCTTGAAAAATGAAATCTATTCAGCTATAGAGCGCTCAATTTGGATTTATAGTGTTCAAGTTATGACAAATGCAAAGATTTGACCACGTGTCCCAAACTTATCGAAAATTCCCATATTCTCCAATATGGCGTTTAGTAAAACCCTCTCCCGCACATAGTGATAATGCACCTCAATGTGCTTTGTTCTAGCATGATAGACTGGGTTATTTGCCAAGTGTATACTACTCATGTTGTCACAATAAATGACAACTAGCCCATCTGTAGGCTGATGCATATCATAAAGTAGCTTATGTAACCAAGCTACCTCACATGCAGCCATTGCTGCACCCTTGTACTCAGCCTCTATGCTGGACAAGGCAACTGTAGGCTGTTTCTTGCTGCTCCAAGTGACTGCAGCACTCCCAAAAGAGAACACATATCCACTGGTAGGTCGTCTATTAGAAATGCTACCAGCCCAATCAGCATCAGTGTATCCATGCAACTGTATCTGAACCCCAGTCTCATAAAATAGTCCATACTGCAATGTGGACTTCACATACCTGAGTATGCGTCTAGCCGCATCCAAATGCGGTTTCCTTGGAGCCTGCATAAACTGACTTACCAATCCAACAGCATAGCTCACATCTGGCCTAGTAATAGTCATATAAATCAAGCTTCCTACTATGCGTCTATACATAGTAGGGTCTTCCAGAAGCTCACCTGCATCTGCGCTCAGCTTCACATTCTGCTCCAAAGGAACTAAAATAGGCTTACAGCCTGTCATCCCATATTTGGACAGCATGTCCAATCCATACTGCCTGTGCAAGAGCTGTATCCTACTTGGTGATCTAATCACCTCAATGCCCAAGAAATAATGCAGCTCTCCCAAATCCTTCATCTCAAACTTATGCTTCAATAGCATTTTCACATGAAGGATATCTTCATCACTGTCACCTGTCATAATCAAATCATCAACATAAATGACAAGTAGCATAATATCTTTCTCTGTTTTTCTCACATAAAGTGAGAAATTTGCCTTGGAAATCTGAAAACCAATAGTGACAAGATACTGTCCTATCTTGTTAGACCATGCTCTAGGTGCTTGCTTCAAGCCATACAAGGCTTTCTTCAACCTGCAAACAAACTCAGGATGAACAGCATGCACATAACCTGGTGGCTGCTCCATATAGACCTCTTCTTGCAAATCACCATGCAAGAAGGCATTCTTTACATCCATCTGATGTAAAGACCATCCCTTTGATGCAGCTATAGCAATGACTACTCTTACGGTTGCCATCCTTGCAACCGGACTGAATGTTTCTTCATAGTCAATGCCATATGTTTGTGCATACCCCTTGACTACTAATCTTGCCTTGTATCTGTTCACAGAACCATTTGCATTGTGCTTCACCTTATAAACCCACTTACAACCAATTGCATTCTTACCTTTAGGCAAAGGTACTAACTCCCATGTAGAATTTGCTTCCAAGGCATCCATTTCTTCATCCATGGCTTTCTCCCATTTTTCTTTTCCCATGGCTTGCTCAAAAGAAGTGGGTTCTGGTTCCTGTATCACTTTGACCAGCTGTAAATCCATCATATTTTAGCCTATCCACAGGATACCTAGCTCTGGTAGACCTGCGCAAAGTAGGTTCACTCCCAGGTGCTCTCAAAACATCCCTGGTCTTCCTTACTCCAGGTGTAACAATAGAAGGAATACCCAACTCATCATCAATGCTCTATTCTGAGCCATTGGATTCACCATCCACATAAGAGTGGCCTGCATTCACATCAAACATGGGATGATCTACCTTCTCTTTTCCTTTTCGTGAAACCTGCATACCACTATCTGCATTGTTTTGAGGAGATTCTCCTGATCTCAATCTGCTTGTCCATGGCGAAGAATATGAACCACTGCTAGAGGACACTCCAGGTCCACTAATATTTTGTGACTGCTACTGTGAATTCTGTGCAGCATTACCATTTTGTGCATCTACATCATCAATCACATTTATGGTTTATACCAACTACTCATCTCATCAAAAACAACATCTCTGCTCACTGAAAACTTACGAGTAGAAGGGTTATAGCATCTATACCCTTTCTGATGCAGAGAGTAACCAATAAATATGCACTTCTCAGCTTTTGGATCCAACTTGGATCTCAACTCATTTGGCACATGAACATAGGCAATGCAACCAAAAAATTTTAAATGAGAAATATCTGGTTTCCTACCAGTATACCTCTCCTCTGGAGTCATCTCATGTATTGTTGCAATGGGAATCCTGTTCATTATGTAAACTGCTGTAGCAACTGCCTCAGCCCAATAAAAATCTGGCAGGTCTTTTTCATTGAGCATGGCACAAGATACCTCTCCAATATGCATGTTTTTCCTTTCTGCAATTCCATTTTGTTGTGGGGTATGACTGCATGAATATTGTTGCTTTATGCCATGCTCCTGCAAGAACCTTGCAAACTCATTTGAGAGGTACTCTCCCCCTCCATCTGACCTTAGGCATTTTATTTGCAGGCCTGTTTCTTTTTCAACCATAGCTTTAAGAGTTTTGAAATGCCCAAAAACTTCACTTTTCTTTTTCATAAAATGCATCCAAACTTTTCTGCTATAGTCATCAATAAAAGTGACAAAATAATGACAGCCTCCAAGAGATGCAGCTTAAGTAGTCCACACATCAGAGTGGATTAATTCCAATGGCTTCTCACTCTCTTGAACATGTCTAGGAAATGGTTTCCTTGCCTGTTTTCCAAATTGGCAGGCTTCACATACCTTATGCATTTCTACAACCTTGAATTTAGACAATCCTGCAACAATATTTTGGGCCTGCATTGATTTAAGTCGCTGTAAATTAACATGACCAATGCGTTTATGCCAGATATCAATATCTGCAACTACACCGGTCCCATGTGCAAACATTGCTGCACTCAATTCATATGTCTGCATCCAACGTAAACATTCTGCCCTTCTTCTTTCCTTTTGCTATTAAGCGACCTTTATTTTTCATATCCTCAACAAAGCATCCATGAGGATTAAATCTGACCTGCAAGCCTTGCTCAACCATTTGACCAACAGAAACCAGATTCTTGATGATATTCGGGACATGAAATACATCGGACAAGTATTTCTTTTTCCCATTCTGCATAGACAAAGAAATTTTTCCAATCTGCACAATAGGATGTGCAGTATCATCACCAGTCTCCACAAATCCTGGTTTTTCCATTTTTCTTGCATCCTCCATCCATTCTGCATGACCTCTCATGTGGTTTGATGCACCTGAGTCAACATACCATACATCGTTGCTTTCTTCTGCACTTGTCACAGAATTGTTCATGTGCTGCACCATAAACAAATGCTCATTTCTGTCATCACCCTATCTACTAGAAGATGCATAATTCCCTTGTTGCAATTTTCCATTCATAATGTCATTCTGCTTTTTATAGTAGTCTTTAGCTATATGACCCATTTTACCACAGTAGTAGCATTCAACATTATTGTTTTCATTTTGGTCTCTTTGCCATCCACCACCACCTCTTTGACTCCCCCTGCCTCTAGAGTTACCACGCTCTCCTCCATAGGACTGGTTTTCTTGAGTTTGCTGCATATTCTGATTTCTACCACGGCCTCCAAATCGGCCTCCTCTACCTCTGCCTCTACCTCTTCCAGCATTTGAGTAGAAGACAGCTTCTTTTGAAGTTCCTCCTAAAGAAGATGCACCACCATTTCTCTGCTCCTCAGAAATTAGAAGAGCAATCAACTCCTCAAAATCAGGAAATCTTTCACGGACGGAAATGGATGTTCGAAACTGTGCATAATCCTTTCCTAGACCATTCAAGGTCACAGAAACTAAATCATCATCTTCCACTGGTGACCCAATGGAAGCAAGTGCATCTGCAATCTTCTTCGCCTTCATGTGGTAGTCATTGATGCTCATACTTTCTCTTTGCACATTATGCAACTCTTGCTTGAGCTGCATTTTCCTGGCTTGCGTATTTGTGCTATACATTTTTGACAAAGTATCCCATGCCTCCTTTGGCGTACTTGCATCCTGAATATGCACAATCATAGAGTCTGAAATACTGATAGACAACCGGGACATAACTTTCCTGGCTCTCTCATGCCATGCTTTGAATGCCTGCATTTGTTGTTGATTGGGAACATCAGGAAGAACTGGTTCTTCTTCATTTCCTGCAACAAATTCCCAATATCCTTTTCCCATAAGGAAATTCGTCATTCTAAACTTCAATGCTTGGAAGTTGTTCTTGTCAAGCTTTTCAGTTACAATCTATGAAAGAGAATCAGACGCCATTACAGAATACTGCAAAAAATTCTGTCACTGCAGAGAACACAGCTTCAGCCTCACAAGGGCAAATCTGCAAAACTGATGAAAGTGGTATTTAACCACACAGTCACTTCCTAGTGACGATTTTGCATCAATAGGCAAAAGGATGATTCTGTAACTCCCAATGTCTCTGCGCACATGCATACGATGGAATTTCTACACTAACTTTTCACCGACCTGTAGAACAGTGGCTGCACAGCATAAAACTAGGTCTTTTCCTGAGTGCGTGCAGAAAACTTCCACCTCCAAAACAGGCCCCGAAATGGCCTCAAATAAAAAAAACATGGTCGCCGAGGGCTAGAGCCCTTTCCCGTAGCATATACTGCCCTCTTGCTTCATTGCGAAGGGCGTCTCAACCTGAGACAATGCACTCTTGCAATTTTCGGCTGTGCTACCTGCAGAGATCTGCTCCCAAAACAGAAAATGAAAGCATCACTGCTCCGCTTACCAGAACACCGCGAGCTTAGCTTGCTTTCTTAAGCTCCTTACCACGAACAAGGCTCTAATACCATTTCAAGATTGTGGGAGAGAAGGAAAGAGTCTCACTTGTAGCTTTCTTGCTTGCACAATGGGGGAATACACACAAAGGTGGAGGCTGAAAACAGTTTTCATCTTCTTAGTTGTGTAAGCCAAAAAGAAGTTTCTTACAAAGAAATAGAAGAACCCTATATATGGGTCTCAAACCAAAGACAACTAACTAAGGCGGCATACTAACTGAGCCACGAACTAGAGTAGATAAGGATAGCTGTCATCTAGCTATTATTCATGGGCGATGTACCAACCGCATCTACAACTGACAAGTTAGTGACATAAATGCACAACGGTCACCCTGGCATATCACGAGTGGAGCTCGATATCTCAACATCAAATTCATAGCAGCAACTGTCATAGTTAGCTTTAAGGCAAGGGGTCACACCTTCTATAGATGGTGGTCTTAGGACTTTGGCTGATTATTTATCAGTTGGAAGAAATACTACTACATGCGCCCAACTAGTACATGAGACAATACAAGTAGAGACCTTCTTGATGCTACTTTTTTTGGTGTGACAAGATTTGAGGCAGAAGCTACATTGTTGGCTGGGTGCAATGCCATGGGATTTTTACCTCATGCTTCTCAGTAAGGAGGTTGTAGCCCTAAAGGCATGGCAGATTGCATGAAAGAAAGTGATGGAGGTAGGATTTGACGTTGTGATTGGGAGTGTCAAAGAAAAACTCTAATCCAGCATCAACAGTGCAGAATAATAAGAAGGAAAAGACGATGAAGAAGAGAAACAAAATGCAAGCAGTTGAAAGGAAGCATTGCTACACTATGCTTGAAGAGTACTTGGAGATGGAATCTTGGAAGCTAGTGGCATTAGATAAGCGAAGAAAATGCAAAAGGTGACGAGAGATCAAAAGAAAAAAACTTTATGATTAAAGCCTTTAGGGATTTTTGAGTTTTAAGCAATTTAAGCTTTTAAGCTTTAATAGAAGCTTAAGACATTAAAAAATATTTGGCTTTACAAAAGGCACGACATGAGATAGAGAGAGCTACAACCTATTTAAGGAGAAGAGAGTGAACTGCAAGGGGCCCTGCCCTTCCCATGTTACTCAAATTTGTGTCTTATGAGTGAAGTAAGTGGAGGTCCCAAACAAGTCTTTGAAGACTCCTTTGTGTTGATTGACTTTGTAGAAACTCGAATGCTGAAGGAATGGTGTAACGAATTTCAAAGAGGTACGATGTGATTGTTTGTTTTTGGACTCAAATTTTAATGATTTGAATCTTGTTGATACTCTACTTAGTGTTTGAAGCTACAAGAGGCATATTTGGTCATTTATGTTTGTGTGTCGGTTGTGTTATGTTCGTAAAACATTTAAAATTTTTGTTGTGAGTCATCCTTGGACAAAGTCAATTCCCTAACTGACACTCATTATTGTCTCATTTTTTAGTTGTGGGAGAGGCTTCTCTTTTATCACCGCTCACTAAACAATGCTTGTTACACTTCATTATATCCTCAAATATGTTTGGATCATTGAGGATGTTCAAGTCTAACTGGAGAATATATTAGAATTTTTTTTAATAATAATCTAAAAGATCTTTAAAACACAATAGGTAGAAATCTAAATGCTTCCAACACTTATTTTCATTCCTTCCAACAACAGAGTGAGTGCTCAAAAAATAGATGAGTTACAATATATCATTGTGCAAAGAAAATATTCCAAAAGCTACAGAACTCCAGCCTAAAACTTAGTCGTGGTTTTAACTAGCTCGATTGACTAATTACAACTATATACTCACATGCTTGGATCACAATAAACCAAAATTATCAAAATTAAAAGTACCTAGAAGTTTTAAAAAGTTTGTATTCAGTCTTTGTAAGAAATTTTACAAGGATTCCACTATCTCAAGGATATGTGGAGAAGCACATTGCTTACATGTCAAGGATTGTTCTCTATGGGTCTCGACCTTTCTATTATCTAACTTGAAATAGAAGTTGCATATGAGCTCATTGGACATTAATTGGATTTCTTGTCTCAAAAAAGAAGTGGGTCAATGACTCTCTATGCTAACTACTAAATGATTATGACCATTCCATAAGATAACCACATCTATGAGAGCTATATGTGTCTCATCTTGGGTATCTTGATCCAAGCTTATCCACTCCTCTCATAAAAGTCACCATCTTCTATATCAAAAGCAAATGCACAGAGTTTGTCTAGCGATGAAACACCTATAATTAAAATTAAAAATATGGTAAGTAAAAGTGACTAACACAAGAATTCATCTAAGCAATACCTATATCAGTTAAATCAAGGCATATAATTCAACAAAAAATCTTTATCTAAATATAATATCTAATTGGTTGACCTTATACTCAATCGTCTTATCAAAATGTGTTCTTTTGACCTGCCATGAATTGCCTAATATTTTACTCATCCATTCCTCAAACAGACAATTGCATTGATGAGTAATAATTATTTTCTTCAAAACCTCGCATGAACCAAACAAATGTGTAAACAAGGAAAATGGAATAAACCAACTAAGATGCACATCTTTGGAGCTTGTGGTAGGTTTCATAGCACTACTGATGTCAAATTTTATCTTCAACTTACATGCTCTTAACAACTCCAAGCTATCAAGAAACCATTCACAACTAGATAATGGCGAGAATGGGACATGTTGCAATCTTTGACTTTCTACTACATATAATGAATTATTTTAAAATATATTTTGAGTTGCAAGTTGACTTGCAGAGTTATCATACCTCAAAGAATCTATGTCTTCACGCCAAATATATATATTGCCACTCAAATATTTCACATTTTGTCATTCATGTAGAGTCGATGGATATAGAGCTATCAGCAAAACACACTTGAATTAGAACACTACAAAGATTATAAAAGACAACTCTGACACAAAAGAATAAACAATGATAAAATTTAAAAACTTACTATTTTTCTTATATGTTACAATATAGTCCTCCTCATGCACACAAATTTATTTATATGTATAAACATATTGGATCAACACTTTTGTTAATATACTTGTTCCATTAAACACTTTTTTTAACTTTAAAATTCTACCTTTCCAATGTCTGTTGGGGTTTGTAATATCCTTAGATTGACCTTGAAACTCCCTTAAGTACTTGGATGCATCAAAATCCAATCCAACTTAATATAGTATTTATCACAAATCCAATTACCTTTACTATCTAACCTATTGAAGACCTCCATTGCAAGAATATTACTAATGTGTTTTCTCCATGAAGACATCTATATTAGCCAAATATAAAAGTTAACTATCAACAAGTTTTTATGTGTTTTTCTTATTACATGTAAGTGAATTTGTCCATATATAAAATCATTAGTATAACAGTATTTTCATACACAAAAATCCCTTTCACTACAAGGAATTGGGCAATTAGCGACGCCGATTAGCGACGGCGGATATCGGCGTCGCTATTTGCGTCGCAATGTGCGTCGCATTTGTGACACAAATAGTGATACAAATAGCGACGCCGCAGGGGAAAAAACGCGGCCGAAACCCAAGCGCCATTTTCATTTCTTTTGCTTCGACTTTTGAGAGCGAGAGCGAGGGAGAGAGCGAAGGCTTTGTGAGAGAAGAAGAGGAAGAAGACTTGCCGCCGCCGCCGCCAGCGCCATTGTTCGCGAAGGAGAGGAGGAGCCCTCATCACAAAGAGAAGCCGCCCCACGCTCGCCATATCTCATTGGTGAGTCTCCCTCTCTCTTTCTTTTGCTTGTTCAAGGTTTAAATCATTCTCTTTTGCTTGTTTAGGAGAGGAAATGAAAGAGAAGGAGAGGGAGAGGAAGAGAGAGGGAGAGAAAGAGAGGGAGAGAGGGAGAGGGAGAGAAAGAGAAAGAGAGGGAGAGTGCATTCTCTCTCTCCCTCTCCCTTTTGCTCTTTTAATGTTTAAATCATTTTCTTTCTTGCTTGTTTAGGAGAGGAAACGAGAGAGTAAGAGAGAAAGAGAGGGAGAGGGAGAGGGAGAGAAAGAGAAAGAGAAAGAGAAAGAGAAAGAGAAAGAGAGGGAGAGGGAGAGGGAGAGGGAGAGGGAGAGGGAGAGGGAGAGGGAGGGGGAGGAAATGAGAGAGGGAGAGAAAGAGAAAGAGAGGGAGAAGGAGAAGGAGGGAGAGTGCATTCTCTCTCTCCCTCTCGCTTTTGCTTGTTTAATGTTTAAATCACTTTATTTTTTGCTTGTTTAGGAGAGGAAATGAGAGAGAAAGAGAGGGAGAGGGAGAGGGAGGGGAAGGAAATGAGAGAGGGATAGAAAGAGAAAGAGAGGGAGAGTGCAAAGAGAAAGAGAGGGAGAGTGCATTGTCTCTCTCTCCCTCTCCCTTTTGCTTGGAGGATATTTAAATCACTTTATTTTTTGCTTGTTTAGGAAATGAGAGAGAAAGAGAGATAGAGAGGGAGGGAGAAAAAGAGAAAGAGAGGGAGAGGGAGAGGGAGGGGAAGGAAATGAGAGAGGGAGAGAAAGAGAACGAGAGGGAGAGGGTGAGAGAGAGAGAGTGCATTCTCTCTCTCACGACGGGTTTGGTTGTTTGTTGTTTGAATCACTTTCTTTTTTGCTTGTTTAGGAGAGGAAATGAGAGAGAAAGAGAGAAAGAGAGGGACAGGGAGAGAGAGGGAGAGAGAGGGAGAGAAAGAGAGGGAGAGGGAGGGGAAGGAAATTTAAGGTAATAGACTTATTGATAATGGTATGCAATGTGCTTTGCCATGGGCCACGTACATTGGTGACTCTTTAAGATGGCTTAAAAATGGTCAATTCCTTCATAATGTCCAAGTAGGGGATCTAATTGTGATATGCATAATTCATTGTTTTTGTATTAACTTTATAGGCATGCCAAATTAGAAATCATGCCAACTAGTCAACGGAAGGACTAAAAGAAAATGATACCCTAGCTAATGGTCATTACGGTACTTCATCAAAATGAACCCAAATGTATTGTTATAGAAGAAGAAACCCTTAAATTGAGTATATGATAATTTCTCTCAGGTCTTATGACTATGAGTAGAATTGATTGAAATAAATTTTATTACTATAGTTATTAAATTTCATAGATAGCGCGCATTAATTTTAAAATGGATTACTTTTACTCAAAGCATAGATATAACAAATAATTATCTACCGAGACAAACAAATCCTTGAGCATGATACAAGGCCGAGATATAACATTGGAAAATCTCTCAACTACTATATACAATGCAAGATTTATGGTCAACTTGCAACTTGACGTACATCTCCATAAAGCTATCCATTTAAACCTCATTTGCTGTAATGTAGATAAGATGGAAAACGAAGAAGGTCTTATTGTTCAAGACCGCGAGATGTATCTTAATCAGCGTGTCCCATGTCCTTGCTCTCAATGCGAGTTGGCAATTAGACGAAAACGTCGATTGTCTATAGAACACGTACGACGATTTGGCGAGTTTCAATTTGAGATCATTGATCAGGTGATTGCGGATTTTCAGCAAACGGTAATTTGAAGTTAATATTAATCATGCATTGTACTCTCAAGCTAATTGAAAAACCATACACAATAAGATTGGGTCTTGTTGGCAAATTTTCTATCCAGGGGGGTGATGTCTCGACCCAAGGGGGAGTGCACCCTTTGCGGCCAATTAGAAGAGTTTGTGGACGTGCGATGGATGGATTGCAGGAGCCAATCAACCACTCGCAAGGCCCATCTATACCGTCAATGCCAGAGGAGACAGACAACCTTCCCGACCTGCCTACAATCTTGGAGCCTGAGATGGAGGCAATGATCCATGCATTGATTCCCATGGATGTTGAGACATCTGACTCGCTTAGAGAGGAAGCATCCATACCATTATATGATGGGTGCCGAGTATCTCGGTTGAAGACGTTGCTTGCACTCTTAAGTGTGCAAGTAAAATATGGTTGGAGCGATACGAGTATGACTGAGTTATTCAAGTACCTTGCACACAGGCTTCATTGATTTTTTTTTAACAGTATTATTGCAAACATTTGTGTTTTTTCAAGGTGTTTTATGATTTTTTTCAGGTTATTGAAATATCATATATTGCCACCTGCAAATACCGTGCCTGAGTCTCGTGATGATGCACGACATGTTTTACTGAAGCTTGGCATGGACTACAATAACATCCATGCATGTATCAACGACTGCATATTGTTTCGAGATGAATACGAGACTATGGAGACATGTCCAAAGTGTGGTTCTCACAGGTATCAACAGGACTTGCAAGGGCAAACCATTCCTCAAAAAGTTCTCAGACACTTTCCGCTCATCCCCCGCATAAACCACATGTTTCGCACGTCTGCCATGGCAAGCTTGACAACATGGCATGTGTAGAATAGGTCCACGGATGGAGTTCAACAAATATCAGCAGATTCGCGCGCATGGAGCCACATTGACTCTACCTTCCCAGGCTTTGCGCGAGAGCCAAGGAATCTTCGGCTCGGTCTCGCCATGGATGGTGTGAACCCATTCGGTCTGCGCTCGACTTCTTACAGTGTGTGGCCTATAGTGCTTGTCAACTACAACATCCCTCCATGGCTTTCTACGAAGAAAGGACATCTCATCCTTAGCTTGCTCATCCCGGGCCGCTACAAAGTAAAAAATATGGACGTGTATCTTCGTCCATTAGTCGATGAGCTTAAGATTTTGTGGGAGGAGGGGGTCACGGTGCAAGATATGAGCAGGCGCAATAGTCGGCGGTTAGCCAACATTCGAGCCATTCTCATGTGGATGATGCATGACTTTCCGGGATTGGGAGAGTGCTCAAGTGAGCAGACCTTTGTTCTCGCTGGTAATATCTATATTTTATTTCATTCAATCAAGTATTCACTAGGTTGTGGCTCGCCTTACAGGTCTGGTTACCTCAGGTTATCATGCATGTCCATTGTGTGGGCCACAGTTAGACTCCCAAAAGTCACGAACCATGAAGAAGATGGTATATCAAGGACATGCTGCTTTCTTGCCGGAGGATCATGAACTCAAGGAAGGTTTTCTTGGACGACCTCCAGCACGTATGAACACTGCAAGTGGTATGAGCTAAAAATGGTAAACCCGGAATCACATCCAAATGGAATGCGACGGTTCTCAGTTTTCTACGAGTTGCCATATTGGACCCACTTATAGGTCAACCACTTGTTGGATCCCATGCATATTTTCAAGAATGTGGGCAGCTTGCTATGGGACCACATCACAGGAAAGAGAGACACTATAGGGTCACGAATGGATTTAAAGGAGGTAGGTAAGATGGAGGCGCTTTGGCAGCAGTCGAGTGCTGAAGGGGGAGTGCAGCTTCCTCGCGCTCCTTGGGTTTTGTCTACCAAAGAAGAGCGCATTGTGAAGCAAGTAATCAAGTCTATCCGCACTCTGACGGGTATGATGCATTCTCTCAGGTCCACATTTTCTAAAGGTGACCAAATGCCTGGGCTAAAATCCCATGATTGGCATAAGATATGTCAGGTTTGTGAACAGAATGGATTTTAATTAGCGTGGACATTTTGAAATTTGAAAAGTGACCATTATTCATAATGCTTTCTCATTTCTGGCAGTTTGTCCTACCGATCGCGATCGCGGGATGCCTTACTCCAGAAATTCGCGAGGCCATTTACAAGTTGTCGACTTTGGTGCAATGGATCTCACAGAAAGAGATTAAGACGTCCTCTATTGAATCCACAAGGCGGGGAGCAGTTGAGACGGTCTATCTCTTTGAGAAATACCTGCCCACTAGCATGCTCACGATACAAGTTCACCTTCTTGTGCATCTTGTGGACGAAGTGGAGATTGCTGGACCTGTCCATACGCGATGGATGTTCTTCCTGGAGCGCTTCATGAAAACCCTGAAAGGCTTTGTGTGACAACGAGCTCGTCCAGAAGGTAGCATGATGGAAGGTTGGTTGGTGTCAGAGGCGTAAGTGCATATCTCACAATGGCTACCAACGATGGAACCAGACAATGAAATGCTATGGACGCTGAAGGATGATGATAGGCTGACTGGAGATATGGTGGTTGGAAATGGGGTAGAAAAAAGAATGAATGCCTCAATGGAAGAGAAGGTGAATCGCTTTTGTATGTTGCACCATGCCTCCATGGAGACGTGGCTCGCCAAGTACCAGATTGCAAGGTAAGATCAAGAGGAAGCGCGAGCTGAATTCCGACGCAGTATGCGTCACTGACCAATTCGATATCCTGAAGGCATGGAGGAGATGCCGTGGTTTATGTCAACACGATGGTTGCATGGAGCCTTGACCGCGTCATCCAGCGAAGGGACAGAGGTCTCAATGGAGGAGTGGAAGTTCTCGAGGGGATGTAGTCCAAAGATAATGAGGGGTTTAGAATGTGTCGTATCTAAATTTGCTTGCTACATCTAATTTGAGTGTTTCAATGTACAGTACAAAATATATAGTGCAGCGTGGTCACGCAGACGGCATTTTCGAGTGGAGCGTATTGACAAAATGCGCTCCACAATGGACTGTGGTGTCATGGCAAGGTTTAAGCAAGAGAGCCGGCGACAAGCAATGGATCCGAACACGGTTGTGGATGAGATGGAGTATTTTGGGAACTTGCAAAGTATTATTACAATGGATTACCGTAGCTTCTCCATGATACTATTCGATGTGTAGTGGTTCAAAGTGGTACTTGGAGGAGCTGGAGCAACAGTTTGATGAGGTCCATCTGGATTTCTCGAAATAGATTCCGAAAAAAAATGAACAGATTTGCGCGACACCTTTGTGTTGCCAGCCCATTGTGAACAGGTGCAAATAGTCATTTGCTTGCTAATTGTAATACGACATGGTTTATGTCACAATGGTTTGAACTCGCTTTGTAAGTGTTTGTGAACAGGTAATCTTCTATCCAAACCCCCTGACAACCTCGATGGTGGTATGTTATACCTTCAACTCCTCGAGGTGCGAGAGTATATGATCAAAGCGATGTTCCAGGCATAGATGAAGAAAATATGCAAATAGAGGGGTCGATATTACAAGGGGTGGAGGCCACCGCAAGCTTGGAGCCCGCATCGGCTAACAATGATGGAAATACAGAAGTCGTAGAATTTTTTGAGAACGAGGCAGACTCGTTCTTTTGTGGTGACATGTCTATCGACCTTCCAGTGTATGCAGAGTTGTGTCAGGAGATTAACATGGGACCATAGAATACTTCAATCTTGGAGAATTGTATTACTCAATTCGTTGTTTAGATCTTCCATAAAGGTAGATAAGTTATGCATTTTAAGAGGGATTTTTCAAAAATGATTTATATTAATGTGCTTTGTATAGTTTAAATTGATTATTCTAACATCATTTTTTATCTGTGCAGGTATCGACATTTTCAAGATGAGTTGAGGGATGAGCGATGAGGAGTTTTAGGACATGATGGCACGCATGTCTCCAGATCAGCTCGCGAGATTCAGAGAGATGGCAAACCAGGAGCTGTCTCGTTCTTCGTTAGGGCGCTCTGCTAGATCTGCTTCAACACAATCAGATGCTTCAGCTTCGAGCAGACGATCTCGACGCTCACGACTTGGGCTAGAGGGAGGGACTGCGACTGCAGGAGGATCAGGGGGGTGCTCCTATGGAGACACGGACGTGGTGTCTCAGTCTCGTCGTTCAGCTGGAGCTGCGTCACCTCCAGGATTTGTCACACCTGTGGGGACATCCACTCCAGTTACTCCGGCTTTTGCGCAGCCGTTGGCAAATGGCACGCCTTTTGGTGGCACTCCTTTTGGTGGCACCCCTTTGAGTGGCACTCCGGGAGAGGGTACCCCCGTCGGTACACCGGATGTACAGGAGTCTCCTGGATATGCCCAGGAGCGTGGACGGAGATGGGAGAGGGCCCATCTTATGCAAACTCCTAGGGGTTATGGATACCTAGTGGATAGTAGGTCAAGAGCCATCATCATGAATGATGAGGGGAGGAGGGTGATGGCTCGCATGAGGGAGTTGTGCCAACAAGTTTTTCGGCACAACGTCTTGGATCATTGGAGGAACATACCAGAGGGGAGCAAGGACTACATAGTAGCATCCTTGTACGAGGAGTTCCCGGTGCCAGCCGCAGTAAATAGATTCTCTACGGGCTGGATGATGGATTGCATGCGTGCATACATGCCACATAGACGATCCGACGCACGCAAGGCAATTAAGAGTGGGGCTCCAAAGCCCGAGTGGTTAGATGCAGATGACTGGTACCGACTGAGGAAGGAGGCTACAGATTCGCCAGGACGTTGGAGTCAGCAACAGAGCGGGAGGCGGCGAGGGCACGAATCGAGGCCGGATCGGTGCATTATCTTGGGAGTGGCAGCCACAGGACATATTTGGAGGACTTTGTAAGTTTCTCTTTTGTTTTGCTTATTTGTTTTTTTGAGATATTCTTTGTACTGACAATCATGTTTTTAACAGTTAGCATTTTATTTTCTTTGCAGCACTCCATTACAAATCGCGATCCGCAAGGCCTTGAGACTCGATATGCAGAGAGGCACGGTCTCAGGGTATTGATCGACCGATTGTATAGACGCAGTGGCCCTATAAGTCACTCATCTTTCTTGTTCATAGTTACCATGAGATATTTGAATGCATTATTGTATGGTGGATTGATATGTTGTTTCTTTTTCTGCAGAATCCGTTTGATACTCCTTTGTGGCGGGACAAGCTTTTGGGGAACGAGGATTTGTAGCTCGCCCTTGGATCCTTAGAGCTCACACACCTTTAGTTTTTAGTCGCCTGATCTATGTAGACATTTTCTATGTATTAGTGATATCGTTTCATGATTGTACCAATCGCATTTTATGCGATCATGTATTTATTTCATGTATCAGTTTTATGATTTCAGTATACATTCTTTTTGTTTGCAAGCGCTTTGTATGCAGCAGTGCAGAAACTATTTTGTATGGCTCTCATACAGCACACAGTGCTAGCAAGCTGCCCTGCCACAATTTTTTTTTCTCTGTTACCGTCGCTATTTGCATCGCAAATTTACTGCTCACGTCGCTATTGGCATCCCTATGAGCGTCGCAAATTCTCTGTAACCATCGCTATATGCGTCGCTATATGCAAATAGCAACGCATATAGTGACGATCCTATGGCGTCGTCAATAACGACACTTTTTGCGACGACGGGGGCAAATTTTGTTGTTTGTATTTTCGTCGCTTTAAACATCGCTATAAGGTCTATATCTTGTAGTGTTTGTCATTTTACATATATAATTCTAATATTATGCAATGCTATGAGACTACAGCACTCATTGATGTTATCTCATGCTATTCCATGGTTTTAGAATCTAATTAAAATTATTGTAAGAGGATAAAAAAACTAACGAAACTTTTTCTTATTCATAGCATTTTAATTGTGGTCTTATAAATATAAAATTATTAACATTGCAAAATTAATGTTCAAATCTATACTAGATATTTCTTTCCATTAATCCTAACTAGATGTCAACAATAATAATTCATAAAAAATGCTTACGATTGAAATGAAATTTTACATTTAATCACTATAGAGAGTAATGTGGCTGAGAAACTTTGTAGCCCGCAATCCTAAGGCTATTAAAAAAGAAGTCAATTTCTGGACAATAGGTGTATCTTGTTGAGATTGAGGCCTAGGATATAATAGCAAAATGTAGTTTAACTTAGAATATGCATAATTTGTAAATATTTTCTCCAAATATATTGAAATTTAACCATGGATTAGTTTTTTAAAAATGACATTATATATGTAATTCTTTTCACAAAGAAGCCTAGAGATGTTAAACAAGAAGTTGACTTATTAGAATATCATTGTTTCTTCATTATGAGAATCCTAGAGTACAAAAACAAAAGAAATCTTAGGTCAAAGCATGGATATAAGTTACAAAAGCTTTATCCAAATGAGTTGAAATTTAACCATGGAGCAACAAAAAAATATGACAACATACATGTGGCTCTCTTTGTAGGATATTGAAAAAGTTGAGTTTTTAGAAAATCATTGTTCATCACTGTGTAAAATTCTTGGAGTACAAAAGAAAAGGAAAGCTTAGTATACATAGAGCTTGCATAGATTTTGTCCAAACAAGATGAAATTTAACTATGGAGCAATAAAAAAATAAGACAATATACTTGTAACTTTGTTTATAGAGAAACCCAAAGATGTTGAAGAAAAATTTGAGTATTTAGAAGCTAATTGTTCTTGACTGTGAGAGACTCCTAGAGTACCAAAACAAAAGAAAGTTCATGTTAGAGCATGCCTATAACTTACATAGGTTTTTTCCAAATGAGATAAAACTTTACCATGGAACATCTATGGAAGAGAACAATATACCTATAAATTTTTGTTAAGAAAATATCAAGGCTTTTGTAGAATAAGTTTCGCTCTCATAAAACATGAGAAATTCACTCAATGTTTGTGTAGACTCAATGACATTTCAGAAGGTTACAGTTACGATGGCAAGCAACAATGAGACTATAAAATTTCACCAGGAAAGAAGTGGAGAAAGAGAAATGATAAATTTGAGTTTCGTCTAAGAAAAAGAGAAAAACTAAAACTGAGATATATGAAAAGTAAAATATTAAAAAATGAGAAAATGAAAATTTGAGTCACAAACTTTTAGGAAATGACAATCTTGCATTCCCCACATTTTCTCTTATTTTATTGTTGAGAAAAAATTTGGGCCAAGATATGGCTAAAAGATTCATGCTACATGAATTTGAAATCCCAATTCTCTTATTGAGTAGGCCTATTTTTATTTATTCACTCCTTAAGGGACAAAAAAGAGAGTCCATATTTCTCCCAATGGATAAAAGTTCATATTCTTGACTTTGTAGCACCCAAGAATGAGAAGCTAGGAATCAAGTGTCTCCTCTTTGTAGAAAGCCATGGTGATATGTTGTAGTTCACAAGGACTACTTGCCACACACTGTAAGAAGTCCTGATAGATTCATACCATCTATAGCAAGACCGAGCCGAAGATTTCTTGGTTCTAATATAAATCTTTGGAAAGGTGGAGTTAATGTGACCCCATGCTTAGAGTTTTCTAGTATTCACTAGATTTCATCTACGGACCTATTTTACGCATATCATATTATCACACTCTCCATGTTTGCTATGCAAAACATGTGACGAATGCATTGTATAAGTGAAAAATGTCTTAGAACCTTATGAGAGATAGGTTGTCCTTGTACTTGTAAGCACCACACTTTAGACATGTTTCCATGGACTCATATTCTTCTCGTAAGAGCATACAATCATTGACACATGCATGAATGTTGATATAATCCATACTAAACCTCCGCAATACTTGTCATGCATCATCATGAGACTCAAACATCATATTTTCAAAGGGCAATATATGATATTTTAGCAACCTAAAAAAAATCCAAACACCTTTGAAGAAATAAAAACTTGTTATTATTTATACATCAAGACAGAGTATAATATGTACTTGAACAACTTGGTCACACTTACATTGCTCCATCTGTACTTTACATGTATACTTAGGAGCGCAAAGAGCATCCTTAAGCGAGATACTCGGCACCAATCATATAATCGTATAGAGGCCTCATCTATTAATGGATTCGATAACCCCATATCCATGGGTAGTAATGCATCGATCATAGCCTCCATCTCAAGCTCCAACATTTGAGGAGGTCCGGACAATCCCCAATGTCTTCTAGTGTCAAGAGTGTAGTTGGAGTAGCCTCTAACGAGTTTATCCGTTTAGGCGCTCCTTTCATTGTGCAGCCAAGAAATCTTCTTATTACGGGCCATAATAGGTGCATTGCTTGAGATGGACCAGCACCTCCCTGTGGACATTTGTAGGACATATTTAATATTAGTGAAGTTTATTCCAACTAGAGTTTGATTGCAAATCATGAACGATACACACTTTGCTCACCGTTAACTCAAAGTTTAACATCACTTGATCAATGATTTCTGATTGAAACTCGCCAAAGCATCACACATCGTTTACAGACAAGCAACGTTTTCATTAAATTGTAAGCTTGCATTGAGTGTATAAACATAGGACATACTGATTGAGATATGCCTCTCAATCTCAAACATCACAATCCTCATCATTCTCCATTTTCTCTATATTTGCAAACAATAAATTTCTCTCTCCAAGTACTCTCTCACCCCGTCTCTCTCTATTTCTCTACCCCCCATCTAGTCCTCTTTCTTTCTCTCATTCTCTCTCATTTTCACCCTCTTCTCCCTTTCTCTATTTTTCTCTCACATGTTCTCTCTCCCTTTGTATCTTTATTTCTCCCTCTACCCTCTCTTTATTTCTCTCCCCCTCCCTCTCTCTTTCTTTGTATCTTTATTTCTCTCTCTTTTTGTATCTCTTTGTTTATCTCCCCTCCCCTCCCTCTTTCTATCTCTCTGTTCCCCCCTTTCTTTGTTTCTCTCTCTATTTTATTTTTATCTTTATTTTATTTATCTTTTTTTTCTTTTTGTTCCTCCATCTATTTCTTTATTTTTCTTTCTCGTCTCCTCTCCACCCCTTCATATCTTTATTTCTCTCCCCCTATCTCTTTGTTCTACACACTCTCTATTTTTCTCTCTCTTACTCCCCCCTTTTTATTAATTTCTCTCTCTAATTTTCCCTCTCCCCCTCTCCCTCCCTTCATATCTTTATTTTTCCTCTCCTCTCTCTATTTTTCTCTCTCCTACCCTCTCTTAATCTCTCTCTTTCCCCTCTTTCCTCACATCTTTATTTCTCTCTCCCTCCCCTAATTCGCTCTTTTTTTTTCTTCTCCCGTCCCTCTCTTTATTTTTTAATTTTTTATTTATCTTTGTTTTTGTTTCTTTCCCTCCTTCCCTCTATTTCTTTACTTTTCTCTCTCCCCTCTATATTTCTATTTCTCCTCCCCATCTCTTTGTTTCTATTTCTTTCTCTCCCTCCCTCCATCTCTCTATTTTTCTCTCTTCTCCTCTCTCTCTCTACCTCTTTGTTTCTCTATCTCCATCCTTTCTCTTGGCTTCTCTCATTCTCTCTCCTCGTCTCTTTCTTTGTTTCTCTCTCTCTCCATGATTCACTCCCTCTCTGCTTTTCTCTCTTCCCTCTCTCTCTCCTTCCCTTCCTCTCTATTTCTTATTCTTTCCCCTCTCGTCTCTCCCCCTATCTCTTTAATTCTCTCCCCTATCTATTTGTTTCTATATTCTCTCTCTCTCTCTCTCTCTCCCCTTATTTCTCCCCTCTCTCTCTCTCTCTCTCTTTGTTTCTCTCCCCCTTAATTAAATTTCTCTCCCTCCATCTCTTTATCTCTTTTTTCCCCCCTCTTTCCTCACATCTTTATTTCTCTCTCACTCCCCTTCTCTCTTTGTTTCTGTCTTCCCTCTCTCTCTCTTTATTTTTTTAATTATTTATTTATATTTATCATTGTTTCTTGCTCCCTCCTATTTCTTTGTTTTTCTCTCTCCCCTCTATATTTCTGTATCACTCCCCCTATCTCTTTGTTTATATTTCTTTCTCTTCCTCTCTCAATCTCTCTATTTTTCGCTCTCCCCCTCTCTACACACACACACACACACACACACACACACACACACACACACACACACACACACACACATATATATATATATATATATATATATATATATCTCCCCTTATTTCTTTGTTTTTGTTTTTTCCTCTCTTCCTCTATTTCTTTTTTCTCTCCCATCTAAATTTGTATTTCTCTCCCCCTTTCTCTTTTTTGTATTCCTTTCTCTCCCTCCCTCTATCTCTCTATTTTTCTCTCTCCTCTCTCTCTCTCTCCGAGTTTCTCTCCCTTTTCCTCCTCCAAGGTAAAGAAGCAAAGTCATCAAAGATCCAAATTGCTAAACTTTAGAGGCATCTTAAGAAAATATTAAAGTATAGTGCCATCATAGGGTCCCACCCCCAATCTCCTTCACATGGGCTTAACTTTTCTTTTCCACATTTAGCAAGCAATCATGCACCTTCATTAGGCTCTTTCATCATGATCAAGTTGATTTGCACACTTGGGAACATCACATAATGTATATATCTATCCATGACTTTCTCTTTCCGTTTTCTTTTGTTCATCACCTAATCCTTCACCTTCTTTTGTTTGTCACATCACTATTTGCAACAACATTGAGCAAGAAGCACAAGCATTAAAAAAAACTCATCTTTTGGGAAACTAAATATCAAACTCATTAGTGTCAATATAAATCATTAATAAGCACCATCTTTTAGGAAACTAAGTATCAACCTCATTAATGTCAATATAAATTATTGATAAGAGCTATAGTCAACTAAGCTATATTAGATGTTTGATTTTTGTGTTTGGACTCTAGATTTTTAAGGATACATACAAAAATTATGGCATCATTGCACCTGAACCTAGGTCCTCTTAGATTGTTTTCATATTAAAATAAGCTCCCAAAAATCCTTTTGCCTCTATACTTCATGTATATGATAATTAGTACCTCCCCAAATAGCAACTTTAAAGATACTAACCATGCAAGGCTAGTTGGAAAAACTATATTAAACACCATGCGACACAAACCGATGATATCTTGACAAGTTGATGAAATATGAAACCATTTAAAATTTTGTTGTGACATAAGGGATGCATGATGATCTACATTTGAAGTGACTAAGATCGAGCATTTGAGATGAAAAATTTTAGTCCTCCCATTAATTGTATTTTTTCCCTTCCAATATCTTGGGGTTCAATACTAAAAATTAGGCAACAACATTAACTAATATTGCTCTTCCAACTTGAATACACCATTAAGAGCTCGAAGTCTTATAAATATAAGAATTTTGATGAGTATCCCATAAGCTGGATCATAAGGTCTAAAACTTATAGAGTTTAAGAAACGTAGGTGGAGCAAACACATGGAAAAGCAAGCAAATAATTGTAGTTATGTCACCGAAAGCACTACTAATTGTAGAGCTTAATTAAGAAACCTAGCCCACCAAAACACCAGCAATTGTAGAGGTTGAGGAACCTAGGTGGAGCGAAGCTAACACACAACTGAATGTTTAGCCTGAACAAACTGATGAGAACCGTATGGCCAAAAGCCTCGTACAGGTGACAATTAGACGACAGATCGATACAGAAGGAGTTACCTTAATGAGTCTATGGAGAGGTCGGACAGGGAAAGAGCGACTGGGCGCAATAGTCTTGAAGGTGGTGGTGGAGGGCTTAGATGGAGAGGAAGGTAATTATGGTCCAAATACAGATAACATGCTCGATGGTTCGAAGATGATACGTGGGGGGATAATATATTTACCTGCAGCTCCAACTGAGCGCTACAACACCTTCCTCTGAGGACACACACACACACTCTCTCTCACTCAGAGAACTGCAACATAACATCTCAGCTCTCGTGTTGCTGCCCACAGGTGGGTTTTGTGTACAGCTAATCACAAACTGATCAGAATGAAGATGATACGTGGGGGGATAATATATTTACCTGCAGCTCCAACTGAGCGCTACACACCTTCCTCTGAGGACACACACACACACTCTCTCTCTCTCTGAGAACTGCAACATAACATCTCAGCTCTCGTGTTGCTGCCCACGGGTGGGTTTTGTGTAACAGCTAATCACAAACTGATCAGAATCGTATGGCCAAGCCTCTAAGTGACAAGACGACACATCGATACAGAAGGAAACTGTACAGTCGTGGTTGTTGTGCAGGTGGATTACCTTAATGAGTCGATGGAGAGATCGGACAGGGAAAGAGCGACTGGGCGCAATAGTGTTAAAGGCGGTGGTGGAGGGCTTAGATGGAGAGGCAGGTAATTATGATCCAAATACAGATAACATGCTCGATGGTGATACGTGGGGGATCCAGATATAGTTACCTGCAACTCCAACTGAGCGCTACAACACCGTCCTATGAGCGCGCGTGCACAAACACAAACACACACACACACACACTCTCTCTCTCTCTCTCTCTCTCTCTCTCTCTCTCAGAGAAGTGGAACCTCTCAGCTCTCATGGAGTCATGGTGCTGGGGCAGGGGTGGGTTTTGTATACAGATCTGAGCTGATCACGACGTACTCAGCGGCGGGGACGGAGGGTGTTCCAGCCCACAGACACGGGCACACACGCAACCTTCGAGAGAGACTCTGAGAGAGTAGTCGTGTCATTACGGGGAAAAGGAAAAGAGAGCGTCGAGTACCAACGCAAAACCGGCAAGGCCAGCCTTTCCGTTCGTGATTCTGTCCATCGTCAGGCTTCAGAGTTTTGCTGGACCCTCACCAGCACAACCCATTTTTACCATCGGCTCGAACTTTTATAAGTTCTGGCGCGTGACTCCACGTGATTAGATACCCTACTTCCAGTGGATTCAGCTGCAAACTATTCAGATACTAAAGTAAGTTACACATTATATTAATTTAAAAAACTATATTAAAGTACACTGGTCAGTGATGACTGTACCCAATATTAATAAATAACAATAGACAAGACCTTTGTCAGTCTGAAATACGTAATGTTCTAAATAGGCATGCATGATAGGCACAGCTGTCGAATTTAGGCTTAGGGTAAATTGCTTCAAATTCCTTCCCAAAGCATATGAGAACGCCAAAAATCCTTCGAATCCTGAAAACACACATTCATGTTTAGCTATAACTATTAACATCTCAAAGCCATGAAGAAAGCACCATTCCACTTTTCAAATTCCTCTTAAGTGTCTAACATGAAGGGTTTATGTATGGTTCAATGGAAAATATTCTTTGAACATCACCAAAGGGACTTGGGGATGTGTATTGTAGGTTTGCAAAATCATTATTGTTGGAGTACTCACTTATGCATCTGAATATTCATGTCTAGTTTGTCCTCACTTATGCATCCGAATATTCATGTCTAGTTTGTCCTCAAGTTGCTTAAGAAAGTATTCGTGCATCTAAATGCTCTCAAGAAAGCACTCACTTGCGCATCTAAATACCCATGTTAATTTGTCCTCGAGATGCTCAAGAGTGTACTATAAATCCAATATAATTGTACATACTTTGTATTCTATTTTATGCCATTATTGGAGACTTTTTCCTATTATAGCTTATTTGATCAAAGCAAATTGAGCCCATATAAAGCTATAGCCTACCTCAATATAATTTTGGATTGTGATTGATCATGTGTAGACAAATTGGCATATTTATTTGTCCTATATTATTGTGGGGGTGTGTATTAGCACTATACATAAATCTACCCTTCAACTTATGAATATACCACTTTTACGAAAAGAAAAAGAAAGTGGAATTGAGGCTCTTTTTTTGTAATGACAGAGAATTGTATTATGTGAAGAAGGTTTTTACAAGGGGATATGTCAGCCTTGTTGAGTTGCGGGAGTTAGACACAAAGAGTGGTACTTAGTGGTAGAGACTATTGGGTTGATTGGTAACGACCATACAGCCAACTCTATGTATTGGGTTGATGGCTAACATACATATAAGCGACTTCAAAAGTATCTGATCAAAAGGTGAGCGAAAACCAATAGGGAGGAATCAAAACTTGGACATGCCTCCACGCCGGCTTGGTTAAATTGACATGGGTTGCGGCCCTCTATGGGTCCAGGCTGAATATGGTTGGGCTTCCAAGATGGCTTCCTTTAAGGATAGGAGTACCTCGACGGCTTCCCTTTCTTTGGCCAGCAATGCCTCTTTCTTCTCCTCCTTACCCATTGAAGTATTATTCATTTGAAGCATCCTCCTTGCTTCGTCTTTGCAGATGACCATCTTCATGTCTGCCACCTACCACCAAACAAGGGAGACAAATAAAGGTCTAACCTTAGAACACTTTCTTTTAAAGACAGTACAGTTGTTCCTGGAGGTCCAAATAGCCCATAGATATGCCCCGCTTAACACCATCCAGATTACTAGGGGAAGGCAGTTAGCCTCACCAAGAAGGATTTCTTTCCATGAGAGCGAGGTGGGGTGAAGAGCGAAGAGTAATTTGTGTAGCTCTTGTAGACATTCTTGGTTAGTTGGACATGAGATAAATAAGTGGGGAATGGACTCTGACTAGTGTCCACACCTGGGGCATAGTCTATTCCATTTGCCAATCTGGGCTGCCTTCTCATTAGTCCACACCGCATGATGAAGGATAGTCCATAACAGAATTGATTGTTTAGGAGGGAGGGAGACCGACCATGCCTATTCAAATTTGTAGTACCATTGTGCATCTGACCATTGTATGTTCTACCTTTTGTTGAACTTACCAACTAGTCTTCTGTCCGTCCATTGGAGGGGCAAGAGGGGGAGAAGGCGTAGTCTTCCTCTCCAATGGATGTCCTCAACTTTAACCTACATATTGCTAATCATCCAACCAACATTAGAAGCATCCCAAACATTAATTCGATTAATGACTATATCGAGATCTTGATTGTTAAGTCTGAACTCTGTTTTAAGGGCTAGTGGTGTTTTCCATGACTTATGTGTGCTATCCCAAAGTTGTTCCATGTGAGAATTCCTTTCTTTTGGAGTTTACTTGCTGGTTTGGCTAGTTTCTCCTTGATTGGGGATAGCGTAAGGCTGAACCAGACTAAGTCTTTAGGTGCCCATGCATGGAATTTTTTCCTTTTGATTTCAATTAAGAACTCCATCTTATATTGTAGCCAAGCAGCCCACATGGATTTGATGAGTTGGGAAGGTTTTTTTATTTGGAAGCATGCTTGACTGAATAGGATGTTATATATGGGGAGGTTTTGAAATGTAATCCCCTCTCATAGATAACCCCTTTTTGGAGGTTATGATTCAAGAGTATCACTACAAGGATATGAGGGTATAGTGATGCCCATTAGCGACGGTACCCAGAGGAAAAAAACGCGGGCCCAAACCCAAGCACGTCATTTTTCATGCATTCACGAAAGAGAGAGTGAAAGGAAGAGCGAGAGGGAGAGCGAGCATCTTGCTGAGAGGGAGAGAAAGAGAAAAAGAAGGAGAAAGAAGGCTTCTCACCGCCATCGCTGCCACCGCCGCTGCCGTTTACGAAGAAGAGGAGGAGGTGTATGGAGGGCAAAGAGGAGTCACCGTTGCGAAGAGGAACCATCAAACCCTTCTTGGAGCCTTTACGGTGAGTGCATCCTCCATTCTTGCTTTGCTTTTGTGTTTTCTCTCTCTCTTTTACTTGTTTTTGGTATGATTCATGTGTATTGAGAGAGGAAGAGGAAATGAGAGAGAAAGAGAGGGAGAGGGAGAGGGAGGGAGAGAGAAAGAGAGGGAGAGAGAGAGGGGGAGGGGGAGGGAGAAAAAATGAGAGGGAGAGGGAGTTTTCTCTCTCTTTTACTTGTTTTTGGTATAATTCGTGTGTATTGAGAGAGGAAGAGGAAATGGGATAGGAAGAGAGGGAGAGGGAGAGGGAGAGAGAGAAAATGAGGTATAATTTGTGTGTATTGAGAGAGGGAGATGGAGAGGGAGGGAGAGGAAATGAGAGAGGGAGAGGGAGGGAGAGGGAGGGGGAGAGAGAGAAAGAGAGGGAGGGAGAGGAAATGAGAGAGGGAGAGGGAGAGGGAGAGAAAGAGAGGGAGAGGGGGAGGGGGAGGGAGAGAAAATGAGAGAGGGAGAGGGAGTTTTCTCTCTGTCTTTTACTTGTTTTTGGTATAATTCGTGTGTATTGGGAGAGGGAGCAGAAATGAGAGAGAAAGAGAGGAAAAGGGAGAGGGAGGGAGAGGAGATGGGAGAGGGGAAATGGGAGAGGGAGAGGGAGAGGGAGACATTAAACATAATAAGGGAATGAGAGAGGGAGAGGGAGAGAGAAAGAGAGGGGGAGGGAGAGGAAAAGAGAGAAAAAAAATTAAACATAATAGGGAAAGAGAGAAAGAGAGGGAGAGGGTGAGGGAGGGAGAAGAAATGAGAGAGGGAGAGGAAGAGAGCAAAAGGAAATGAGAGAAAGAGAGAGAGAGAGAGGAGAAAGAAAAAATGAGAGAAGGAGAGGAGAGAGAAAAAGAGAGAAAAGATGTTAAACATAATAGGGAAAGAGAAAAAGAGGAGAGGGTGAGGGTGAGAGTAAGGGAGGGAGAGGGAATGAGAGAGGGAGAGGAAGAGAGAAAAGGAAATGAGAGAGGGAGAGGAGAGAAAAGAGAGAAAAAGAGAGAAAAAACATTAAACATAATAGGGGAAGAGAGAAAGAGAGGGTGAGGGTGAGGGAGGGAGAAGAAATGAGAGAGGGAGAGGAAGAGAGCAAAAGGAAATGAGAGAGGGAGAGGAAAGAGGAAAAAATGAGAGAATGAGAGGAGAGAGAAAAAGAGAGAAAAGTTGTTAAACATAATAGGGAAAGAGAGAAAGAGAGGGTGAGGGAGGGAGAGGAAATGAGAGAGGGAGAGAAAGAGAGAAAAGAAAATGAGAGAGGGAGAGGAGAGAGAAAAAACATTAAACCTAATAGGGAAAGAGAGAAAGAGAGGGAGAGGGTGAGGCAGGGAGAGGAAATGAGAGAGAGAGAGGAAGAGAGAAAAGGAAATGAGAGAGGGAGAGGAGAGAGAAAAAACATTAAACATAATAGGGAAAGAGAGAAAGAGAGGAAGAGGGTGAGGGAGGGAGAGGAAATGAGAGAGGGAGAGAAAGAGAGAGAAAAATGAGAGAGGGATAAAAAATGAGAGAAAGAGAGAGAAAAAAAAGAGAGGGAGAGGAGAGAGAAAAAGAGAGAAAAAACATTAAATCTGATAGGGAAAGAGAGAAAGAGAGGGTGAGGGTGAGGGAGGGAGTGTATACGAGAGAGGGAGAGACAGAGAGAAAAGAAAATGAGAGAGGGAGAGGAGAGAGAAAAAGAGAGAAAAAACCCATATACCTAATAAGGAAAGAGAGAAAGAGAGTGTGAGGGTGAGGGAGGGAGAGGAAACGAGAGAGTGAGAGAAAGAGAGAAAAGGAAATGAGAGAGGGGGAGGAGAGAGAAAAAAATGAGAGAGGGAGAGGAGAGAGTGAGTGAGAGAGAGTATATTAACATCTCTAAAAGGCCAATGTGGCCTATGAGACCAAAGCAATATATACAATGATGGTGTGTTTCTCATCTGGAATGAGAAAAGACGAAAAACATGCCTATAAGACTAAAAAAATGAAATAGTATCCTATAAAAGGGAAACATGTCAATGATCTAAAAGTGAAAGTAGAAAAGGAAAACTCTCCATCAATGAGATGTTTGTCCTCTAAGGAGGTTTATCTCTGCATGGCTGAGGCGTGTCGGCATCTGTCTCCTATGGTGCTCAATGATGGCTTTAATTTGTTAGTGGTGTGGATGTCTAAGCCTTCGTGCGGGTGGACGTGGGTGCCTAGACTGACTAAGTGCCACTGCTCTATCCAAAGGGACACCTACAAAAGATGAGGTCCAATGATGATGTATTCCAGTAGTCTGTGTGGCAGTAGTAGTGGTATCTAGCATACTCTAATACGTATCAGTGAAAAAGGGGATGACTGCTCTTTATCTATGTGAGCCAAGTTGTGGGGGCCTCCTACTGAGGTTTTGGTAGTGTGCCATCCTTGTGCCATGGGGGAAGGGGGGTCGGATCCAGGTCTTCTCTGTATCTAACTTCAGTATGTCTGCTCTGATCACATGGTTTAGCTCTGATCAGCTTAGGTAAAGTGTAGGGCAATCCAGGCTGTAGTCAAAGGGGGGTAGTCTGTCAATCTCTAGCCAATGTAGACTCATCCATGTACTCATCTGAGCATACCAACAATGTCTGTCACCATCCGCTGCTAGTTGTCTAGAAGTGGCCAAGGCTAGCCATGGGTATCCATCTTGGAGGAGCTCCCATAGTCTATGTAAGAAAGTCACTACCTGGACCAAGGTCTTAGCCACCATGGGTGATGCTCCCAACTCAGCTCTAATAATCTCATGTGGGGTCAAGCTCTTCGCTTGTATCATACGTGAGACCATCATGACCAGTGGTCTTTCTATATGCTCCCACCCGTCATAGTATTCCTTCTCTGGTCCATCCTGGTCTCCGAAAGGTTGTCTCCTCATGTGAAAGAGAATCGGATCCCAAATAGCTACCCCATATAGGAGTATGGGTGTAACCAAGGTGTCAAAAGGCCACAATTTGGTGCACGGCTCATGAAATTGTATGTGAGCACATTGCCTCTCCAATGCACCTAAGGCTGCATATGCTTTTGCCAAACGAGCCTCTGATGTCTCTCTCCAAGAGAACTGTGGTCCCTTCAATGTGACCCCCAAATAGGCATACTGCCTAACCATCTCCACTGGCTCTCCATCAAAAGTAAACTAGTGCTCAGATCTTGTCACCCAAGCTGCTGAAGTATTAAATACCATAATTTTAGTTTTCCCAAGGTTCACCTTAAGAGAAAAAGAGAGAAAAAACATTAGGGAAAGAGAGAAAGAGAGGGAGAGGGAGAAGAGAAAGAGAGAAAAGGAAATGAAAGAGAGAAAGGAGAGAGAAAAAAATGAGAGGGAGAGGAGAGAGAAAAAGAGAGAAAAAACATTAAACCTAATAGGGAAAGAGAGAAAGAGAGGAAGAGGGTGAGACAGGGAGAGGAAATGAGAGAGAAAGAGGAAGAGAGAAAAGGAAATGAGAGAGGGAGAGGAGAGAGAAAATACACTAAACATAATAGGGAAAGAGAGAAAGAGAGGGTGAGGGTGAGGGAGGGAGAGGAAATGAGAGAGGGAGAGAAAGAGAGAAAAGGAAATGAGAGAGGGAGAGGAGAGAGAAAAAGAGAGAAAAAACATTAAACCTGATAGGGAAAGAGAGAAAGAGAGGGTGAGGGTGAGGGAGGGAGAGGAAGAGAGAAAAGGAAATTAATTGTTGTTGTTTGCAGTAGTAGTAGTAGTAGTAGTTTCTTTTCTTTTCTTGTTTATTTTTGTTTAGTTTTCTTGTTTTTTTTGTAGTAGTAGTAGTAGTTTTTTCTTCTTTTCTTGTTTATTGTAGTAGTAGTAGTAGTTGTTGTTGTTGTTCTTTTCTTTTTCTTTTCGTCGTAGTTATGGTAGTGCTAGTGGTAGTCGTGGTCATGGTCGTAGTCGTCGTCGTGGTCATGGTCGTCGTGGCCGTGGTCGTGGTCGTGGTCGTGGTCATGGTAGTTGTAGTCGTGGTTGTGGTCGTGGACTTCATTGTAGCCGGGCCGTGATCATTAAAGAAAATGAGAGAGAGGGAGAAAGAGAAAAAAGAAGAAGGAACGAGAGAGAGGGAATAAACATACAACATAATAAAGAAAGAGAAAAAGAGAGAGAGATGGAAGGAGAGGAGATAATGAATGGATAAAAAACAAAGAGAGAGTGGTGGTGAGGTCCGATGCAACACCACAAGACAGGAAATACTCCGACATATATATGTTAATCTATGGGTGGGTGGATGGAGACTTTACATACATTAATTTTTGCTGAGTTACAAGAGAAGAAATCCCTCCTCGAAAAATTTAAGAAAGAAAAAAAGAATGATAATAAAAACAAATTGTTTGTCATAACGTAGACAAAATGGAAAATGATGAAGATCTTGTTGTTCAAGATCGCGAGGTGTCCCATGTCCTTTCTCTCAATGCAAGCTGGCAATTAGATGAGAACGTCGATTGTCTATAGAACACGTACGATGCTTCGGTGAGTTTCAATCTGAGATCATTGATTAGGCGATCTTGGATTTTCAGCAAACGGTAAGAAAAGTTAATATCAATCATGCATTGTACTTGCAAGCTAATTGAATACCGTATACAAGAAGATTGGATGTGACTGGTAAATTTTCTATCCAGGGAGGTGACATCTCGTCCCAAGGAGGACTGCACCCTTTGCGGCCAATTAGAAGAGTTCGTGGGCGTGTGATGGATGGAGAGCGTGAGCCAATCTACCACTTGGAATGTACTACCCAATCTATACCATCAATATCAAAGGAGACAGACAACCTTCCAGACCTACGAAATGGGGTAGAAAAAAGAATGGATGCTGCAATGAAGGAGAAGGTGAATCGCTTTTGTATGTTGGAAATGTGGTGGTTGGAAATGGGGTAGAAAAAAGAATGGATGCTGCAATGAAGGAGAAGGTGAATCGCTTTTGTATGTTGCACCATGCCTCTATGGAGACGTGGCTCACCAAGTACCAGGTTGCTAGGTAAGATCGAGAGGAAGCGCAATCTGAATTTTGACATAGTACGCGCCATCAACCGATTCGATATCCTGAGGGCATGGAGGAGATGCCGTGGTTCATGTCAACGCGATGGTTGCATGGAGCTTTGACCACAGCTTCTCGCGAAGGGGCAGAGGTCTCAATGGAGGAGTGGGAATTCTTGGGGGGATGTAGTCCAAAGGTGATGACATGTTTAGGATTTTTCGTATCTATATTTTATATGCGACAAATAATTCAAGTGTTTCAATGTACAGTACAAAATATATAGTGCAACATGGTCGCGCAGACGGCATTTTCGCGTGGGGAGCGTATTGAAAAAATGCTCTCCACAATGGACTGTGGTATCATGGTAAGGTTCGAGCAGGAGAGTCGACGACAAGCAACAAATCCAAACACAGTTAGAGATGAGATGGAGTATTTTGGGAACTTGCAAAGTATTGTTACGGTGGATTATTGTAGCTTCTCCATGATACTATTTGATGTGCAATGGTTCAAAGTGGTACTTGAAGGAGCTGGAGCAACAGTTTGACGAGGTCCATCTAGATTTCTCGAAATAGATTCCGAAAAAAAATGGACGGATTTGCATGACACCTTTGTGTTGCTGGCCTATTGTGAATAGGTGCATGAACTCATTTGTTTGTTAATTGTATTACAACATGGTACATGTCACAATAGTTTAATCTCTCTTGTATGTGTTTGTGAACATATAATCTTCTATCCAAACCCTCGATAACCTCGATTGTGGTATGTTATACCTTCAGCTCCCTGAAGTGCAAGAGTATATAATCAAAGTGATATTCCGAGCATAGATGAAGACAATATGCAAATAGAGGGGTCGATATTGCAAGGGGTGGAGGCCACTAAAATCTTGGAGCATGTAGAGGAGCCAACATCGGCTAACAATGATGGAAATACAAGAGTCCAAGAATTCTTTGAGAATGAGGTGGACTCATCCTTTTGTGGTGGTGACATGTCTATCGACCTTCTAATGTATGCGGAGTTGTGTCAGGAGATTGACATGGGACCATAGGATAGTTCATACTTGGAGCATCCACTTACTCAATTCGTTGACTAATCTCTTATAAGGGTACATAAGATATGCAATTTAAGTGAGATCATTTTTTTAGGATTTATATTACCGTGCTTTGTATGATTTAAATTGATTATGCTAACATCATTTTTTGTCTGTGCAGGTGGCATTTTCACAATGAGTCAAGAAATAAGCGATGAGGAGTTGCAGGATATCTTTACGCGCATGTCTCCAGATCAAATGGCAAGATTCAGAGACATGGAGGACCAAGAGCTATCTCAGACATTGTCAAGCCGCTCTATTAGATCTACTTCGACACGATCAGATGCTCCAGCTTCAAGCAGACGAGGTCGACGCTCCAAACTTGGGCCAGAGGGGGGCGTGCTTCAAGGTCAGGGGGATGCTGTAGAGATACGGAGGCAGTGAGCCCACAGTTGGTATGGGATACAGGTGTGACTCCTCACTCTCGTGGCACTTCTAGGGAGAGTGGCTCAGGTGGTTGCTGTGGAGGCACGAACGCGGTGTCTCGGTCTCATCCTTCTGCTGGAGTTGCATCACCTCCAGGATTTGTCACGCCTGTGGGGATGTCTACTCTAGTTACTCCGGCTTTTACTCAGCCGTCTGCAAAGTGGCACCCCTATGGGTGCTACATCGATAGATACTACCCCGATCGGTACACTGGATATACAGGGGTCTCCTGGATATACCTAGGAGCATGGACGCAGGTGGGAGAGGACCTATCTTAGGCATACCCCAGAGGGATATGCCTATCTTGTCGATGATAGGTCAAGAGCCATCATCATGAATGATGAGGGGAGGAGGATGATTGCTCGCATGAGAGAGTTGTGTCAATAAGTTTTTCGCCACAATGACTTAGATCATTGGAAAAACATACCGGAGGGGAGCAAGGACTACATAATAGCATCCTTGCATGAGAAGTTTCTGGTTCCAACCACAGCAGATAGATTTTCTATAGGCTGGATGATGGATTGCATGCGTGCATATATGTCACACATATGATCGGACGCACACAAGGCACTCAAGAGTGGGGCTGCAAAGCCCGAGTGGCTAGACGCAAACGACTGGTGCCGATTGAGGGAGGAGGCTACAGATTCTCCAGGACGTTGGAGTCAGTAGTGCGAGGCAGCGAGGGCACGACTAGAGGCCGGAGTGGTTCATCATCTTGGGAGTGGCAGCCACAGGACATATCTGGAGGACTTTGTAAGTTTTTCTTTTGTTTTGCTTGCTTATTTTTTGCAATATCCTTTGTACTGACAATCATGTTTCTAACAATTAGTATTTTGTTTTCTTTGCAGCACTCCATTACAAATCGCGATCCGACCGGCCTTGAGACTCGATATGCAAAGAGGCACGGTCTCACTGCATTGATCGACTGATTGTATAGACGCAACGGCCCTCTAAGTCACTCATCTTTCTTGTTATAGACGCGACGGCCCTGTAAGTCACTCATCTTTCATATTCCGTAGTTATCATGTTTAATTAGAATGCATTATTGTATGGTGGACTGATGTGTAATTGTTTCTTTTTTCGCAGAGTCCATTCATGGATGCTCCTTTGTGGCGGGACTAGCTTTTGGATGGTGAGGATATGTAGCTCGACCTTGGATCCCTGGAGCTCACACACCCTTCTTTTTTGGTTGCTTGATCTGTATAGACATTTTCTATGTAGTAGTGATATCTTGTCATGATTATACCAGTCGCTTTCATTATGTGATCATGTATTTATTTCATGTATCACTGTTATGTTTTAAGTACACTTTGTTTTTGTTTACACGAGCATTGTACACAGTGCAGAAACTATTTTGTATGGCCCAAATAAAGTACATAGTGCTATATGTGGTAGGGCAACTTGCTGCCCTGTCACAATTTTCTTTTTCCCTGTTATCGTCGCTATTAGCGTCGCAAATTTACATGCACGCATCGTTATTTACATTGTTATTAGCATCGTAGAGCGTTGTTATCAATGTTGCTAATTGTGTCCGTATCAGTGTCACAAATATGACACAAATAGCAACGCTGATAACGACGCTAATACCAATTCTTCTATGGCGTCACCAATAATTACGCTTTTTGCGATGACGAGGAAAAATGTTGTTATTTACATTTTCATTGCTTTTAACGTCGGTATAAGGCCTATATCTTGTAGTGTATGGCCTAGTCGTCTTCCGGAAGGAGCTGGCTCCTGATGATCCATTTTGCCACTAGTTTGGATGCCAGAAGCTTAATATTAGGAAGCCCCAAACCACCCTTTTTTTTCCAAGATACAAGTATTCAAGGCTTCTTTAGGCATTTTATCCCCATGGAAGTTACCTCCCCATAAAAAATTTCTACACAAGGTATCTAACTATTTAATACCTGAGGTTCTTGGTTTCCAATATGCAAGGAAGTAGATACATGCAGAGTACCCATTGCCATCTTTGTTTTAGATTGACCTCAAACCCCATCAGGATCCCTAGGAGTCTGAATATTTTCCCTTCTTGGATGACTTGGCATCCTTCTTCCACTAGCCATTTGGGTGGGGGGGCTCACATGGATTGAATGCATGTTTCAGCATGATTCATTTTTTACCCTGAGGCTCGCTAGATAGAATTTGTGGAGGCACAACCAGAAGGTTTTAAGTAAATGATCGTCATTCTTGACGGTTGCATTTGTGTCATCGGAAAACAAGTTTAGTAGCATCTACCTATATGAGTTTGGGAGTTGGATACCCTGGACATTGCCTTGGTTAAGTTGATCTTCTAGCAGTCATCCAAGTGCATTTATAGTTATGGGGAATAGAAGGGGTGCAAGAGGACATCCCTGTCTGATTGATATTCTTAGTATGTAAGGTTTGGTAAGCACTCCGTTGATGGAGATCCTCATTGAAGCATTGCCAAACAGAATACTAACATATCTGATGAATCTCTGCCCTATATCCATATCGTGGAGGGACTGAAGGATAAATTCCCACTCAATCCTATCATTTGCTTTGTCAAAATCTATCTTCAGGAAGACGATATCTTGACTGGTTCATTGAGCATGTTCCATTCCCTCCCACTGTCCTATAATTGCATCTAGAATGTACCTACCTTTAATGAAACCTTTATGTTCCCATCTAATCCACATGTCTAGGTGGGTACTTAGCCTTCTAGCTAGAGTTTTGGAAAATATTTTATAGGCTACTACAGACATGTGATTTGCCTCCAATTAGCTAGGTCTTCTTTAAAGTCCTTGTGAATCATTCTGAGGACCCCTTCATTGATGCATAATGGCAGGGACCCTAGTACGCGAAGAGAGGAGGAGCCATTTGAATTCTTGGAAATTTCATTGGGGAGGCCATCAAGGCCTATGGATTTCCCTTTTGGTAAAGAGTCTATGGTGTCACTTAGTTCTATCTCCTTAATGTCTTCTTCCAAAAGCCTTGATGTGGCTTCTGGAACTATATTGAGTGTCGACATCTAGCTATTTCAGCCTTTGCAGGTGTCTTGACATGGTGAGATTGAGAGGGTTGACTGAATATTCTTGAGAAATAGTCGTAGGCGATTTCAAGATTTTCATCTTGCGAGGTAGCCTTGGATCCATCTTCCTTAATGAGTAGTAGGACTTTGTCCCTCTCCTTCTTGAGTTTGAGAAATTTAAATTTTCCTTTCGTGGGGCAATCAATTTTACTCGCCCATTAGCCTTGAAAGTAGACCTAGAGGGATTGGGCTTCAACGAGTTCTTCATGATGAAGACATCTTTAGGATTCCAACAATTTATCTTATCCTTCTATCTTGTGGTAGATCAGGTTTCTTTTTTCTTTTCTTTGTTTGATAACTTGGAGTTTGGCCACTCTTAGGAATCTCTGGGTGTCCTTGACCACTGACTCCCAGGACTTAGCCAGGGCTAGAGGAAGTGTGAAAGTCCCCCTCCATATGGATTCCAAGGTTTCTTAGACAAAATCCATCTAGAACAAGGACTAATCAGTGTGGAACCAACCCGCTTGAACAAGGACTAATCCATCCAGAACAAGGACTAATCAGTGTGGAACCAACCCGCTTGAACGGTGTGACCCATGGTGAAAAGAGTGAGTTGGACTGGTTTATGGTCAGAGAGGGAGATGTTGTACTATGTCTTGGTCCTAGTTTCCATAAAGGCGGCCAACAGTCCTATTGTGACATAGAATCTATCTAGTCTGGCTTTCCTAAGTAGGGTCCCTAGTTGATTGTTCGACCAAGTGAAGGCATTCTCCGGGTTGGGTTTGATGAGGCTCTAGAATCCTTTGAGGTTGAGGATGAGTCTCTATCTTTGCCTGAGATGATGTTCCCCTTAGCTTCAAATCGATCCTCTAGTTTTTCAACAAAGTTGAAATCCCCTACAAGGGTAATAGGGCAATCTAGGAGTTTAAACGAGTCCCATATTTTGGGATTATCTCTATTTGTTCCCCAAGCATATACTGATATAATTACAAACTCCTCTATGTCTTTGACCCTAACCCCAACCCAACAATCACCCGAATCTAGGAGAACTTCTTAGATGTAAGGTTACAATTTGGAACCCACACCAATTACAGCTCCTCTTGCCCCCCCTTATGCTTAGTTGAATGCCATGTACTGTTTTGACTTCTTGGAGGCAGATGATGTTTCGATTGATGGCATTCAGTTGCAGCCAATTGCGGATTACTATCACTCTGGACTTTTCTAAAAGTCCTTTACAATTATACAATAAAATCTTCAAGTTATTCATTTCTTACCTACTTTATTTGGTATCTTACCTTTGTCTTTCCTCGGAGTGTTCACAGGGCTACTTTGCCCAGCTCCTACTTTAGAATGTCATCGTTTACTACTACTATTTTTTGTCTCCATCGGAGTGGGGCCCTTTTGCCTATAGTGGTGTTCCGAGTGCCCTTCGATATTTTCTCTAACTTGGAGAGTGGCCTCATGCAGTCCTACCCCACAGTTGGAGGAGGGGAGACTCTCTTACTCCTCTTCTAAAACCTCTCCTACCTGCGAGGTCCCATCTTGTGGAGGGGGATTTATTTCCGAACCCTTTTTCTGATCCATCGAAAAAGCTGGTCATTTCATTAAAGAAAATTTGGTCATCAATAAACTCCTCGTTGTCTAAATCTACTGTCTTAGACAATAGGGGTTGCATTTTGCCTTTAGGGTTGCGCTGCGTTCTCAAGTCTTCGAAACTCATAAGCAGTGGGGAGTACCTATTATTAGAGGTTGGCATGGAGGTCTATTTAGCCTTGCCCTTTGAGTTGGGGTGTTTCAGTCTCTTATTCTGTACTAGCTAATAGCTATCCGTTGTGTCCTTATTGACCCCATCTTTCGGACTTTCGTCTCTGTTTTCAAGCTTTTAATGTCCTCTTCTTTTGCCCATTCGGGGCAGTCCCTGATGAAATGCCCTTGTTTACGACATTTAAAGCAAGAGTTGGGTAGGTTCTTGTAAGAAATTTCTTGCTTTCTTATAACCGCTCCACTATCTTTCTTGATTAGGACGGAGCTGCGCAATTTTTTGCTCAGCTCTACCTCGACTAGCACCTAGGGTTGCCATCTCTAGTTAATATCAGAGTAGGGTCGCTGCCCTAAGATTTCCCCTATGAGGGAAGCTATGGAGTGAAGGAAGGGGTAGAGATGGTCTGGGAGGTTGGGGAATCCAACCCAAATAGGGACTTTGGATGGTTTAGGACCGAGAGGGTCGAAGGATTCCTCCCACCTAAAAAGGGTTAACAAGGAGTTCTTAAGCATCCATTGTCCAAATGACATGAGATGGATAGCCATTTGATGGGTTTCAAAGAGGAAAAGAATGTAATTATTGGGCAGATATCTAGCATGCAGCACTCTAATACCTAGGGGCTGCTAGTGATCCCTCATCCAAGCTCTGAGGACTTCTATTGGTGGACACGTAGCATGACAAAGACCATAGATCGCTTTGGCTTGATGTTCTTTAATCCAATGAGAAATGTTGTTATCAAGTATCTGAACAAAGAATGTACCTTCTTGGCTCACTTCTTCTTTGAAGTCAGTTGGGGACCAAGAGGGGGGGGAGTTGACCACTAGCACAGTGGTAGAAGGTCTGGGTTTCCCTGTAGACAATGTTTGATAAAGCTTCCCATAGCGCTGCTACCGACCATTTCGTCTTGAATCTTGTCGACATCGTTGGGGGATTCTTGCATGAATGGAAGTATATGGGCTGAGACCTTGGGTATAGGGCTTTCCCCTTTCCCGGCATGCTAGGGAGATTGGTGTCATAACAGAGACAGGTGGGATCTCTGCCCACCAGTATTGCTAAATACCTCTACCATAGTTTTGTTACAAAGCAAACACGTGGCAAATCTAGCAAATCAAATCACAATCATAAACAAAGAATTTAGTTGAAAAATATAATAAATCAAACATCACAACTATTAAATATAAAGAACATTATAATACATAAGAGGATTTGAATAACTCAATAGATTGAGAAAGACAAGAGAAAAACACACGATTGGACACAACCTCCCCCATGGCAAAAGCCATGGTTTGCCATATTTAATTATACATTATAGTTTTACATGGATATTTGCATATATATCTTACATATAATTACAAAGAAAGTACAAATATCAATTGAAATATAAAGTTTTAAGAGTCAAGAGATATCTTGCAACATGTTGCAATTGTTGCAAAAAGTTCTGTCCTCTGAATTTTGACGTTTTGACATCACCATCGCATCCGGAGCGTACCAAAACTCCCAAAACAACTATTGAAACTCTGAGTTCCAATTTCGGATGAGGGAGAAACGAAAAAACTAAGTTTTCACCCTGTTCTCCTATTTTGTGCGCGATTCTGTTGCTTTTATAAAGAAAGCTAGAAAAGCCTTCTAAACTCAACCACATTAAGAAAATAACAAGTATTACATAAGAAAGCTTATTTCAATAAAAGCATATCTTAAATCTCATATTCTAAAATAATCTATATTTAAAAAATAAATTAATTAATAGTACTAAAGACAATGATCTAATTATTACTAAAGAATTTTAAACTTATAACTTACAAATAGAGTAATAATTTTAATAATGAAATTTATGCTTGGACTTACACTAATGCCTAATGCTACCCAAAGCCACCGCTACTTGCTCTACACATCAACAACTGAAGCATTCACAATTGTTTATAAATAAAATAAGTAAACAATAATGAATACCTAGCAATAATTAAAATAAGTTGGAGCACTTTCCTAACCTTAATTTAATTCGAGTGCGTACTTTAAACTCTAAACATCCATTAATTTGATATGTCTTTTGCGGAATCGCCCACTGTGGAGTCAACCACGTACACATTAAATTAACATGACATTCGAAAAGGACAGGTGTCCCTGTCAACTTTTCACACAAGGAATCCACCTTGTGTACGAGCCTTGGCAAATACATATAATTTTACAGAATCTACCGCAAAACCTCACGAAACCCACCGTAGTCTCACGGAATCCACTGTGGAATATGCCTCCTGGCATCAGGTTCCCCCAAATCTCTGGTCACTAATGGGGACTCTGCCATGGACATTAAAAGATGGATAGGGGGTTTCTAATGTCATAATCATAATGGATGAATTGGACATCGCAAACGTGCCGATTGGAAGTGGGGTGGGGGACGAAGCTGCTTCAGGATGGGAGGATATGTTGACTCCATGGGGGGGGCGCAGACCTTGAGGGATGACGAGACTGTTAGCATGAGTGCCTGATACAACATGATAACTTTCCCCCGAGGCAAGTGTCTTGTCTGCCAAGAACATGGCAGAGAAGAGTCTCGAGGCTTCCACGTGTCCCTCCAAGAGTGGCAATAGAATTGAGGCTCTTATTACATAAACTTCAAGTGTCCAAAAATCAATAACAATTTTTCCTTGCATAGAATTAATAACATTGATAAAAAAGGGGATTTGAATTTGCAAAGAGGAAACTTGTATGCATGGCACATGTGCACATTACATCTACATTGTTTAATTCCTTCAAAATCAATTATTTGTCTACACGTGTTGGAACACAAGCCGATAACTTCATGTTAGTGTTGTTTTAGATATATCCTTCTATGAAACCAAACTCTATGTTTGAACATGTGCTAGAACATAGGCCAATAAATCGATGCAAGTTTTCTTTTAGCTTTATCGTTGTTGAAGGGTTTTCGAAAGCAAAGTCGCATCTACAGAAGACATTGAAGAATTTCAGGGTAGAAGATCAATCTATCGAAATCAAATTCAATTTGAAAGCTCAATTTCAGATAATATGAGACATACAGCCAGATACATCTTATTGGGAACAAAGTGAAGACAAAAAGTACACCTTCTCTTCTTACAATTCCAATAATTTCAGACTTGCACTAGCCATCAACTCCAAACACTGATTGAAACTCCTTTGATTCAGCTGCCAATGATGTAGCACTATGATCATATCATGCAGGATTTTAACTTCTTGAACTTTGGCCGTAGCCTTAACTTGGTTTGAATAAGCAAAACAAGGAAGAGGGTTTTGACTACTTGCTCGGCCTATATTTCCTGGAAACAGGCTGATGACTGCAGTATGCCTGCTTTAACATCATCCAATTGCATAAATCAATGTGATGATAATACAAACTTGAGGAAGCTGCCGAATTCATTCTTGGTAGCCTTTTGTCATATTCTCAATAGTCCGTCAGAGAAGAAAGCGGGCAACGCCATCAATAGAGATGGCCATAACAGATGAGGAACACAGGCTGGGAGGGAAAGGAAGAGAAGTCCATCCCATCAAAAGGTTTAAGGCTTAAATGTACATTGAGGTATCAGCCAGCACGATCACATAAGTGGAGGATATGTGGATACAACAATCACATCAGCACAGTTTACGTTGATTGTAATGGCGTCGCTCGTCTTGAGCAGTGTAGTGTAACAATAGCTATGAAGTCGAAGATGTTGGTCATGATGGCTCAGAACTCCATCCTAGATTCCAAAAAATACACTGGTGAGCTATCGAAAGCAGCGTAGATAGTACTTGTCAGAGATGCAATCAACGGTGGAGTCAACAACGAAGTCGATCTATTTGCATCTTCACGGTAGCTTTGTCAACGCTCCTTCGACTCTCTTGTCATCACAACAAGTTTTTCTCAGCTTGATATCTTCAGTGCTTCTTTAGTCGTCTTCGCGTACCGCCAAACATGTTTGTTCATTAGCTCTCTTCCTTCATCATAGTCGTCTTCATCTTCAACCTCTGTTCCGTCCTCTCAAGTGCCACCACATCGTTCTCTTCCTTATGGCTCCGTCCTTTTTTGTTTCTGCGTGTCGTCCTTCGATATCAACCTCTTTTTTTTTTCTTTTTTTTCCGCACGAGGACCAGCAGTGTTCAAAACAGGAACTCTCTGGATGTCCTGCTTTTTCTTCTCCAGGCCAGTAAAGCTCCTCTCTCTCTGCCTAGAAAAATGGCCCCTCCCACGCTAATATTGCAGCGCATAACAGAACCTTATTAGGCCAATTTCTAAGGTTTCCGTCAAATCGTAGCATGCCAACATGGTATATCCCAAATCCAGAGCTGAAAAGTTCACCCAGCTCACGATTTCTTGATTTCACAATTGTTTTTCTTATAGATCCCATACTGAGCATGATCTTTTGTGGTAAAATACCCAATCTCTCCATTCCTCTATGTCATTTCAACCAGTATGCAAGCAACCTTGCCAGTATCCTTTCGGGAGTGCACAAAGACCATTGCTTGTTTCTCACACTTTATTGAATCCAAAATCTTATCGTAGCACACTTCATTCATCAGAGTGTTACGAGCCAAAAAATTTGTTTCAGTTATGCCAATGTACTGCTGAGTAAGTAGCACAGGTCTATAGCTACTATCAAAGGAGAAAAGCCCTTTGCCCTCAACAATGTCTCCCAATAGCATATTGCAGTTGTTTACCCATCACATAGTTCTGCACATATCTCCAACTTGCTCTTTAACAAGGAGAGGGGCACGTATTTAGCACTTGATTTTGAAAAGCATCCCAACTTGATATAATTGGAAGCCAAGAAAAGCCATAGAAGACTTCGCATGCCCATCATTGTTGAAGAAGGATCTATCAGGTGCAACCCCAGCTAAAAGAAAATGCAGCAAAAGACCCCTCTCTCTACTATACTGCCCACGCAAAACAAAATGCAAACACAACAACTAAGTATGTACAAAGTAACAAATGTCACACACACAACTTTTTGGTGGATTTCACACCTCGAATGCGCAGCAATACGACATCCACCCCCTCTAATCCTGCGCATCCTCCGGATGGGCCAACTACCCATGATCGTTATCATCAAGATCTACGAACAGATCAATCTCTTCATTGTGTATTTCCGGTATATCAACAAGATTATCTGTCATATCATCTGTCTCTTCTATTGGAGTTTCTTCTTGTTGCTCTTCTCTTGCAAAATTCTTCCAATGCATAATCTTCATCATCTCTTTCCTTGAAAATCTTGATCCTTTTTCCTACAATAGGCACTCTAAGCACTGTCCCATCCAATTCTGTCAACTCATATGTTGCATTATCAAAGGCATGTCTGACTACATACATCTCAAACCATCTTTTCACCATCTTCCAAAAAATCTGCAAAAACTTTCTCAATTTTTGCATGGCTCTAGTGTGACTCTCATCCCAAAATAATTTATGCCCCCTTCGAAACAACTCATATAAACAATCTTCTATGTGTGCAAAATGGGGTATCCAAATCATGTAAAACACACAAGCTCCAATGAATCTCTGTACCTCTGAAGTGATAGAATAATACTCTGTAATCTTGCCTATAGAATCCACATTCTTATCCACAATCTTGTATTTCATGTCAACCCTGGCTTCATTATGATCCTCTGCATTACTCAAATCTTGTTGTAAATCAGCAATTCTACACTCTGGTGGCTGAATATCCTCAGCCCTCTGCTCTATGGACTGCATAGGAATAACCCTAAACTTTGGATGCTGAAATATTTCAGTAGTAAACTCTGTTGGTGGCTGAAAGTTTTCAGCCCTCTGTGTCTCTGTAGGCTGATCATAATCAGCCGAAAACTCTGTTTGCTGAATTTCTTCAGCACTCAACACTTTTTGCTGAGCCACCTCAGCCTCTGACTCTATCTGTGACACAAAATCTGCAATTTCATGAAACATGTCCAGGGACTGCACTAATATATTACTGTGACAATTTTGCACATCAGTTTTCAGCATATTTTCCATCTCTGTCATCCTATCTGCACAAATCATACTATCATACATCCCATCTATATGCTCATCATCCTCTAAAATTCCTACATTTTTCAAATTTTTCTCCTTCCTGCATATGTACAGCCTGGCAGCTCTAGGCAACTTAGAAGTCTTCTGATAACTCATCGAACTGTTTGCTGAAATTCCAACAAAACTGGAGGAGAAAACATTGCTGCTAGGAGGTGAGAACTCCAATCTCCTCTGCTCTGTACCACCGTCATCTCGCGAAACAACGGTACCTAACGAAAACCCGAATCCCTCACAGTGGGCAAAGGTGCATCTCTAAGAGTATCCCTGTTTCTAACATGGTTCACACACACACTCATCAACTGAACTGCTCTCATACCATCTTTACTGCGAATTCGTGGAAAAACAGAAGCATTACCTTTGTTTCCATGCGCATCTCTGTGATGAATGGCTGTCCAAGAACTATGGGATAAGAGCATGAATCCTGCATAAAGAAATGGAAATCCTCCTCTACATCTCCAATAGAAACCCTGACACTGGGACAGGCAGCATACAAATCACCTGCAGTTTTGTTGGCGGCTCTCATACGCCACCCATGCTCTACATCCATAGGCCATCTGTTCTGTGGAAAAACAGAAGCATTCTCAACCATAACCTCATCCTCATCCTCATCCAACTCCCCAATCAAAACTCCCTGTGTATCAGTAGTGGGCAATGCATGTCTTTTCCTCTTCAGGACCTCTTGAAACTGATCTTGAAACTCTCTTTTCGAGATGCCCAAAACCTCAGAAATAGTAAAAGTCACCTCACTGCCAAGTATCTTGTCATTAAAGATTTTCTTCATGTCTGTAGATGTCTCAATATTGGACATCAATCTAAACCTTGGCTGCTATCTCTCTCTAGGCTCTTGCCTCTTTTCTCTCTTTTGAGCATCTTCCATCTGTCGTTCTGGCCCTGGTCTCAAAGATGGTCCTACAGTAGGTGGAGTAACAAACTCACCCCCTCTAGTCTTTTTAGCTGCACTTGGATTTTCTTCATCTCTCTTACGCTTCTCCTCAACAAGTGCATCTGCTCCCTGAGACTTAGCCAAGTAGGCATAAATAGAGTACCTGTCAACAAGCGAATCCCAACCTGTCTCAGATCTGATGCTAGACCCTGCACTAGTCAAAACAGTTTGATGAATTTTTCCCTTGTTTGCCGTCTCCATAGCATAAGTCCATAATGTTGACTGATTCTCTGATCCTTTCTCAATCTGGACTCCATATGCAGAAGCATCTCCTCTACCTACCACATAAGAAGTACGCGCAGCCATGTCACCCACTAACTTCTTCATTCCGTCTTTCCCAAAGTTGGTAGCAAGCGGAGCTCCTGTTTCAGTCAACCAAATCTTACCATCTTGTCCCCAAAATACCAAATTCTTCGTCCTTGCATCCTGAAAAGATTCACAATCCCTGCAATGCTGATGGTCCGTACTATCACACCAAATACATCTTCGATCTCTCCTAGGTGCATTAGGAGCACTCCTAGGTGCAGTAGAAGCACTAGAAGAAATAGTAGGCACAGTCGAAGCAAACTGCTCTTTCAAATTTCCCACCAATTCTGCTTTAACTGACTCTAGTGTCAAATCCGTTATGCCTTTGATTATGTCATCAAGAGAGGAAGGAACCGACGAAGCGGATGGTTTTGGAGCAGAAGGAGCCGGCATCGGTCTTGGAACAGGAGGAACGGGAGGAGTAGAAACAGTAGGCACTGGCATAGGCCAAGAAACTGGCTGAGGAGGAGAAGAAATAACAGGGATAGAAGTAGGCATAGGAGCAGAAGACGGTGTCGGTGTCATAGAACCATTCTCAACTGCTTCAATCGCCTTAGTCGCACTAATTGCATTCTCCTGCTCTGAATATAGTTGCCTTTGCTAAGACAACTGTTGTTAATGCAATTGCTATTGTTGCTGCATATACAATTGTGTCTGGCTGTTGATTTTGAAGCTACATATACATGGACATATTCTGCAAAATCTTCTTTAGATCATCCGTTGAAGTACTTGAAGCAGCAGTCAATGATGGAGCTGAAGTAGAGGATGCAGCACGAATCGTAGAAGAAATTGAAATGGATGCTGAAGTATCTCCCATCCTGAAATTTATGCGACGCTTTCACGTCAGGTTCACCAAAGATGTCGAAGGGTTTTTGAAAGCAAAGTCGCATCTGTAGAAGACTTTGACAAATTTTAGGGTAGAAGATCAATCTATCGAAATCAAATTCAATTTGAAAGCTCAATTTCAGATAATATGAGACATACAGCCAGATACATCTTATTGGGAACAAAGTGAAGACAAAAAGTACACCTTCTCTTCTTACAATTCCAATAATTTCAGACTTGCACTAGCCATCAACTCCAAACACTGATTGAAACTCCTTTGATTCAGCTGCCAATGATGTAGCACTATGATCATATCATGCAGGATTTTAACTTCTTAAACTTTGGCCGTAGCCTTAACTTAGTTTGAATAAGCAAAACAAGGAAGAGGGTTTTGACTACTTGCTCGGCCTATATTTCTTGGAAACAGGCTGATGACTGCAGTATGCCTGCTTTAACATCATCCAATTGCATAAATCAATGTGATGATAATACAAACGATCACGTAAGTGGAGGACATGTGGATACGACAATCACATCAGCAGAGTTTACGTTGATTGTAATGGCGTCGCTCGTCTTGAGCAGTGTAGTGTAACAATAGCTATGAAATCGAAGATGTTGGTCATGATGGCTCAGAACTCCATCCTAGATTCCAAAAAATACGCTGGTGAGCTATCGGAAGCAGCGTAGATAGTACTCGTCAGAGATGCAATCAACGGTGGAGTCGACAATGAAGTCGATCTATCTGCATCTTCATGGCATCTTTGTCAATGCTCCTTCGACTCTCTTGTCATCACAACAAGTTTTTCTCAGCTTGATATCTTCAGTGCTTCTTTAGTCGTCTTCGCATACCGCCAAACATGTTTGTTCATTAGCTCTCTTCCTTCATCATAGTCGTCTTCATCTTCAACCTCTGTTCCGTCTTCTCAAGTGCCACCACATCGTTCTCTTCCTTATGGCTCCGTCCTTTTTTATTTCTGTGTGTCGTCCTTCGATATCAACCTCTTTTTTTTTCTCTTTTTTTTTCGCACGAGGACCAGCAATGTTCAAAACAAGAACTCTCTGGATGTCCTGCTTTTTCTTCTCCAGGCCGGTAAAGCTCCTCTCTCTCTGCCCAGAAAAATGGCCCCTCCCACACTAATATTGCAGCGCATAACAGAACCTTATTAGGCCAATTTCTAAGGTTTCCATCAAATCGTAACATGCCAGCATGGTATATCCCAAATCCAGAGCCGAAAAGTTCACCCAGCTCACGATTTCTTGATTTCACAATTGTTTTTCTTATAGATCCCATACCGAGCATGATCTTTTGCGGTAAAATACCCAATCTCTCCATTCCTCTATGTCATTTCAACCAGTATGTAAGCAACCTTACCAGTATCCTTTCAGGAGTGCACAAAGACCATTGCTTGTTTCTCACGCTTTATTGAATCCAAAATCTTATCGTAGCACACTTCATTCATCAGAGTGTTACGAGCCAAAAAATTTGTTTAAGTTATGCCAATGTACTGCTGAGTAAGTAGCACAGGTCTATAGCTACTATCAAAGAAGAAAAGCCCTTTGCCTTCAACAATGTCTCCCAATAGCATATTGCAGTTGTTTACCCATCACATAGTTCTGCACATATCTCCAACTTGCTCTTTAACAAGGAGAGGGGCATGTATTTAGCACTTGATTTTGAAAAGCATCCCAACTTGATAAAAATGCCAAGGGAGTAAAATGTGGAGATCCATTCCTTCTTTTCACCCAGGAATTGGAAGCCAAGAAAAGCCATAGAAGACTTCGCATGCCCATCATGGTTGAAGAAGGATCTATCCGGTGCAACCCCAGCTGAAAGAAAATGCAGCAAAAGACCCCTCTCTCTACTATACTACCCACACAAAACAAAATGCAAACACAACAACTAAGTATGTACAAAGTAACAAATGTCACACACACAACTTTTTGGTGGATTTCAAACCTCGAATGCGCAGCAATACGACATCATTCTATTCAGAGTAATCTCAAAATTCAAATTACTTCTTAATTAAAGTGTATGATGGATATTACTTATTTTTCAAGTAAGGTATTTTATACTTTATCTTCCAAAGTGGGTGATCATTTGATAATTGGGTCTATTCCCCCTTGTAAGAAAATAAACAACACATATTGAGTCCTTATGTCCTAGATCATTTTTCTTGGTTGATGAGTCACCATATCAGAGAGGGAGAACCATCACCAACAACAGATGGTTCAGTTTGATGATAAGAATCCATTATCATCATGCTTTTAATAGTATAGTAACCTGTAAAAGTAGAAAGAGCAAGCAACAAGTATCAGGAAATGATTTTGCAAAAATATTTGAGTTTTCACATATAACCTTGGTGTTAAAGGCTTTGAAGGGTGAGAAAAGTTACCAAGACACTATATTGATCAAATCAATTTAGTTGAATATGTGGGATACCAGCCATGATTAGGATAGAATGAATAGGCTTTTTGCCACAATGTAGGGTGGATTTGGAAGGTTTTTAGCAGCTAGACTATTGATGCTTTCTTAGAGGGGTTTTGAGTCAATATGTTCTAAGATGTACATTTTCGATGCTATCTTGGAATTCATATGCATATTATGCTTAGAGTTATGTTGGAATTTGTAGGGGTGTTTAGAGGCCAATATGAGAGTAGAGGATCCAATACTTCAATTATGGAAATTGGCATATAGATACAATGTTAAGTGCTAAAAGTATATGAGGTTGATGGCCCTATCATCACTCTGATGGGAACTTAGGTTATTTTGAATTCGGAGCTATACATGACACCAAAGATACATATATATGTGGTGATCATGTGAAAAATATTCTTAATGGTAAGAGCCCTTGAAAAGTGCAAATGGACCAGTTATAGGTTAGTCTCAAGGTAACCAAATAAGAAAAATAGTTAAGCCTAAGCTTTAAAGGATTAAGGTTTTGAAGTCAAAGGTGAACATATTAATCAAGGCTCATTGTGTTAAGCTAGTATCATCACTAATTACATGAATGGGGGTGCCAATTTAAAAAATAGAGTGGCATATTGTAATATCGATTCTTATTGTGCCATAGGAAAAGAAATGACCTTAATAGCTTAAAGCTATTGGAAGATTTTCATTACAAAGCAACATTATAATGAGTAAGGCCCCTATTGCAACCATTCATGGTATGACCTGAGGAAAATCTTACAAGTAGAAAAACTTATTTGTCACATTTAAAAGTGTTTGGGTGTATTGCAAATATGCACATACCAAAAGTAGATAAGGACTAAGTTGGATCCAAAAGCTAAAAAGTGTGTTTTCATCGGCTACACACTTGAGAAAAACAATAATACTATGTTGGTTCTTCTACACATGAGATCGAAGTGAACACACACTGGTTTTTTTAAATGAGATAAGCAATTTGTATTATGGAAAGAAAAGTATGACTCTTGATGTTTAAAAAAATGATATTGCTATGAAAGAACATAAATCATGTGGAAGTCTCCCACAATTGTTTCCTTCCAAAGTAGGCATGTGTTTTACAATTGGACACTAAGTGGGCTTGGTGAATATTCTCACTCTCTAACAAAATACAAAAGTATATTCTCTATATGTATATTATCTATATCATGTGCATTCAATGCCTATTTATAAATATCCTTATCTATGAATTTTTCATTTTGGGGGGGGGGGGGGGGGGGTAACTATATGTATATTCTCTATATCACATGTGTTCAAGGCCTATTTATAAATATCCCTACCTATGAATTTTTGTGAATAAAAAACACAACCCTTTTTTATTTCATTTGTAAATAACCCCGCATACTATACTCTTCTATATGTAAAAAATATATATAAATTGTATTTTAGAATTCCCTTATTTTGAACCCATGTGATATGTACATGCATCCATGAGTTACCTCCCTGAGAGCAAATCGATATAAAATTTGTTCCTTGAGTGATGAGTTGCAAGAAGAGATGTACATGGAAAAACTAGATGTTATATGCATCTACATTTTTTAAATTATGTGTGTAAACTAATAAAGGCTTTAAATTCTTGAAAATTATTTGATTTGAAGTCAACAAGGCTAATCATTCCAAGTATGAGAAGAAGACAATTAGTCACAATATATGATCTTATCATGGCAAGAAGTGACATTGAAGAGGTTTCAAGAATGAAGAAGATGCTTGAGGATGAGTTATACAAGAAACACTTAGGTGAGTTGTGATACTTATTGGGTATTAAAACCACATGATATATTATAATTGAAAAAATAATATGTGCTACACATGTTGGCAAACTATAAGATGGCAATATATAATCCAATATCCACACCAATTGAGAAAAATGAAAAGTTGAGATATGATATGACATATATATTAGAGAACCCAACAATGTACAAGGAAATCATTGGAAGTTTTGTTGTGCTACTCCTTTGAGGGGGGGGGGGGGGGTCGTCAATCAAGAATATATGTGTGTATCATATGGGCTCAAAATAAGGGATTTTTAAAATGTTATTTTTATATATTTTTTACATACAAAAGATTATGTATAAATTGATTTTAAAAAGGTTTATTTTTAATTCAAGGAAATTTTACAGATAAGGATATTTATAAATAGGCCCTGAATACATGTGATATCTATAGAGGATATACATATAGTAAAACCCCCCCCCGCTCGGCGAGTGCTACTCTCATGAGTTTGAATATGTATCATGATGTTAGAAGGTTATTGTTTATGCAAGCACTAAAAAAACAACACTTTGGATACTACAAGGAGAGTGCTATGATATGTAAAAGATATTCTCAATTATTATGATCTCTTTGATAAATATTGAACTGATGTTGAAGTTCTTGGATACACAAACATAGATTGGGCATGATGGTCATATGATATGAGATCTAGCATGCTTAAATTTTTAGCTTTAGAAGTGGTGATATGAGTTAGAGGAATAAGAAGTCATGAATAGTTTATTTATCAAGCATAAATCCAAAGTATGGGGGCATCAGTGGTGATTGCATAAGGGTTGGCTTAGCATTGCAAGCTACTTCCTGAATTGGGACACAACATTCTCAAGTGTATCACATTGTATTATGACAACACAAGTAGTGTCTAATTGGAAAATAGTAATGTGTTTCATGCAAGGACTAAGAAGAACATTGAATTTTCCAAGGGTCTTACATTATATTGTTCAACATGATTGCCGTCATGTAGGCAAATAATCATGTGCCTCATGAAAAGAAGAAGATCATTTAGGTGAACTATCATAAAAAATGTGAGAAATTCCTTTCATGTGAGATTGACTTGGATATGTTGGAAGCCATGAGGAGCTAAATGTTATCTTCAAAAAACCATTGGCTTGCAAAGAAGTTACACAAGTTCAAGATTTTCTTATTAGGAGTATAGGAAATTGGGTCAAGTTTTAGTGTGAGCAATGAGATGATACACTCAACATATGGCCACCAAGTTTATTTCTCTACTCTAGTAACATGTGTGAATATGAAGTATGGGATGCACTAGTGATCTTCATCATGGATGAAACATGTAGATACACCTACTGTAGTTTACATAGACACATAATCATCCCATCATATTCTAAAAGAGTGGAGATAGACGGGTAGGACACGGGTTAGCATGGGAATACCCAGTTATATTGACAGGGTATATAAGGTGTTGAGAGACCCAATTAGGGCATCAGTTTTATCAAATCAAGTCTCTTTTCTCCTTCTTTCCCGCTTTCATGGCTTCCCGCCTCTTTCTCTTTATTTTCATGTATTTCTCTCTCTTCTGCTAGTCTTTCTCTCTCTTCTTCTTTCATCTTCTTCCTCTTTCTCTCTCCTCTCTGCAGTCTCTCCCTTCTCTCCTTCTCTCTCCTAGGTCTCCTTCATTACAGTTGGTATCAGAGCTTAGTTTTTAGATCCTTCCTTTCTCTCTCCTTTCCCTCAAATCTAGTCTCATTTTCCAACAATAAACCCTACTTTCCAGGTACATAGGCAGAGATGGCAGCTTTCTTGGAAGACACAAAGGAGCTATGGTAGGAGGCTTGGCCAAATCTGGAGGCAAGGAGACAAAAATGGCAGCTCATTTTCAACTTTGAGGTATAGCAGGGATAGGAGCTATATGAAATAGTGATGGAGTACCATGTGGTGCTCGCATAGCGAAGCTACATTGTTTGTAGTAGGTTGTTTTACTTCTCTCCCATGAACTACTCCTTTTCAACATGATGAGGGAGCGTCTGGTTCTGGAGTTGCATCACATGAACTCGAGGGAGTGTTTGGTTCTGGAGTTCCAGCACATGAGCTCCCAGAACTTGGCACTAATCTAATTTCCTTGTCCTTTGGCCTACCCACAGCATGTGAGCAGAACAATCGTACCAAAGGCGTGATGTTGAATCAAGTCGAGTTAGGGCTTGCTCATAAGGGAGAAGCAGACACGCGTGTGAAGTCCAGAACTTTGTTGTGGTCATAATTGGATGATCAATGGTGAGCCCACACACTGACATGAAGCCCAATGCTTCATCAACACGATGGGTTGGCTCCAAGTATCTGCTTCGTTGCTCACTACCACTTGTGAAATCTAGGTTCCATTGTGTAACCCTTTGCTTGGCTGCACCGCATGAGTATGGTACCCAAAAATCTAGTTAAAAGCAACAAAGTAACACATGAATTGATTATAGAGAACCAATGGGTTTCAAGATGCTGTAGCAAGATCGAGTAGTTGACATACTCCTCCATCGATGCAATTCTCAAAGGCCTTGTCTATCTCCTTCCAAATAACAGAATATAACATCAAAGCAAAGCTTTTCTTCGTCTTGGATTCATGCATGCTCTCAGGTGTGCCTGGTAGGTAATATAGCTTCTTCCAGGGTCTTGCACTAGTCTGGAGAAAGTGAACCAGACTCAGGGAAATCAACAGAGAAATGGATATACAGCATGCATACACTTCCCACTAGACGATTGTGAATATCACAAGGGACTATATTTCTGAAGGGGGATAGGTTTGTGATCTCATAAAGGGCAAAGCCATGGTAGGTTATCCAGTGTGATACTCTGATCCCAGTCGTTGCTACCTTCTCATCTCCAACCCAAACACCTGTGTATCCTTCAATATGTGAAGCTTCAATGTGACAAGCACGTTGTAAAGCTTGAATGATTACTTCCTCAAGAGCCCTAAGATACCAATGAAGATCTAACTTATAATGCCTAAGATTCTGAATGGGATACATAACCAACTAGCCAGGGCCATGATATGTGACTTCACCTCCACGTTCTGTTCTGTATGCGTCACAAGGAGGATTATCTATGTCAAATAGCAGAGGTAGTCCTCAAAGCTTTGAATTCCCAAAGTGTACGTAGGAGGATGTTGCAAAATGATCAATGCATCATTGGCATCATTTCCTTTAAGTACATCTACAACTCACCATGCCTCTGGTGTCGAGACCCTCGAGTGATCTAAAAGATCAGATCTGAACTCTTCAGGAGACTCAATTCCAGCTCTATCAAGAGTTTCCTGCTTGCCAGATTCCCGGACGAGATCCTAGACATTGAATCTAGAGGGTCGCATTTCAGATGCAGCACTTCTTACAAGCTTCTATTTTGCATGCAGTCATAGATGAGCAAGCTAACCTTCTCACCATGGGAGGAATACCCTACTAAGAGCTTCACCACATACCTAGAGTCAAGGCACCCGCAAATAGAGGGCTCATTCATGGAGATGATTTAAATTTTGTAAATCTACAGCTCCTTATCTGCAGGCTGTGTATTCATAAGGGATCCCCTTATATTGAAAAGGCTTGTTGTGAGATTTCTGGTTGAGGTAACCAGCATTGTTGCAGGGAGAACAACATAATCTGTGCAGTCAGGCAGGCTTGGGAATAAGGTCCTGCTGCAATCTTGCCTTCGTTCCCCAATTCGAGTCCTGAGCCATGATGTGCAGACTTGCAACAGGGTGGCTGCAAACCAGTGTCTCGTTTAGTTCCAGCATATGAATGTTGCATGGGAAGTCGTAATTGGCATCCTTACGTCAGATTCCTACTTATTTTCATCATGACTTTGAGGTTGAGTTGTTTGCAGCACAAGTACTACAGAGAAAGATCCAGAGTGAGGGAGTAAATCTTCAGTCTGATTATAGGGGAGCTCTGCAGGCAGCGCTACTTACTTCTGCAAAGAAATTCAGCAATGGGCCCCCTCAGCTTTTGACCCAGATATGTTTGGCATTATCAGCATTGGTTCTAAGAGCTGTGGAACTGAAGAAGCCAGTTGAACTATTTGCAAGCCTCTATGAACTACAAGGACAAGGAAGTGGTAGCAATGCCATTTTGGAGATGCTCACAGTCCTTCCTGAGGAGGCTATAGAAGACCAAACTGTCAATGTCATTTGATTCTCTTTTGACAATTGAAGTCAAGACTTGAGACACCAGCCACCAATTCTCCTATGGAAGTTTAGCTCTGTAGATTCCCAAAGACCCAAAGTGACTACTGGTCTATTGAATGGGCACTCAACTCAGCATAACAATTTTCTTTTAATGATTCTCTAAAGCCTAGTTTGTGTGTATGTTTGGGTAATAGCTCCATAGCAATAGCTGATTTGGATTAGGTTCACAATTGTATTTTGTTTGAGCTCAAGCAGTTGCTTACACCCAAACCTAAGGGAGGAGATCTAGAAGTGAGCTACAATGTTCTGGCTACAAGAGGCATGTGGGGGACAGGACAAAACATTGTTCTTCAACTTGTTGCTATTCCTATCTTTACTATTCACAATGAAATTGGGGCTTTGATTCTCATCAGCCTACCTATGCAGAGATACTTCAACGCTCTGTCATTTTGGAACATGCATTTATGGCCACATTTGAATGTGCTAGATGTATTATGCAACACTGTGTAGAACAGATATCTGTCTATCACTGTAGATTAATAACATGCATATGATGATTGAACTTCTAAAGTCTTTTGAAAGCAATTTCTCTTTCTGGCCAGTAAACTTTTTCCTGCCTATGGTGTTTTCATAGAGGCTTTGAAAAGCTCCATGCCCTCTGTAGTGTGCATGATGTAGAGCCATAGCTAGCTGAGCTGACAAGCTGCTTGAAGCAATCAACCTGTGACAATCTCGACTGGGATTCTTGGCCCTGAACTTGATGATGTGTTTAGAAGAGTACAAGGCCTCGGTGTTAACGTAGATTTTTGAAATGATTTTAGGCGGATGGAAGGGCCTGGTATGCAAAATTCAGATGGCAACAATTTTGGTCGGCGGATGCCTAGACATGGCATCAATGTTGCAAAAATGGTGGTAGCAAGAGAACTATTGATGCAAATGATGTATGGCTCTACGTGGCATTGAGAACCACCATTGAGGCCTAGGATGTCTTGGAATAAGCACCTCACCATTGGGGTGTTGAGATATCGAGCTCCACTCGTGATATGCCAGGGTGACCGTTGTGCATTTATGTCACCGACTTGTCAATTGTAGATGCGGTTGGTACACCGCCCATGAATAATAGCTAGATGACAGCTATCCTTATCTACTCTAGTTCGTGGCTCAGATAGTATGCCACCTTATTTAGTTGAGTTTGGTTTGAGACTCATATATAGGGTTCTTCTATTTCTATGTACTAGAGTTCTTTTTGGCTTACACAACTAAGAAGAGAAAAACTATTTTCAGCCTCCACCTTTGTGTGTATTCCCCCATTGTGCAAGCAATAAAGCTACAAGTGAGACTCCTTCCTTCTCTCCCACAATCTTGACATGGGGTAAGGTATGCTCTTTGAAGGAGTCCTTGCAAGGTATTGTAGATAATCAGTCCCACACAGTCAGCCCACAAAAGTCGATTACAGCAAAGACTTCTTGTGTGACTAAGCACGGGCCCTATAGCTCAATTTGAAGAGGGAATCCACCCCTTCGATCTGAACCAAAAATCTCCCCATTCCACCCTACGGTTTGGGAGATACGCTCAATTTTGTGCTCAGAGGTATTGTGAGACAGGCAGCAGTCCCACACAGTCAGCCCACAAAAGTCTATTACAGCAAAGCCTTCTTGTGTGAGTAAGTGCAGGCCCCATAGCTTGATTCAAAGAGGGCATACCCCCCTTCGATTAGAACCAAAAATATCCCCATTCCGCCCTACGATTTGGGAGATAAGCTCAATTTTGTGCTCAGAGGTACTGTGGAACAAGCAACAGTCCTACACAGTCAGTCCACAAAAAGTGATTACAGCAAAGCCCTGATCATTTACTATCAGAGATTTTTTTACATACCCTCGTAGAGGGGATTGAGGGCTTTAATTTGAAACAAAAAGTTTAGCTATCAGAGCTTCTTAGCTCAAGATATTGTCATTTATATAACAAGGGGTCTGGTGGACTACACTTGGGATGGCAAGCCTCAAGGGTAAAGCAAAGGCCTAGGAGGACTTCCAGCGTGAAATAAGGGACTCCCACGCCTCAACGAACGATCCTAGCTCAGCCCAGGAGGATTGTGAAGATATATTTGAAGAGGGTGCTCTCGAGATAGACCGCTTATCTATGCTCAACCAAACCCTATGCCAACATGAAACCCATCATGCTGAACGACATCGAGAGATGGAACAACGCCATAGGGAGATGGAAACCCGCCAAGATCACCGCCATTCCGAGATGATGGCCAAGATGGACTTACTCATAGAATGCATGGGCTCCCTCATCCCCTCCATCGCACCCTCCTCGGCTTAGCCCAAGGAGCATGTCCCTCCCCATGAGGTCAACTCCCCTCCTACCTTGGAGACCGGGTGTAACCCACAAGGTTTTGGTGGCATCCATGGCCTTCCCCATAGCACCTATGAGTTGGGTGAGCCCCCTATGCAACATGATGAATCCATTCTCCCATCACCTATGACAAACCCTTCTAGCCCATCCTTGGGACAGCAACTCCCCCGTAGTGGAAGCTATATGCAAAGGCAAAATGCAAATTTTGGGCAGCATGCCCATGGCAATGGGCAGCATGGACATGGCAGTTTTGGGCAGCATGGCCATTTTGGACAGCAAGGTCCTAATGTGCAATTTGATCCTCATGTAATGCATGGCAGCATGGTCCCCATGGAAATTTTGGACAGCCAAGGATTGGATAGTAAGGCATGTATGGGCAGCATGTAGCACATGGCATTCATGGACAGCAAGGCCCTAATAATCAATTTGGTCCACATATAATGCATGGGGAGCATTGCACCCATGGACATTTTGGTCAGCAAGGCATGTATGGGCATTCTCATGGACATTATGAGTACCATGACCATTGGCATGGGTTCGATGTGCAAAGGCAAGTGCATGCGCCTACTTATGGTCAACATGCATATGATGAGTGTGAATATTTTGAGCAGCATGCATCTGATGACTATATATGTTCTTATGAACCACATTCTCGTCACATACATGGACAACCATCTAGACAACATTATGTACATGGACAACATCATGCAAATGTATATGAGTGTGTACATGGGGAGCAACATCATTATCAGCAATGGAGTGCTTGATATCATCAGCCACTTGATCATTACTATAACCAACATGCGCATCCTTATGAGCCACATGATACTTCTCAAGAACGATGCCATGATGAGAGCATCTCACTACTGTAGGCTCATGAGCAGATGCCCCATCAGCCCAAGGCCCTTAACTTTGAATGCCTAGTAATAGCCACGCATGTGAAACTCATGGACATGAAATGCCTAGGGATTGATGCATTGAATGATGTATTGATTGCAGCCTCATCTGCTCCAATCCGATTTGACCTAGTGGTTTCCAATGAGTTTATGGACAAGTCAATGCATGCTACCGTATGGGTCGGTAAGGATCTTGTGCCACCATCAATGCTTGACGATGACACCATGAAATACTTCTATGATACAACGGATGCATTAGATCACAGTCATCCTTTTGACCCTGGTGGTAGTATGGTGACCCATGCTTGTATGGATGACCCTTGTGCTCTTGATGCTTATTATGTAGGTTATCCATTTGATCTCGGGGAATGGAATGGTCTTGGAAAAGCCCTATCCTGATTAGCATTTCATCAGTGCAGTTCTTTCCCTACTTCAAGGATGCAATTTTGATTGAGCAGTAACTATATTTGCCCCAGTCTGAAATGCAGACAACTTACAGAAAGCATACTATTTCAGAACAATTTTTACCATGCATTAATGACAGTCAAGTGTCACCTATATGGCTTGAAAGTACGCTTCATGAGCTTCGTTTTGACATGTCACATGCCTCAATCGGAGCTGCTCATAGGAAGTTATGACCAATTTTCTCCAGCAGGCCTATTCTGGATAGCATGTTGTCCATTGTTTGTCAGCCCCTAATTGTCAAGAATTGGAGGCCAAACTCATATGCTATCAACTTGGACATCCCATATACATCATATACACAATTCTATGCCCCAATTCCATGTGAGATTGTACTTCCCCATACCTATATTCTCCTTTGTAATGCTGAGCAGAGTAGTACTCTGCAACCCCCCCTCTCTTTTCGTTGTGAGCCATAAGTCCTCCTTTTTTTTTAGGGCAAAAACCTTCGAGGTCAGGATGGAATGTAAAAGAGTGGGGATAGATGGGTAGGACACGGGTTAGCATGGGAATACCTAGTTATATTGACAGGGTATATAAGGTGTTGAGAGACCCAATTAGGGCATCCGTTTTATCAATAATCAAGTCTCTTTTCTCCTTCCTTCCAACTTTCATGGCTTCCCTCCTCTTTCTCTTTATTTTCATGTCTTTCTCTCTCTTCTGCTAGTGTTTCTCTCTCTTCTTCTTTCATCTTCTTCCTCTTTCTCTCTCCTCTCTGTAGTCTCTCCCTTCTCTCCTTCTCTCTCCTAGGTCTCCTTCATTACACATATCTATAGTGTTACACTAGTATATTATGTTCACACTTACATATACACCCTACCACTTGTATTTTGGAGCCAAAAGAAGATAAGAAGAAGAAAAAAATGAAAATATAAACTAGCACTCCTCAATCTACATGAGAGAGAAAGGAAGGGGGAGGGGAGGGGACCAAGGATCGAGGATGGAGAACAAGGAACGTGGGAGAGTAGAGATGGAGAGGGAGTTAGAGACAAAGATAAAGAAAAAGAGGGGCAGGGGGGAGGAGGAGGAGGAGGGAGACACATAGGGGATTGGGCAGGCAGGGATTTGGGGGGGATTTGGAGAGAGAGAGAGAGAGAGAGAGAGAGAGAGAGAGAGAGAGAGAGAGAACCTACAACATGAAGGTGACATATACTCTCTCTTTTGTCATGTGAAAGTCCCATATATCACGTAGATACACTCAAAATGCGTTTATTAGTACTCTTATAAGATTGTACTCCTTATGAATTCGATTTTCTATAGCTCAATTAGACAATAAAATCCTTTTTATTGCATACATATGCTACCTTATATAGTACAACAATATCCTCATTTTCTTTATTATTCTTGAATTTCCTGAAACTCTTGCTAGCCATCTTGGCACCTCTCTACTGGGGCTTTGCTAGTGGTGTTCTAAGTATTGGTTCAATTAAGATATCTTTCTCTAGGATCCTCAAATACAATTGGAAAAAAAAGACAATAGTATCATGGAGATCTCTCAACAATAACTAAACTAAACCAACTCTAGAACAATTCTAAATGGAATCATTAGAGAAACTCTATGCACAACAAAGTATAACTCATATGTATCATGATCATGGAAGATCCAAAATGACCTAAGGATCTACTTCATGATACCAAAAGATCCAAAGCACAAAAACTAGCTAGTTAGTGTATAGTGTATAAGGACATGCTCACTTTAGAAGTTATTTTGTAAAAGGCTAATATCAATTATACCAATGGAATAAGGATCAAGGAGGGCCAAATTTGAGGGACTCTACAAACAAATAAGATCTAATATTCAAATTTGACAATAGCCTCATGGAACAAATCAAACTAAAAAGCATACTCTAAATGGAACTATGGATGGGCGATTAACCTATGGATTAGTCACATAGTGAGAGGCAATAGAGATGGTTTCGTGCCTTTTAGAAAACCAAATTTGGATGGAGATCATGGATCAACAATACATCAATACGTGGCTAAGGGCCTTAAAATTTTAGCATTTTACATTTTTATATAAGCTTATGATTTTCATGAAAAAGATTATGTATATTTTTCAACATTGGATGTATGGCTAGATGGTGATGACAAAATGGGCTCAATTGATGTCTTTAGAGCTTACATGCACTATAATATATTGAGGCTATTTTAATGGTATAAACAAACTCATGTGGGAGACTCAAGGAGTAACGTTGGGTAGTCACCTAGTTGCTTGTCCTAAAGCCGCACTAGATCCCATGGAACATGTTGCTTAGATGGTTAAGTTGCTTTTGGGTCCACCTTGTAGGGGAGCATTTGACTTGAGCTACAAGGATTGACTTGAGGATCCAAATGACTCAACTACAATCCCTAATAGCATTCTAGCATTGCGTTAAGAAAACCACTTATGTGATCAATCAAACCTGAAGTGGACAAGCACCACACTTGGTTCAATGAGAGTGAGAAACGAGGGAGAGTAGAACATCAATCCCTTTAGACCTTAAGGAAGTTACATTAAACTTTAGACCTATTTGTTGAAAATCCACTCAACTAATCAAGTCCAGCAACCACATAATACAACTCCCATTGGGAAGGTCATCCCCTTGCTTCCTATGCACACACCCAAAAAAATTTAGTTGTATAATTAGGGTCCTAGAACTCTTAGTTTGGATATTCAAATCAACTTCTTTAACTAATCCTTTGGCAAAAATGTATTACATGCCTTTAGTTCACATGCAAAAAAACAAATGAAATTAGTTAGTTATTTCAAACAAGTAAACAAAAACTCACTTTTGATGGAATTTTCCTTACCAAGCCAAAAAAGAATCACTTTGGATAGTATCTGATATAGAGACAATGACTCTAGAATGGAACTATCGATGTCAATTGTTACCCTTGATAGATCATCTGATACTAAGAAAACCACTCCGAACTAGAACTATTAATATTGGGCCTTTACTATATCCCCTAACTAGTGTAGGAACCTTTTAGAATGTATCCAAGCTCACATGTCACTAATCCCATCCTAGACTCATGAATGTCTCTGAATATCCTAGCTAGTTATCATGGTCTTGGGTGATTAGTCACACCTTACAAAAGGGATCTATCATCTATGGGCTCAACTCAAGCACCCATGACGAAACCAATTGCTAGTGGTGGAACTCAACATGATGTGCTTGAAGATGGCTACACCCACTCTTAATTGATCATTATCTTTCTTACTACTTCACAAGCACAACTATAAAATAAACATGCCGATATAAAGAATACATTCTTTTCCAAAAAAATCTTTTATTGAATATGTATTGCTGCTACTCATCATCAATTTAAAAAGTATGTAATATCCTCCTTTAAAAAGCTAAGGGATTGACTCATAGACATCTTAATTGAAAGATATTAGATTCAATCCATGGTTTTTTTCGGAAGGAACTGAGTTTCTATTGGGGGGTAAAACATATCTAAAGTTGCTTTATAATCCAATAGTGAAGGTGGAAGAGGGGCTATGCTTGTCATTACAAGAAATCACTTGCTTTGTCAACCTCTTACTCCACTCCTATTGTGGCTAGGACTTTGCTATGGTTGCACTCCACCTCTTATAGCCCATCGTTATGAAACATGCAAGTAGTAGGACTCCTCAAAGAGAGGGGGTTGAGGGCATGAGGAGGTGAACTATGGCCAAGGGTGGCAAGAGTCTAAGTGAAACTATCATGAGGTAAGTTCTTGAAGCACCCCTACCCCTTCCTATATAGTTTTTGGAAGGGAGGAAGGGTTCGTTTTTAGTAGTGGTCACAACTTACATCAGTACATCAAATACGTTGACAAGTGGCATCCCTATTGTGGCTCATGATTAATGTGGTGACCAAGGCATAGACCTTGGCATCTTAGCCTCAGTATACTTGGAAATGAGGCTATGAAGGCTTCATTGTGGTATGATTGGTTGCATGCAATGTGCAATCGTTTGCTTATAGGAAAAGATTTTTGAAGGTCACCCATCCCAACAGTGTTGTCACACCCAAGAGCATGCTTACCTACCCTTACCTACCCATTAACTAGCCATCAAGCTAGTCCTTGTGTTGTTATCCTCTATTATAAACATAGTTTTTATAAACTTGTTTTTAAAGAACTTTTCAACTTCTTTCCAATTATAAATTGACATTACAAATAGTGATTTTTAGTCCTCACCATTAAGACATGGTCAAAGCTAGTCCGATCGGGTGAGGAGAGGGCGTTTACCTCAAAAAATGTAAGTGTACCACATGCAATTAACAGAAATGCTATTTTATTTAGTAAAACTTACAAGCTTATATTTACAAAAGGGGTTTCTAAATACAATTTGAAAAAAAAATCCATTAGTTTTTTGAAGGAAAACAATCCATCTTATTATCTTATAGCATGTAAGCAAATGATATTTCTAATATCCTTTGAATGCATATGATATAGAGGGTTTACATATAGTGACCCCCCAAGAAGCTAGTGCAAGGTATTTTATTGGATGAAAATTTGATACATTATAGGCTAATTTTTTATAGCTAGGATATTTTTTAGAATATCATCAATATATGCACTAGTATAACTATTAGGATTTGTGTTGGTATAAATGTCAAGGTATGTGCCCGTATTTTTGCACTAGTATATGCAATAGTATCATATACATTAGCATTAGGGCCAAAAGCATTTTTAAAAGGCATATGCTTAATCCCTATATTAAGAAAAGAGTTAAAGAGAGTTTGCAAGAATATGGTACTTTTGTCTCTATTTTGGAGATAATAGAGTCCATTTCGTAATTCTCTCCTCTTTTTTAGCCAAAATATGTCAAAAGATATGACATAGATGGGACTTGAAGTATATCGATATTTTGAAATCGAAAGATCTTATTACATAACTTCTTTTTGGCACCCATTCATCTAAGATCTCTCAGATCGCCTTCTCGACTTTCTCTTTGAGTTTCTTTATCTACACAACATGTGTGCTTTCATTTTTTTGCACATAGCCTCCACAAGGTGTCCTTCTTGTCCCATGAACTCTTGCATCATCTATAATGGAAGTACATGTGAAACTTGGAAGCCCAACACCTTTACTATAAATGATTCTCCCTCTTGACTTTCTCTTTGAGTTTCTTTATCTACACAACATGTGTGCTTTCATTTTTTTGCACATAGCCTCCACAAGGTGTCCTTCTCGTCCCATGAACTCTTGCATCGTTTATAATGGAAGTACATTTGAAACTTGGAAGCCCAACACCTTTACTATAAATGATTCGATTACCATGCTGCCACCCTACAAGGGCTCCCACAAGGTGATAAACATGCGACAAGGGAATGTAATATATCATTGGAAGGGACATATTGTTACCTTCAAAGCTACATCTCAATAAGATTTTCTTTGCTTTAGTATGTTTACATGGCTAGGGATATATACTTACCTCCAACTAAACATAATTCTCTACAAATAGAAAATAAGCTTTGATACAAGTAATAATCATATTTTGTGTTCTGTCCGTACAAGTAATAAAACTAAATTATTATCTCCAAACATATTTTCATCAAGAAGTTTTGAATGGTAGCCTATGGAGAGCTTGAATGATACTTTCTAGGTTCTTAAAAGGTATTAGAGACACTTTGAAGTTCTTGAAAAGGCAACAAAAGTTCAAGTTATAAGTTCTTGTGATAGCTTTTGCACAACCTAGTTTATGATAACACTTACAAAACTTGGTAATGCATACTTGACTCACAAAACAAAACAAAAAAAAGTTGTAAGTTCAAGTTCAATAGTGTAGACCATTGGAAAAAGAGTTGAATACACTCTACCTTATGGAATTTGTATACAACTTAGTATGGTAATTTTTTAACAAAATAGAAATAGTTGAAATTTTGTTCTTAATTATTCGCATTATTGTGAAAAAACATTGTGTAAGAAATTTTCACTTTTCTATATGATTTCACAAATAAAAAATTGCTCAAATTACATTTTCAAAAGGATTTCATTCCATCATTTGAGTTACAAAAATGTTGATATATATGTATAGAAGTACCAATTGATAATTTTTACACTTGGCATGAAGTATTGAAACAAACATACAAAAAGATACAATAGTTTCTCTAATGTGAACACATTGCAAGGTTTTTATAAGATAATATAACTTCTAGATATTCGTTCAAGCTCAATGTGGAAACCATTGAAAAAAGAGTTGAATGATATTTGCCCTTATATAAGTTATTTTTCTCTCACTCTTGTATTCTTTGAACCACTCATATATAAACCGTTGAGGATTCGGTCTTGCTCATTAACATTTGTTTTGTGAAGAAACATTTGGGAAAAACTTTATATATTTCAACACTATTTTATAAATAAAAATATATATGATATATATACCAAAATTACTTTATTACATTATGAGTTACAAGATGTTATTATGCACATATAAAGATACAAAATAATAACCTACCATTAGGGTGTATTTCTCAAATATTAACAAATTATTAGCAAGAGTAGTAGAGGAAAATTTATTAGCAAGAGTAGTATCAAGTTGTAATTTACAACAACACCAACCTCTTCTTCGACAAGCCCTCGTCCACAATTGACAGCTCGCACACAACAAACAAAAGCTCGCCATGTAGTCAAGTTTGCAAACAGCTCACTTGTCCTCCTTTATTATCCTATTCGGCGACCAGGTTTGAGTGAATCGCTGATTCACCGATGGATCAGCCCATATAAGGTACTGTAACGAATCACCTACCTCTTACAGCGCCCACCATCGGCACACTCACTACAGCACATGTGATCCTCATGAAGCCCTATTACCCTACTGCCCAGCTAGGTCATCAACCCCAATAGTCCTTTTTTCTTTGGGGGGGGGGGGGGGGGGGTTGTTGGAATAGGGCCATGTGTAAATGCCACTAGTTAGTTCAGGGATGGTTACACACCCTTAATCCCTTTCTTGGTCTGTTGCCATATTCTTGGCATGTATCCTGTGATGGAATATAAGTAGCTGCTCTAGCATGCTAGAGGCACATTCAGTTGGGTCTAGTGTTTCTCTCTCAACCCCTCATGACTAGTACATCACAATATGCATGACAGAAGAGAAAATTTTAGAACCAAAGATCATTTGGCACCCCCAATGGGGCCATATCCCTTTTAATTTTTTCCTCTACACTCGTTAGTATTCCCATCAGAATGATTCTCTACACTCTTCAGTATATCCTCTAGAATATTTACCTACAGTGCACATCGACATTTGCATCGGTATATCCACTAGTATAAGTGATGGTATTTGCATTAGTCATTCTGATTCTCATACAAACACAAAGAGACCAAAGCCTTAACAAACACATATTCTGATGGTAGGGCCTAATGTTTCAACATAAAATCTGTAGATTTTTGTCTTATTTTTTTATAGTATTCCCCTTATCTCTTATAGTAAAGGGGGCCACTATAATAAATTATCAATGGGCTAGATCCCTTTAAGTTTTTTCTTTGCACTCATTGGTATATCCATCGAATTGATTCTTTGTACTCATCAATATACCCTTGAAAATATTCTCTACACATATCATTATTTAGACTACTATATGTAATGATATGAGTGATGGTGTTAGTAATTCTAACTATCATATCGATACAAAGAGACCAAAGCTTTTAGGGACTCATCTTTTGATGGTGGGTCCATACATTTTAAACTAGATTTTGCATATTTCTATCTTATTTTTTATCAAGTTTTCCCCTCATCTCTTGTAGTGAGGGGGGCTACCACAATAAAAAGCTCCTAGGGCCATAATCCTTTTAGTTTTTTTCTATGCACTAGTCAAAATATTGATCGGAATGATTCTCTACACTCATCATTATATCCTAAAAAATATTCTATGCACAAGTTGATATTTGCACCAATATATGCATTGCATCAGTAATTTTGACTATGATATTGACACAAAGAGACCAAAGCTTTTTGCCGGTGTATATTTTGATGGTGCGAGCAAACATTTCAAAACAAATTTTGTATATTTTCACTACCACAAAAAGTTGAGCTTTTTGTTGATGGTGAGGTATCTATAAATGTTGAGGTACATGCTCCAAATAGCATGCAATATAGGATTAAGTCACCTTATTGTTAGTGAAGAGATCATGACTTCATGGTGTGGAGTAAGGCTTGGAACTATTGCTAGTTTCCATCTTAAAAATAGTGCTGCTATTCATGGTGGACTTAGAAGGAGAGTGCATGTTTGTGGCCACCATGTTATTGTCATTGGCATATTATGCCAAGATAGAGGTATCAATGTCCCTATCTTACATGGATAGAAGTCAAAAGTTGACTCTCCATTATAAGGGTTGAAGATATTGAGGTTGAGGTTTCTTCCATCAAAGCCTTGCAATATCTAAGTGTACTTGTAGAATCTAGAGTCTACTTGTGGATTGTACTTTCTTGTATATTGGAGTGTCATGGAGAAAACAGTCCTGAGGTACTCCCAACAATTCTACATGTCAATATGATATGGAGTTGCCCAAAAAATTAATATTGATGCTTCTAGTTTGTGAGCTATGTGTAGCAAGCTTGATATTCCTTGATAAATATTCAATATGAAGGTGCAATAACGTCTAATGTTGAGAGTGTTTCTATATTTAGATGTGTTCTTTTTTGCCTAGATGTTATCCTATTGGTGTGAGTGATTAATTTAATCAAAGAGTGATTGTAAATAAACACACCAACTACATTTCATCCATAAAATTAATAATGATATATCTTGTTCCTTGATCTATAAGAGGTATTGGAGTTATAGGTGTCTTGATATATGAGCATTAACCTTATTCTATCTCTCTCTTGATTTGAGGTGACATGTGTCATAGAAGTGGAATCATGGTTTCTGGTATGCTAGTTCAAGGTAGTGTTCTCTCTTCTTTTTTATCTTTTCATTACACCGTTCAATGTTAGTTCCATGAGCTTGAGATGAGGATTCCAACCACATCAACATTTGTAATAAGATGAATAGATACATCACAACACATCATGCTTAGTGATGTACATCTATATACAACATACCACAATCAATCTAATATTCTTACATAAGCTAGGCATGACATATTCATAGGCACATCCTAAGAATAGGCCTATGCTTTCCCTTAGCATGCCTAGCCTAACTCATTCATGTTAGCATAGGCTAGGCATATGCATAGGCTAAGAACATGCATGGCATATGCTAGGCATAGGTTAGGTGAGATCTAGCCATAGGCACGAGACTAGGCAAGGCATAGGGTGTTTGTGTAGGCTACCCATGCGCCATGTATAGGCTAGATATAGGCATGCACTTTCCCTTAGCTTATGCAATGGCTAACCTAACCTATGCATATGCAACACCTAGCCTATGCATGGCAAAGGCTACAAGCACCTAGCATATGCATGCCATAGGCATGAGTTAGGACATACATCTAGGTTTAGTTTATTTTTAGCCTACACTTATGCTAGGTATAAGCATATTCTAAGCCTAAGTGTAGGATAGGTATGGTATATGCATAGGTTAGACATTAGAATATGCTAAGCATGGGCCTATGCTTACCCTTAGACTACATCATGCCTGGCCTAGCTACACAACACCTAGCCCACACATGGCCTAGGCTACATGAGACCTACCCTATACATGGAAGAGGTATAAGCTAAGCATAGGTTCTGCCTATGGTGACCTATGTTTACCCTATGCATAGCATAGGATACACCTACATTTACCTATTCTTAGCCTATGTTAGGTCTCTTTGGCTACACCTATACCATGTATGACATCTAACCTAGCATGTGTCTAGTCTACTTTACACTTATATCCATTGTACACATAGCATAGACCAAAAAGAGACATCCCATTTCAAACTCGAAGAAGGACTACACACAAATCATAATTTGCTTTTAGTGTATAACTAGCATAGACCATGAAGAGAAGTCCCATCCCAAAATCCAAGGAATAATTACATATAAATTGGTGAATCATAAATATAATTACACATCGTGGCTCACTTATCACAATATTTATCATGGTTCTACAAGTATATGTTGTGCACACTCCTACATCATCTCAATAGGCACAACATCAAAACACAATTATCACCTTAGTCTCTCTCATCCCCAAGAGAAGACCCAAGCTGATGTGTACATCTTGGCAGACTTTTCAATGATATTTTATGAATGCAATTATAATGCATTTACTAAGAAAGGAATACATAGAATAATATTCAACATGTGTTAGTGGGATATGCACATTAGTATTGTAAAAGAGCACATTTAACACTATATCTACAAAGGCATTTATTTTGCAAAAGACATACTAGAGTTAGCATGCCTATAACCATGACCTAAAGCTTTCAAGCTCACAAACAACTTAGTAAGAAAAAACAAAATCTCAACCTAAACCATAGGCCCTAGACATCAAAAGAAAGAAAGAAAGTCTATCATCAATCTCAATAGATTTAGCTTCCCTTTGCAACATGGAAGTACCTTGGGTTTGATCTCTCTCTCTCTCTCTCTCTCTCTCTCTCTCTCTCTATATATATATATATATATATATATATAGTGTTTTACTATATTTCTTTATTCTTTCTTTTTGCTCTTGAAAAGAAAATGCCTAAATTAGAGGTAGCATAAATTTGAAACATGTCACATTTATAGCCACTTGTATATGTGCATCCAACATTCATATAGTGTGCACTTATAGTCAACAAATTTCTTGAAAGATTTTATTTTTTATCATATTTAACCCATTATTGCACTTGTGGATCTGTAGACACAATCCTAAATGCACATCTATCAATTGCATCTATGTTTCCATTATGTTGTAGCATTCATCTACCAAATGTCCAATGCTAAGGGATGAATAAAAAAAGGAAAAATGTATCATCTCCAACTTTTGTATACTAACCTGGTCTTATGCATAACCTATGTGGCACATTCATAGAGGGCATGATGTTGAGTAGACTAAAGTCTCATGTTTGACACAAGATGTGTCAAGTGTGTATCTAGGAAAATGTTGTACTATTTATAAGAGTCATTTCTTATGATATGTTTTCTATTTTTCTTGTGCTTCCAATTCATCTTGCCAATCAAAGTCACAATATTGGTTACCATCAAGGCCCCACTTGTTGATATATAAATTTTCCCACTTAGTAAAATGGACCTCACAAAAAGGAATTCTCTATAGATTTTATCAAAAGGCCAAAAGGAAACTATATTAAAGTGGTTGTACTCATATAGGAATATTTCCCCACATCAATGCTCATCATAAAAAGTGTATCTAGTGGATAAGAGAATGGATGAATCTCTTATAGAAAAACTAAATCAATTTTGTACACTATGTTACTCGACCATGGAGAAGTGGTTAACGCGATTTGATTTTATTGGGGTTTACAAATCACCTATGCCTAGCTACCCACATTTACTCTATAATTAGTGTCTGCATACCTATACATTGCACGTGGCAATGGGTTAACAAGTTGCCTATGCCTATTTACCCACATTTAATATATACTTAGTGTCTACATACCTATACATTGTGGGTGGCAATCACCCACCACTCTCACTTTATTCTTTATTATTTACTATGATAATGAAATAAGGAAAGGAAGGTCACAATTGGTGACTGTTGGAGTTCCCACATATGATCTTGCTCTAATTTCTTGCTCCAACCTCCATATCTCTTCATGCTTGCTTTCACTTGTGCTCTCATTCTTACTCATCCTTTCCATCTTTCAATTGGTATAGAGCAGCCATTTGAGGAGCTTCACTAACATTCATTTCAACCTAGGAAGAGAGCTTCACTTGTAGCTTCCATGGCACCCCACTTCAGTCGATTTGACGTAAAATGAGCTTCATCTTCTTCTTAGCTCAATTTAGCATATTCCAAGGCACTCCTAAGACTACCCAAGAATTGACAAGTGCCTCATTAAGGGCATCATCAAGATCAACACTCCTCAAGCTACTCATGTTGTCAAGACACTACATGTCTAAATTGTGAACACAAAAAAGTTCTTCAATGTTACAAGATTTTAGTGTGTGTCTATGGGATGAATTATTCAATTATATATGTGACTTGTCAAGAATAAGTCAAGAAATAACACAATCTAAAGTATCAATTCATATGCTAGATATATAAGGGACAAAAATGAAAATTTTGGAGTCTATTATTAGTATGCTATGACTTATTTTGAGTGGTATAAGTCATCTAAGCCAAAAAATATCAAAAAGTGATACATTTACCAAAAAATGGCATTTTTGGCTATTGTAAAGGGATTTTCACAATCCTACATGTGTCATGTTATTGACCAAGTCTATTTGCTTTGATTTGAGTACCTTGATGATCCTATTTTGAGTTCATACTTATGGTCAAAACAAGTTGCAACTAGGCATAGAAAAAAACAAACATTGGAAAATCATAGAGCAAGGGTTTGGAAGGAAAAAATCATAAAAAGCAATAGTGAAAAGCAAGTATGAACTACCATAAATGGTTATAAATAGAGATCTAAGCCATATTCTCACCATATGTGACTTGGCTTTCTATATTCTATTTTCATAGTAAAGAGTAAAGAATAAAGTGACAGTGATTGGCCATTTCCACTTGTAATCTACAGGTGTGCAGGCACTAACTATAAAGTAATTGTGGGTAAATAAGCATAGGTGGCATTTAATCCCCACAAGGCTTTCACTTCAAGGCAAATGTGCTTGAGCGATGAGAAAACAAAAAAGTGAGAATGTAAAATTTGTACATATAAGTACAACTAGATGAGGGGTAGACCTCATCTTACTCTACGCCCATTAACTTCCTAAGGAAGGCATAATGTTCTACTCATAGACTTTTAAACAAAGAACTCTACTCATAGATGAGGGGTAGACCTCATCTTACTCTACACCCATTAACTTCCTAAGGAAGGCATAATGTTCTACTCATAGACTTTTAAACAAAGAACTCTACTTTAGGCTCAAAAATCAAGAGAATAGACTTACACAACATGAGGCAAAAAGACCAATTGGGTACAATCTCCCCCCATGCAATGATGCTAGGAGACATATTCCACGATGGATTTTATGAGTTTTTATTCCACAGTGGATTTCGTGAGGTGTTGCGGTGGATTCCATAAAACTATATTTATTTCACGGGACTCGTACAAAAGGTGGATTCCTTGTGTGAAAAGTTGACAGGGACGCCTGTCCTTTTCGCGCGTCATGTTAATTTAATGAGCAAGTGGGTGATTCCATAGCGGGTGATTTCACAAAATACATATTTAAATTAATGGACGTTTATGAGTTTAGAGTGCGCACTCGTATTAAATAAAGGTTAGGACAGATTTCCAACCTATCTATTTATTTTGTAGCTGAAGACTGCTAGGTATTCACTTTTGTCACTTTAATTTTATTATTTTCTGACAATTGTGAATGCTTCAGTTGATGTGTAGAGTAGGCGACGTTTGCGTTGGGAAGCACTGGGTGATAGCGTGTATTCAAGTTACAAAAATTATCTCTTTGGATGGGCATGCGTCTTGTCATTAAAGACGTGGCGCTAATATTTATTTAGGCGTGCTTATTTATTGAAGCGCTTGACATATATATTTTGTATGCGCATGGGCGCACGGTTTAAATATTCATTATTGGACATTGTATTTGGGCACAACCCGACTCTTGGGCCGCCCAACTGCTTTATTCTTTATTTGGACAAAAGCAAACACAAAAGCTAAAGCATGCTAATTGTAAAATTGGGCTATTTTTGAGCTTTGAGATGAATAAATTGATAAATACATGCTTTGTGGAGTGCTCGCATAAGGCATGGGGGAGATTCTACCCAATTGGTCTTTTTGCCTCATGTCGTGCAAGTCTATTCTCTTGATTTTTGAGCTTAAAGTAGAGTTCTTTGTTCTTGGAGACCTTCCGACACTCGCTACGTACACATACAATATCCGATTTGCGCACCAAGATTGGAGCTCATTGCTTTAAGCATTCACTGAAGGGTTTTCTTATTATTCAAAATAGGGTCTTAAAGACTTCTTGACTTGAATTTTTGATAGAGAAACAGACTCATTGTATCAAAGTCTTGTATATGAGTTATTTTGGATTGTGTTGTTCTTTCAAATTCATAGCATATAAAAGATATCTAGTACCATTTGATTTTGCTTCATCATGTCTTCCATCTTGTTCATCTATAGGATCCGAAGCAAATAATAGCCAAGCACATTACCCCTTGACATCTTTGGTGAACCCGACATGAAAGGATGTAGAAAATCAACAATATGGATAATAGCGAGCATGAAGCAAAACCTATCAAGAGTAGAGAAAGCATCTTCAACACCACAGACATTCATATGATGTATGAAATCCGCAACTTTGTGCAAACTTATGAAAGCATAAAACATGATGAAGCTCTTTCAAGGGCACTTTAAGCAATTATTACCCAAATGAAGAGGGTTGATGGAAAAGACATCTAAAATTTTCTTCAAGTCTATCAAGAAAAGTTAGAATTTGCAAATGTAGCAGTAAATGCGATGTCACAATACTTCAACAAAGTAGTTAACACCATATTAGAGAATTAGTAAATCTCCCAAGTCCCACATTCAAATAAGGGGTAAAGATTTGGCCATGTGGCTAAATCTTAACCCATGCTTCAAAGTGGGACTTGGAAAGAAACCTATATGGTAATTAGGGTAGATTCCACTTTCAAGTAAGGGGACAAGATTTGTTCATATGGCCAAATATTAATTATAAATTTAGACTTTATATAGAATGTATGGTAGAACATGGGAACGTTTCAAGAAAGCCTTAAAAGATGAATTTTTCTTGGAAGATTTAGATCATGTAACAAAGCGCTCATTCTTGGAATGGGTTATGAAGAGTAGAAAATGTCTATTTGTTAACTGAGCTACAAAGAGAATTTAAGAAAACATATTATCAGTTTAGTGTACTCTTCCTACAAGTAATAGATCCTTTGCTCCAAATAGAACTTGAGAAATTTTTAGAGGAAAATTCAACAGAAGATGGATTAAATGCCAATTTGGTTGATGATCAAGAAGTTGTTTCAAAGCTTGTGAAGAGGTAATGTAGACATGAGAAATTGATGACTCCACATCCTATGGTTCCTCCTTCATAAGACTGAATCCTCCACCAAGATCACAACCCATAGTATGTGCTCCTACTTCAAGTAAAGAATATATTTATGAAGCATTGATTAAAGAAAAAAGGGATTTGAAAAGTAAAATTTCTTTAAAAGAATATTCAAAGCAAGGTAGCTCTTCTCAGGCTCCACCTAGAAGGGAATATGTCAAGAGATACATCTGCCCGAGGGGTCAACTAGGGTTTACCGTATGGTACCACGTGAGTGTAAGGGAGGGGGGTTATTTAAGGGAAGGAATGTACAACCACTGTCTTGAAGCATGCATCCAACATACTTGCAAGATGCATTACTTCGAGCGAATTCAATCATCTAAGAACTTAAACCGGGCAATTGTAGCAAAGATGATTCCTGATATCAGGACAAGAGATGCCACACGTGTAGAGAGATAGGCCACATCCGTAGGAGATATCCCTACCATCAATGCTTCCATTGCAATGAGCTAGGACACGTCCAAGCAGACTTCCCTTTGACTTAAGCCCAGAAGATATTGAGCCTCCAAGGAAACAAAGCTACATAAGTGCAGTCTTTGGATATATAGAGAAATCAGATGAAGACAAGACTTAGAGTCCACTACAACTCTTCAGGATGATTAGAAATCCTAGAAATTTTATCGACATGAAATACAACTTGTATTGAAATAAACTTTACTCTTGTAACTACACTTAACTCGAGTAATATGAGTTGCATCAATTTTGAGCCTAGAGCTTGCAAGTGATCAAAGATACTTTAGCAAGGAATGATAGTTATAACTCACAATGAATTTCTCCTAAGTTTTTTCTTCTCAAATAATATAGAGTGGGTCTTACCAGAATGTCAAAGCTTGGGAGTATCCTTTAGTATTACAAACACAGCGGATTGTCCATGGAGCTCAGTGGTTCTGAACTAAGAAGAGGACAATCTGGGAATAGAGTTTTCGAGATAAAGGACCACTCCGATCCACTAAAAGGATCCTAGGGCAATTTGGTCTAAAGAAGAAAATCCTGTGAAGAACAATCACGAATCTTGTGACCATAAGTGATAAAGCTCAGCGCTGTTTTTATTGCAGGGAATTAGGTCATTTCAAAAGGAAATGTCCAAAACACCCTAAACACCGATGCTCTGAGTGGCACAACATTGGACATATCCATGTCAATTGTCCCAACAGAACTCAAAGAGAACTTGAATTTACAAAGAATTAAATTGTACAAGCTCCAGTTATCCAGAATCTACCAGATACTTAGGAAAAACCTAGAAGATATTCATGAGATGTAACTACAATAAACTTTTCTCTTGTAATCCCAACTCAGATAATCTAATACAATAATTTTTTGTTTCAAAAGACCACATGATTATGAGTGATCAAAGTAGCATAGCGGATGCATGGTGGGTTCTAACCCACAGGACTTAAGCCCCATTAATGCTTGTCTTCCCTAGTTCTTCCGAGATAAGGACATCTGGAGTTCTCAAGGGGGAGAGGATGTAATATCCCCATGCGTCTACATGGGAACCCCCCCAACAAATTAAGTAAATTAATTGTTTTAATTATGTCTCCCTATCATTTCCAACAAGTGGTGGGGGGAGAAAGAGGTGAAACGTGACATGGATAAGGGAGAAGTGGTTGATGATGATGATCACGATGATGAAGAGGAGAACAATCGCGATGATGACTGGCGGAAGCTGCAGTCGAGGACGTGACCAATGATGGGGGAGGAAGGGCACACGTGTGCCACCTCCAAACCCCCCACTATTAGTTCTCTCCTACCAGAAGCCAACTGCATGGCAAGGGGGGCCAAATCGGCCACTTGGACAAGAGGAAAAAAGGGGGGGCTCATGTCACACCACCCCAATAATACCCTTCTCCCCCTATAAAACCCCCCTTAAACGAAGGGGATGGGGCACTTCCCCTTTCCCCCCTACTTCTAGATTGTGTGTGTGTGTGTGTGTGTGTGTGTGTGTGTGTGTGTGTGTGTGTGTGTGTGTGTGTGTGTGTGTGTGTGTGTGTGTGTGTGTGTGTGTGTGTGTGTGTGTGTGTGTGTGTGTGTGTGTGTGTGTGTGTGTGTGTGTGTGTGTGTGTGTGTGTGTGTGTGTGTGTGTGTGTGTGTGTGTGTGTGTGTGTGTGTGTGTGTGTGTGTGTGTGTGTGTGTGTGTGTGTGTGTGTGTGAGGAGAAGAAGAAGAAGAAGAAGAAGAAAGAGAGGTGAGAAGAGAGAAGAAGAAGAAGAGGGAGAGAGAAAGAGAGAGAGAGAGAGGGAGAGAGACTCTTTGAAGGATCTCCTTCTCTTCCCCTCCCTATAGGGTGGCAACACACATATTCTCATTTTTCTTTTTCCCGAGCTCATCCCTTAACCCATAAGTCAATCTTCCCCAATTGCCCCTCTTCTTGACAAAGTGATTGTTGATTCGCATATAAAAGATAAGAAGATAATGGCCCCCAAGTGGAAATTATCACATTCGAGCAAGGACATCACTGGCCATCCAGCTGCGGTGTCGAAGGATTTGTGAAAGCAATGTCGCAACCACAGAGGATCTTGATTAATTTTAGAATAGAAGATCAATCAAGTAAATAATCAAGATAAGAAAATGATGCTAACTTTGTTTTACTTTTTGTCAATAATTGAAGATGAATAGAAAGCCAATTCAGTTTACAGTGGCAATCTCCACAACATGTTCTTCACTCTTTAAAGTTTTTTCCAGATTAACCTGTTATGACTCCAATGACCTGTGAACACACTGTCTGATTTTCTTGCTGTATTTCTAGGATTGATGACATCAACAGCTCTGACATTGTTGCTGTGCCATAATCTTAATTCTTTAGACCAAGGCCTTTCGTATCTTTTCCACAAAAAAAAAGTCTTTATTCTTCAGCAAGGTTGACAATCAGCTAAGAATAGTTACATCAAAGGGGTAACTGTATAACAGCAACATTCTGAACTTTTTGATTAAGCAATTCAAGCTTTTCCACTCCACAAGAGCTCAAAACAGAGCTCATGCAATATCAGCATGATCCAAAATCCACCCTCCGAAATAGAGCAGGGGATGACATCTTCCTCTGTTATATCCGATAAGTTTGCAACATCATTAACTCTTATGAATGATTATGCTGTAGATAACAGTTTCAAGATCTTCAGTGAATAAAATCCCGTGGACATATTTCCACATTCATTGTCCAATTTCCCACACAGTAACAAGTTCTGGACTGTTCTGTATTATAGTTATGGGTTTATGCTTTTACAAATACCCTGCACTATTCAGTTCAGAGACAAGTAGATAGACCAGACAGAGAAGTACAGGTGTGTGCTAAAAACGAAGAACACCAATATCCGTATAAAGGTATCCATAACGACTCTGGTGCTAGAAGGAGCCACACTGCCAAAATGAACAAAATGGTATTTGACATGTTATCCAAGCTTTGCTACTTCACTTCCAATAAGGAAGTGGTCATGGCACAGAGGCAATGCCTCTTTCGATCTTGATGCAAAATAAATCTGAGGCACCTCCAGCTCTACAGCATGCTAAATAGGCCATTTCCAAGACATCACAAGTAATTGAATTTGCAAACCGCGGTAAAGCCAACCGTGCACATTGATGTTCCAAGCTGTCAAAGCCCTTGCACATTCACGTTCAGAATAGTGTCACTCTGAGCAACCAGAGGAGAATCAAAGCAAAAATTAAGCAGATCAACACAGAATTAAAGAGAGATTGGTTTCCCTAACACCTCTGTGGTGGATTTAGAATAGATATGTTGGCGTCCAGACCATTCCAATAATCCAAGAAATGTGCATCTTCGACACCAGCAACATTTCGAGCAATGGCATCACAGATTTCATAGATGTTGCCATGGCTGCAGTTACCAGTATCTACTATCATCGATTGGAGAGGCCTACCTTCTTCTACTCATCATAATAGCCTTCTTTTCCTAGGGTCACTACCAGTCTGCCATGCCTGAGCCCTCTCCTTTGTCCTCGAATTCAGGGCGCCCTCTCTCTCTCTCGTGATCTTCCCCTGCTCAAGAGTCGGAAAGAGCCCGACATCCAGCATATAATCGTCTTTTGCTGCCTTTGACCGCTTGAAGCAAGTTTTGTGGCTCTTCTCATCTCTGCCGATACTGGACCTTTTCAGTCATTTCTGCCAGAAAATATTGTACCTCTCGCTCCTCCTCTCCAAACTCATCTGATGTATCATCCTCCACAGTAGCTTCTTTGGCAGAAGCTTGCATAGAGCGTCCTCGTCTCTCAGCTGTGATCTATAGTGCTGCTGGTGTAAAATCTCAATAAAATCAATAGAAACACAATGATCTGCTGCTTCCAGTAACGTAATTCTTAAACTCCCCAATAAGCACCCTGTTCTCATCCAGGATCTTCTGTACTTTGCTGAAGCTGCTGTTAAGCTCTCTTCTTGTCGATTCCATTGCAGATAAGGAAAAGCTTCCTAAAGCGTCTCAGTTCATCCTCATACGAATCCAGTGAGGAATTTTTCCCCCCCTGTTCCTCTATCTTTTGCACACAACTTCCCCCTCCGTCCCCCCAAAGCACGGCTCCTTTCCCCTAAAGCACGGCTTTCCTATCCCCGAAAAAGGCCCTATCCACATATCTTTAGAAGGTGAGGAAGACATCGTTTCCAGAATTCCATCTCCTTTTGGCAAAGCCCACAACTCCTCCATCTATCTCAGCATAAATCGTGTTGTTAATGAACCAAGGCGGTCTCCTCACAGTAAATAGGACATTGCCTGATGCATCCATAATAGAAGCAGTGAATGGCCGCCTTCAGTGTAGAAATTGATGAAGCAGCCAATGGCTTGATTCAATTATGTACCCAACCATCATTAATCCTTCTCGAGGGTCCATGATAACATATCGATTTGCTTGTTCAAAACCAACCAAAAGATTGGCCCACTCAATATTTCGTGTAACTATAATATCACTTCTTGCAAGTAAAGGTGCAACTTTTGCTTCTTGGGGGGTTTTTGGCTGCAAAATTCCCACCAAAGGTTGGCTTGGTATGGTTGTCCCAAGCCGAATTGATGATGGAACGGTTTGCCAGTCTCTTCAAACTCTAAGAAACCTCTCTTTCCTCAAACGATCTGCAATGCACCTCTGTCTCTAAAATGCTGCCACACTTACCATAAATATTAATAAGTGTGCTAAAAATAAAAACATCTGAAGTGAAGCCCTTCATGTGAGCATCTATACTCATAAGCAGAGAATAAATGTAATCACAACAACTAAGTGTGCATAAAGTATTAAATCGCACACACAACTTTCGAGTGGTTTTCACATCTCGAATGCACAGCAATACGACATCCACCCCCTCTAATCCTGCGCATCCTCCGGATGAGCCAACTACCCATGATCATTATCATCAAGATCCACAAACAAATCAATCTCTTTGTTATGCATTTCCGGTAGATCAACAAGATTATCAGTCATATCATCTGTCTCTTCCATTGGAGTTTCTTGTCGTTGCTCTTCTCTTGAAAATTCTTCCAAAGCATAATCCTCATCATCTCTTTTCTTAAAAATCTTGATTCTTTTTCCAGCAATAGGCACTCTAAGCACTGTTCCATCCAATTTTGTCAGCTCATATGTTGCATTATCAAAGACATGTCTGACTATGTACGATCCAAACCATCTTTTCACCATCTTCTGAAGTGCAGTATGCTGATTTTCAAGGCTGCTATCAAAGACCAATACCCAATCTCCCTCTTCTATTGCTCTTGGCCGTAAGCGATGCCTACTATCAAACCTGTCCTTATTCCTTAGTCTAGCAACCTTCAACCTGTCAATAGCTAGCTGAATATCCTCAGGTCTCCTCTCCAACTGTCGAATCCGAAGAGCTAAGAGCTCCTCTCTCGTCAAATCCTCCTGCCAAGGTAAAACTGACCAAGTCAAAGCACAAGTCTCAATCGGCATAACAGGTTTCTGACCATACATCAACTCTGCAGGCATATATCATGTGGTAACACTATGAGTCGTACGATCAGCCCATAAAGAAAATGGTAGAAGTCTTGGCCATTCTCCAATCCGTCCTCTGCATGCTTTGGCTAATGCTTTCACTATCGGCGGATGCCCTCTTTCACTCTTTCCATTTCCCTCTGGATTGTATGCTGTGGTTAGAGCCAATTTGATTCCTAGCTGAGAGAAAAACTCCCTAGCTTCATCTGCATCCAATTCACCACGATCCGCAGTGATCTTACCCACACAACCATACCTGCATAAAATTTCCTCCAATAAGAACTTACACATTGCACTAGTGGTCTTCGTTCTCAAAGATCTGCCCTCAACATGATTAGTAAGATCCTCTCTAGCCAAAACAATGTACCTCATCTGCCATAGACCCATAGGCATGGTAACCAAATCAACTACCCACTTATAATGAATGCATAGTGGATAGGTCGGATGAAGCTCATCTCTATGACGCACTACTGAATACATCTGGCAGTCTCTGCAAGTCTCAACAAAGTGAGAAACATCTCTGTACATGCCTTTCCACCAATATTTCTCCTTGATTTTCTCATAAGTAGCCCATACTCCCCTATGACCAGCCCAAGGACTCTCATGAAACTCCCTCATCACCTGTAACTGTGTCTCTCTATCGCAGACAACCCGCAAAGGTAATCCACCTCTTTTCTTCGGATGCTTCCAAAGAAATCCGTCCTTGAGAAAATAACCATAGGCTTTCCTTCTGATCTTCTTGAACTCTTCATCTGTCCATTCATCTCTTTTGCTTAGTGTACTAAGGTACCTGCCAATCTGTAACCAATCTCCAACATAGAGCTCTTCTGTGAAAGCCACAATATCATAGACATGACAAACATGATCAACCATAGTGGCTGAAATTTCTGCATCATCCTCTTCTGCAAGTAGAGTCTCCTCATCATCATATCTGGCTCTAGATAACATATCTGCCACTGGATTATCCTTCCCTGCTATGTGTTTAAATTCCGGATTTAATGACTTGATGTATGCAATCTATCTCAACATGGCTATATCCGGAGTAGAGCAACTCGTGATCATACCAATCAATGGCAAGCAATCTGTCTCTACCACAACTGAAGCTCCAATAAAGTACTCCTTGTCACATTTGAGAGCCGTGACAATCCCCAATAACTCCCTCTTGATTTGCGGATATCTCCTCTGTCTCTCGTTTAGGACTTTCGCCCCAAACCGAATAGCATACCTATTTCCATCTGCATCATCTTGACCCACAGCCCAACCTATGCCAATTGGACTAGTGTCAACTGTCAATACAATAGGCCTATCACAATTATAATCCGCTTTTCTGAGAGAAGGAGCATTCTGCAATAACTTCTTCAATTTCCGCATGGCTTTAGTGTGGCTCTCATCCCAATAGAATTTCTGCCCCTTTCGAAGCAGCTGATACAAACAATCTGCTATGTGTGCAAAATGAGGTATCCAAATCATATAAAACACACAAGCACCAATGAATCTCCGTACCTCTGAAGTGGTAGAACAATACTCTGCAATCTTGCCTATAGCATTCACCTTATCAGGTGGGGGTTTCCTGCCATAATATCCACACATATGCCCAACAATGACAACCTCATTCACTCCAAAAACAGATTTTTGCCCTGAAAGTGTCAAGTTCACTTCTTCTAACCTGGCCAAAATCTTCTCACATGCTGAAATATGATCAGCCACAAAGTATCTGCATCCCTGCTCATTTAGGCTCTCATTCTTCTCTTCTTCTGCACACCCCTGAATGGGCACATCATCCAAGAAAGGCATAGTAAGCTGAGGTATGTAATCACGAAGGACCTTATGCATGGCATTCATCATATGCGCAACAGAATTAGTGGCACCTTGAGGCAAGGTACACATCCTGACAAGCCCAATAGGAGTTCTCATGGTGGTTATGTCCCTGCTTTCCAAAGCCAGCTGAAACTGATCATATCCTGAATACAAATCACCCAAAGAATAGATGGCACGTCCAGCAAACGCCTCTGCAAACTCATCCACAACTGGACCTATACCAACATTCCTGATAGTAACTCTGTTCACTGGCTGCATGTCCTGAATAAATCGAAGAGTACCATTCTTCTTTGGAACTGTAAACCACCTGTTTGAGTATGGTGCAGATGAAGGCTCAAGGATTCCCATCTTGATTTTCTCATTCAATAAATCAATCAGCTTTGGCAAGTGTGCTTTAGGCACTGGAATAGGTCGGAGATTCCATGGAATATGAGGAATAGTAAAAATGACCATAGGAGCAACAATATCAGGATTCACACATCCAATCTCATGTGGGAAAAAAGTAAATCCCCGTCCATGACGCTCAAGTATATCCTGAAAGCATTGCTTCTCTATGGGTAACAAGAAATCACCATTTCCAATTTTCAATTCAGCAAGTGTATCTGCTGAAAATTTATGACCAATATGCTCCGGATTCCTCAAAATTTGCTGTTTAGCAGCCCTCTCTATTTGCTGATCACTGTCAGGTGGAAGCGGTACAGCAACCGGCTTCACCTTCTTATCCACAGTTTTGTATTTCCTGTCAACCCTGGCTTCATTATGCTCTTCTGCATTACATAAACCTTGCTGTAAATCAGCAATTCTGCACTCCAATGGCTGCATATTCTCAACCCTCTGCTCTATGGACTGCATTGAAACAGCCCTAAACTCTGAATGCTGAAATATTTCAGCAGTAAACTCTATTGGCTGAAAGTTTTCAGCCCTCTGTCTCTCTAAAAGCTGATCATAACCAGCTGGAAACTCTGTTTGCTGAATTTCTTCAGCACTCAACACTCTTTGCTGAGTTACCTCAGCCTCTGACTCAATCTGTGACATAAAATCTGCAATTTCATGAAACATGTCCAGGGACTGCACTAATACATTACCATGACAATTCAGCATATCAGTTTTCAGCATATCTCCCATTTCTGTCATCGTATCTGCACAAATCACACTGTCATACATCCCATCTATGTGCTCATCATCCTCCAAAATTCCTGCATTTTTTAAATTTTTCTCCTTCCTGCATATATACTGCCTAGCAGCTCTAGGCAACATAGAAGTCTTCTAATAACTCATTGAACTGTTTGCTGAAATCCCAACATAACCGGAGGAGAAAACATCGCTGCCAGGAGGCGAGAACTCCAATCTCCTCTCCTCTGTACCACCGTCGTCTCGCGAAACGGCGGTACCTAATGAAAACCCGAATCCCTCACAGTGGGCAAGGGTGCATCTCTGAGAGTATCCCTGTTTCTAACATGGTTCACACATACAGTCATAAACTGAACTGCTCTCATACCATCTTTACTGCGAATCCTGCATAAGCAGATCCATCATCCATGACCTAAGTTTCCATGAGCATCTCTGTAATGAATGGCTGACCAAGAATTATGGGATAAGAGCATGAATCCTGCACAAAGAAATGAAAATCCTCCTCTACATCACCAATAGAAACCCTGACACTAGGGCAAGCAGCATATAAATCACCTGCAGTGTTATTGGTGGCTCTCATACGCCACCCATGCTCTACATCCATAGGCCATCTGTTACTCTCATAAACTCCACGAACTATGAGATTAATCTCTGAACCATGATCAACCAATGCAACATAAGGCACCTGTTTCTCTCCAATCTTTACCATCGTCTCTGTAGTTGCCCTAGCCCAATGGCTCCGCGAAAAGTGACTACGCGGTATCAAAACAGGCTCATCAATTTCAGCATAATGCATAGGCTGAACCCTCTTCTCTACCTGCGGAAAAATAGAAGCATTATCAACCATAACCTCATCATCATCCTCATCCAACTCTCCAATCAAAACTCCCTGTGTATCAGTGGTAGCCAATGCATGTATTTTCCTCTTCAAGACCTCCTGAAACTGATCCTGAAACTCTCTTTTTGAGATGCCCAAAATCTCAGAAATAGTGAAAGTCACCTCACTGCCAAGTATCTTATCATTAAATATTTTCTTCATATCTGTAGATGTCTCAATATCGGATATCAATCTGAATCCTGGTTGCTTTCTCTCTCTAGGCTCTTGCCTCTTTTCCCTCTTTTGAGCATCCTCCATCTGTCGATCTGGCCCTGATCGTGAAGACGGTCCTGCAGTAGGTGGAGTAACAAACTCACCCCCTCTAGTCTTCTTAGTTGCACTTGGATTTTCTTCATCCCTCTTACGCATCTCCTCAACAAATACATCTGCACCATGAGATTTAGCCAAATAAGCATAAATAGAATACCTGTCAACAGGCGAGTCCCAACCTGTCTCTAATCTGATGCTAGAGCCTGCACTAGTCAAAACAGTTTGCTAAATTTTCCCCTTGTTTGCAGTCTCCATAGCATAAGTCCATAGTGCGGACTGAGTCTCTGATCCCTTCTCAATCTGTACTCCATATGCAGAAGCATCACCTCTAGCTGTCACATAAGAAGTACGCGCAGCCATGTCCTCCACTAACTTCTTCATTCCACCTTTACCAAAGTTGGCAGCAAGTGGAGCTCATGTCTCAATCAACCAAATCTTACCATCTTGCCCCCAATATACCAAATTCTGTCTCCTTGCATCCTGGAAAGAGTCACAATCCCTGCAATGCTGATGCTCCGTACTATCACACCAAATACATCTCAGATCTCTCCTAGGTGCACTAGGAGCACTCCTAGGTGCAGTAAGAGCACTAGAAGAAGTAGTAGGCACAGTTGAAGCAAACTGCTCCTTCAACTTTCCCACCAACTCCGCTTTGACTAACTCAAGTGTCAAATCTGTGATGCCTTTGATTATGTCATCAAGAGAGGTAGGCACAGATGGAGCGGATGGTTTTGGAGCAAAAGGTGTAGGCATCGGTCGTGGAACAGGAGGAATAGGTGGAGTGGAAATAGTAGGCACTGGCATAGGCCAAGAAACTGGCTGAGGAGGAGAAGAAATAACAGGGATAGAAGTAGGCATAGGAGCAGATGATGGTGTAGGTGTCATGGAACCATTCTGTAGGCGAGTCTTCCATATCCTCCTCTTGGTCAAAGTCGAGACTGCATCCTGAGCATCCTGCCAATCAGTTTTAAGACCCATAGGCTTCGTACGATCTTCAAGAAGCTCACCCAATTCTTCTTGAAGAGCAGGATCTGTAGCTTGCAAGAAAAGCTCAACTTTTTCAACATCCAATGCTCTTTGTTCAATGGCATCAAGCTGACTATACCTCTCTTCGAATTCTTGAATCAACTCCAAAGCAGCAAGACCTTTGTTTGGCATGTAGACCCACTCTCGGAATGACCGCCGAGTAGCCATACCAAAGTCCTCAAGGAAGTATTCTTCTTTCAAGGCCTTCTTAAAATCTTGCCAATGTGTATTTTGAATAAAAAGATCAGTCACTTTTGTCCTCAAAGCAAGTGTGACAAGACGAAGGAAGTACTTACTCATAAGTCCAGCAGGAACTCCAAAAAACCCCATCTTGATCTCATATGTCTTCAAATATGCTGAAACATTACGCCCGTCAAATAGCTTCTTCTCACTCTCAACTGCTTCAATAGCCTTAGTCGCACTGTTTGCATTCTCCTGCTCCGAATAGAGTTGCCTTTGCTGAGACAACTGTTGTTGATGCAATTGTTGTTGCTGCTGCATATACAATTGTGTTTGCTGATTTTGGAGCTGCATATACATGGACATATTCTGCAAAATCTGTTTTAGATCCTCCGTTGAAGTACTTGACACAGCAGTCATTGATGGAGCTGAAGTAGACGCAGCTGGAGTTGTAGAAGAAGCTGAAATAGATGCTGAAGTATCTCCCATCCTGAAATTTCTGCGACGCTTTCACGTCGGGTTCACCAAAGATGTCGAAGGATTTGTGAAAGCAATGTCGCAACCACAGAGGATCTTGATTAATTTCAGAATAGAAGATCAATTAAGTAAATAATCAAGATAAGAAAATGATGTTAACTTTGTTTTACTTTTTGTCAATAATTGAAGATGAATAGAAAGCCAATTCAGTTTATAGTGGCAATCTCCACAACATGTTCTTCACTCTTTAAAGTTTCCAGATTAACCTGTTATGACTCCAATGACCTGTGAACACACTGTCTGATTTTCTTGCTGTATTTCTAGGATTGATGACATCAACAGCTCTGACATTGTTGCTATGCCATAATCTTAATTCTTTAGACCAAGGCCTTTCGTGTCTTTTCCACAAAAAAAAAGTCTTTATTCTTCAGCAAGGTTGACAATCAGCTAAGAATAGTTACATCAAAGGGGTAACTGTATAACAGCAACATTCTGAACTTTCTGATTAAGCAATTCAAGCTTTTCCACTCCACAAGAGCTCAAAACAGAGCTCATGCAATATCAGCATGATCCAAAATCCACCCTCCGAAATAGAGCAGGGGATGACATCTTCCTCTGTTATATCCGATAAGTTTGCAACATCATTAACTCTTATGAATGATTATGCTGTAGATAACAGTTTCAAGATCTTCAGTGAATAAAATCCCGTGGACATATTTCCACATTCATTGTCCAATTTCCCACACAGTAACAAGTTCTGGACTGTTCTGTATTATAGTTATGGGTTTATGCTTTTACAAATACCCTGCACTATTCAGTTCAGAGACAAGTAGATAGACCAGGCAGAGAAGTACAGGTGTGTGCTAAAAACGAAGTGAACACCAATATCCGTATAAAGGTATCCATAACGACTCTGGTGCTAGAAGGAGCCACACTGCCAAAATGAACAAAATGGTATTTGACATGTTATCCAAGCTTTGCTACTTCACTTCCAATAAGGAAGTGGTCATGGCATAGAGGCAATGCCTCTTTCGCTCTTGATGCAAAATAAATCTGAGGCACCTCCAGCTCTACAGCATGCTAAATAGGCCATTTCCAAGACATCACAAGTAATTGAATTTGCAAACCGCAGTAAAGCCAACCGTGCACATTGATGTTCCAAGCTGTCAAAGCCCTTGCACATTCACATTCAGAATAGTGTCACTCTGAGCAACCAGAGGAGAATCAAAGCAAAAATTAAGCAGATCAACACAGAATTAAAGAGAGATTGGTTTCCCCAACACCTCTGTGGTGGATTTAGAATAGATATGTTGGCGTCCAGACCATTCCAATAATCCAAGAAATGTGCATCTTCGACACCAGCAACATTTCGAGCAATGGCATCACAGATTTCACAGATGCTGCCACGGCTGCAGTTACTAGTATCTACTATCATCGATTGGAGAGGCCTACCTTCTTCTACTCATCATAATAGCCTTCTTTTCCTGGGGTCACTACCACTCTGCCATGCCTGAGCCCTCTCCTTTGTCCTCGAACTCAGGGCGCCCTCTCTCTCTCTCTCGTGATCTTCCCCTGCTCAAGAGTCGGAAAGAGCCCAACATCCAGCATATAATCGTCTTTTGCTGCCTTTGACCGCTTGAAGCAAGTTTTGTGGCTCTTCTCATCTCTGCCGATACTGGACCTTTTCAGTCATTTCTGCCAGAAAATATGGTACCTCTCGCTCCTCCTCTCCAAACTCATCTGATGTATCATCCTCCACAGTAGCTTCTTTGGCAGAAGCTTGCATAGAGCGTCCTCATCTCTCAGCTGTGATCTATAGTGCTGCTAGTGTAAAATCTCAATAAAATCAATAGAAACACAATGATCTGTTGCTTCCAGTAACGTAATTCTTAAACTCCCCAATAAGCACCCTGTTCTCATCAAGGACCACTTGCCAAACTTTGGTCCATCTTTTCAAATCTTGCCCATTTGTTGGCCATTTCACCGTCCGATGTCCAAATCGAGTGCTGTAAATTTTTGCGCGTCCGGCTTAACATCCTGCATTGGCCGGTAAGTGCTGAGAACCCACCCGACGGCGGTCTGAAAAATTATCAAAAATCAACAAGTGTTGCTTGTGTGCCTTTAAAGTACTTGATGCTTAAAATCGTCCTAGCTGGAGCCGCTGCCTTCGACATTGAATATTTTTCCCTTGATATTTGTAATTTTTAGCTATTTTTAAGCACTTCCAGCATCAAAACTCCACTCTCATTTGTGTAACTCTTTGTCCTCATTGGGATCTCCATTGAATATGGATAATGGGTATCCTAAGTGAGAAGGGCCACTGTATCTATAAAAATTTAGACTACTTGAGTAGGTATCAAAGGTGGCTATTGCACCATCATTGTAGATATAAGAATAGACTTTGGAAAGACTAAAGCACTAGGCGGAGTCAATCCACCACTACAACTAGTCCTTGGAGGGGTGAACTGCCCAGATACTAGTGTTAGGGGTAAACTTCTAGTTTTGTGTGTATTGGGGCTACTGTGACTATGAGGGACTATACGACCCTTGACCTTAAGGTATTTAGGCATCTTAAGAGATAAAGGACTAGTGCGATGAGGGGAGTGCTTTCGAAAGATATTTGCATGTCTCTTTAATCACTCTTCATGCTCCTCTCGTTGCATATGAGAGATTTTCAACCTTCTTTCTTGCTCTTTCCCAAGCAATTCTCTCGAGTCTACTTCTGAAAGAAGAAGCATACACTCAAGATTTAAGTTTTAGGCCCTTTTGGGATCCTCAAAAAGCACACCACCTATCGGGACCAAAAATGGACCCAACAATGGCTCTCACACACTTTAAGTTCATTATTGGACCTTAAACAACCAACCCCCGCAACCGTGTGGTCATGAGGGATTGCAAATGACTAGAAAACCTCTCAAAAATCTAAAATGTTGCATTTTATAGGCAGTGTATAATAATTATTAATGTAGAAAACACTATGTATGTAGCAAATAATCTCTCAATATTTTCTCGTGAATATGCTCTAGTGATATGCAATGTTGCTATATAAACTCCTAGGCACTAAGTATCACAAACCATGCTACCCTCGAGTAAACAAATAACACACAAACACCCTATCCATGATGTGCATCAAAATTTGATCAAAATTAGTGATGTTTATCAAAATCTTAGCCACTTGATACACTTAGAATACAAAGAACGGGCATTGGGGCCAACCCCATGCTACCGAATTGCCATTTTTAAACATTAAAATCCTTGTTTTTAAAACTTTTAAAAATTTTTATAAATATCATTTTTACATTCTCATATTTATTAGTATTTCTTTATCATTTTTATTTTTTATTGTTAGCCATTTATTTAATACTAGTTTAGAAAAATAACAAACATCAAGTTTAAGGTGCTGAAAATTAAGTCTCTAAAATGGTTTTTTGATTTGCTTTGATTTTCTAAAAATTTTAATATACTTACTTGTAGACCACTTATGTGCCATAACCATGAGGTGTTGTGTGAAATCCAAGGTCACTAATGCTTGAGATAGCTCCTAACACACTTGGAAAACCCTCCACAAACTCTAGCAATATACCGTGAACATTCTTTTCCATACCACTCACCTCTCCCTCTCCCACTCCCATCCCCCTTCTCTCATGGAAACATAGTTGATGTGTGTATGAAGGGAAGAGAAAAAAATACTAGAATGCAAAGGAGAGAGAAATACTAAAAAAAGTAGCAATCTTTATTCTTCATTTTGGCTTATGAAATTGGCATCATCACAAATACATTAAGAGTAGATTCCATTTCTTCCATTCCTCATGACAAATGGCAAAGATCTCGTGCGCAGTGATTAGAAAACTATAAAAAATATGGCCCCATTTTTTGTGTAAATCCTCCTCCCTCCATGCCTCCCTCCCTCTGTGCTTCTCTCTCTCTCTCTCTCTCTCTCTCTCTCTCTCTCTCTCTCTCTCTCTCTCTCTCTCTCTCTCTCTCTCTCTCTCTCTCTCTCTCTCTCTCTCTCTCCACAATTCCTTCTTCTTGTTTCCTTTTAGTTAATGTGGCTCTTTCCTTTTGGCCCATGGCCCCTCAAAATTGGTCCACCTTTTGAGATGTTTGCCACTTTTTGGGCCTCCTTGATTGCCACTTTGCATCCCCACACAAACTAAGATCTTGAAACGTGCAATTGTGCCTCAAATGCACAAAAATGATGGGCCACTAATGACTGGATGCCTTTTCTCTCCTTGTAGACCTAAACGGATTCTCTACTTTATCTCTAGCTTTAAAATGACCTAGATTGTGTGCCTTAATTGCTTTGCACAAATGGTCATGTTGAAGCTTTAAATCTTCAATTTCCACTTAAAATGCATTGTGGATGCAATAAAAAATGCACAGAAATCCTATAGAATAAGCCTTTAGATCCACCTCTCACAAGGGTTGTCACTATATGCTTGAAAACTTGACTAGAGTTTTTCCTTTCAAAATCAAATCGAGTACTCACATGACATATAGTTTCCTGGTAAGAGTTTCTTCTTTCAAAATCATATCAAGTACTCAAAAGATGTAGTTTCTACTAAAGAAATTGCTACCGATCCAAAGAAGCCCTAAATCATAAAAGATTGGTCCATCCCTAAGAACACTCATGAAGTTAGATCTTTTCTTGATTTAGTGGGATTTTACGAAATATTTGTCCAAAAATTTTCATTAATAGTCTTACCTTTGACCATGTTGCTACATAACACCAGGTCTTCAAATAGACTCCTAGCTGGCAAAGGTATTTTGATATTCTAAAATGTATTTTAAACCATGCAACTATAGTTTAACTGCCAAATTTTTATCGGCCTTTCTTTTTTATAGTGTATGATGCTAGCAAGTCAGGCTGTCTTAATGCAAAACAATCACCCTATTGTTTATGAAAGCTAAAAACTTAAACCTTGAGAATAAAATTACAGTACCTATGATAAGGAACCATTGTTTGCAATTCATGCCTTAGATATGTGGAAATATTGTATTATGGGTTCCAAAGTTCTTATCAAAATTGATCTCAACAAGCCATTACGCATCTATAGAATCAATCACTCATCTCTAACCATCGCGTCAAATCGGTATCCTTCATTCAAAACTTTCATGTAATGATCAAGTACTAGCATAGATATTCTAATGTGGTTGCAAATACATTGAGTTGTAGACCTAACAAAAATATTTTAACATATCGTCTGCTAGATTTGATAAAATTAAACATGTGTACTTCAATCATACTTCCATAGTTGAAATCCAAACTTTTGATGCAATGATTCCTACATAATATGCATCAAATCCTCATTTTTCTAACACATGGCATTGTCGTGATGCTACACATCCACCACTGCAAAGCCACTTTGGAGTATCGTGATACTGTCGCTTTTCTTTTGTGCTTAAAAGATGTTGGTGTTACAAAAGATTTTGAGTCAGGTCATCTTTTACATGCTGAATCAATCAAAACAAGGTTTGGAAAGAGAGCTTTTTGTGGTGGTCAAGGTTCAAACAAGATTTATGGAGATGGATATGGATATAAACATCAATGTGGTCACGGGATTGTCTGATGATCAATCAACCAAAGAAGATCTGGATGCTATGATGATCTATGGAAACTTACTTTCTTTGATTTGTCCATATGATTGAGGAAGATGGTGTGATAACCTATGTCAACTTACCTACTTGTCATATTACCCAAATGATTACTCATATGATCTTGATGGGAACAATGCTACAAGTGGTAAACAAGTTGGCCCAACTGGAGGATGTGCAGGTTTGGAGGGGGCGGATGTCATGATGTTGCACATCCACCACTCCAAAGCCACTTTGGAGTATCTTGATACTATCACTTTTTTTTTGTGCTTAAAAGATGTTGGCATTACAAAAGATTTTGAGTCAGGCCATCTTTTACATGCTGAAACAATCAAAAAGGGGTTTGGAAAGAGAGTTTTCTGTGGTCAACACATTTGTGGACATGAATGGTAAATGCAAATTCCTTGCGAACGCATGCTTGTAGTACAATGGGAGATTTTGAATTAAGTAGAGGCAACCAAGGCATTTGGCACTTTTCCATTTCAAGATATAGTTGTATGGAGTACATTGATTGTGAATTATATAGAGTAGGGGCTTGAGTACAAGATTTCTTGCAATACTTCAAAGGTCTCATATGTTTTGGACGTAGAAGACCTACTTAATCGTAGGAAAAGGAAGAGGGAGGCCTCTAATGATAGTAGGAGGGTGCACAAGTTTCACAAGTGGATTGATAGTTTAGCAAGCTGCAAAGTGGATAAATGAATAACTACACAGAAGCTCAAGCTTTAAGTGTTTTTCCCTTTGCTTCATGTATTGTACATTAATACCATGCTAAAGCATGCGAACTACACTGCTATGAATCAAAGACTGCATGCTCGCCATTTTTGGTCAAGCAGGTTCAATGGCTTTATATGAATTAGCAAAGAACACAAGTTCCTTTTTTAAGTGCTAAATCATTTTAGCATTTTGAACCAAAGCCAATAGGATGTAAATCGATCGACCTTTTTCACCCCATATTATTATTTATAAGCCATAGCTTACTTCAATTTTATTTATCCTTCTTCTTACCAAAGATACAAAAATGATTTCACTTACCCATTGGTAAAAGGAAAGAAAGGATATAAGGGAATGAAAGTTGTTTTCCATAAGAAAATCTAGAATCCCTCAAACTCTGCCTTTAGTGGCTCACCGGCTAGTTGTTGAGAATGACTTTGAAGTTGCCTAGTATGCACAACAAATTCAGCATATGTTGCAGCCAAAGTGGGGGTTTTTATTAACTATTTGGAGACTAGCTTGGTAGAATGAATATTATTTACAAGGCATTGTGCTCATACACAAAGATCTGACATTCTTCCATTAGGGCATCTCTTTGTTCTTGGGGTGTTGGATCACTCTGCAGTTGGCTCGCCCACTCCAAAGTGCAACCATACATAGATGAGTTGGGAAATATGCTGGATGAGAATATGATAGTGTTGTTTAACACAGGTACTGATCAGGAAACTTGTGGATAATGCATCCTTGTTTTTGAATGACAAGGTAAATAAGGCTGTGATCACGGTCCCAGCTTACTTCAACGGCTCTCAAAGAACTACAACTAAGGATGCTGGGAGAATAGCATCTCTTGAGGCTCTAAGGATTATCAATGAGCCAACTGCTACCTCTCTAGAATATGGATTTGAGAAGAAGAGCAATGAAGCTATCCTTGTTTTTAAATTTAGGAGGAGGAATGCGTGATGTATCTGTTTTGGAGGTTGATGATGGAGTCTTTGAAGTGTTATCTACAACTAGGGACACGCACCTTAGTGGGGATGATTTTAACAAGCGGATTGTGGACTGTGGCTGGGAAGTAAACTTTAAGAAAGACGAAGGTATTGACCTACTAAAGGATAAGCAGGCATTGCAATGCTTGACTGAAAGTGCAGAGAAAGCTAAAATGGAGTCATCAACTTTGACACAAGGTACTTTAAACCTTCCATTCATTACAGCAACTATAGATGGACCCAAACACATTGAAACTACATATGTGTTTCTCTGCGAATATGAGGATGACACCCAATTTCAAACTTCCAAATGGATTTCTGATGTAGATGAAAGTAATGGAGGCTCGAATAATGAGTTTGAAGGGGAATCAGAAGTCGAAGATGATAATGAGAATAGATGGTGATGGAGTCTCACCTAAATGCTTAAATCAAAAAGCTTTTAAACCATCGACTTTTGCTAAAGTTGCGAATAGATGGATGCAGTGCTCCCAGAAATTTGTCCTTTAATGTATTTTTTCTAGGCAACATTCTCAAAAAATCGATTGAAATTGAAGCTCAAACTGACTATTTTTTAAGCATTTTAGTTATAAAATCGGCTATTTCCCTCCCGAAATTGGTTGCTCGGTCTGTTGGGGGTAAAGGCGCCTCTACTTAGCTGCCCGTGTATTACTACACTGACAGTCACCACCACTACACACGACAGGTGGCGGGCCCCCGTCACCGTCACTTTATTCTTTATTCTTTTAGTGATAGTTTGAATAAAGGAAGCCGGTCACACATTGTGACTGTTGGAGTTCCCATTTCTCTCCCTTTCTGGTTGCTCTCTCGCCATAGCTCTCGAGTCCAACCTTTGATCTATCGCTCCCTTTCAACTGGTATCAAAGCTTTGCTTTCCGACTCTTGAGCTTGGTTTGTGGCATTCTCAACATCCCATCGACTCCCTACTTGCATTGGGTCTCCTTCCCGGCAGCCATATCCAACTTCTTCGAGCTCCCGTCACTCCCCGGCTTCCTGAGCACCTTTCCAGCATTTTTGGGCACCTTGAGGGCATTACATCAAAGGTATTTGATCATTTTCTTCATTGTTTACTTCAGTTCTCAAGTCTCACAGGCTGTAAACAAGTTGTGGGCAACCATAGCTCACACCTCCTGGAGCTTTCTTCACCTGGATCTTGCTTCCAGCCTATCAAGGCTTGCTGAGGCTTGGTGTAGGCCTTCTTTGGCCCTCATTTGTGTCCCCTTTGGGCCCCATTGTTGACATGTGGAATAGCAGACCCCCAGCCAGCTCATGTTTTTTGCGCCTATTTCAAAATCTGGCCCAAAAATCACTCTTTTTGTCATATCTCGGGCATTCGAAACTCGATTCAGGAAAGGTAAGAGTCTAAGTTGGGGTTTTGGCATGCTTCGGACGCGATGGTGATGTCAGATTTTCCAAATTCCGATGACAGAATCTTCTATAACATATTTCAAGTATGAGACAGCATGTATTTGTATGCCTATGCTTGTTTAGGAATGACTACATAACCGGTTTGATGCCTATTGCATCCCGATTGATTGGGGGATTGAAGATACATGTAATGCTATGATTTTGGGGCTGGAAATACATAGTTTATAACAGTAAATGCATGCTCAATACTCTTGGGTTGAAGCTATCTTTCATGCTTTTACATATGCCTATTGGTTCCAGATGTATGTCTTGGGTTATGCTATGATGTATTGATCATCGAGGGATGACTTTGAGCTTGTCATTGAATCCGGATGCTTTTGGAGCCTTGATCTTATTTCAGCCCGCACTTATTGACATTGGTATATGTTTTGACAATGATGCTTCTTGGGTTTATGCATACCCGTTGCCTACGGCTTGATGCTCATGTCACGGTTGATTACCCTATGCATACGTTGAGCTTGAGTGCTCATTGAAGCTCCACCTTGGATGCATTTTGGATTATCTGAAGTAGTCATGGATGTTACTTGGCTTGTTAGAGTTTGGATTGCGATGTATTTGATGTCTTACATGCTTACAGATGCTACATATGGATGCTCTATCGTCTACATGTTCGAGATGTACTATTGACGTATTGTCTTGGACTTATGTCATTGGAACTATGTCTTGCCTTGGCTTGAGCTCGAGCTCGTACATATGACTTTTGTGCCAATGGGAGCATTCTTGAATGCTTATCAGACATTGAGCAGGTGGTACTTTTATGCATTGAGTCGTTACATGCCATTCACTTGAGACTTTGGGACTTCTTACCTTTTGGGATGATACATCATATGTCTTGGTTCATTGTATGCTTATGAGCTAAGTCTCAGTTTTGGATCCGTATCTTTGTGAACTAACGCCTACTTGTGTCAAGTTTTGGTAGTGGCATGAACACTTTGCCCCGTTGGATTGGGGGGTGTGCCTACTCACTAGAAGATGTTTGTATGACATACTTGGGTGTTGGATTCATCCTTATCGACCCTCATATTCTTATGCTATGCCCGCATGATGCCGTCTTTGGTCTTGGCAATATCTATTTGCCTTGGGATCCGATTTTGGTACTGTTAGCTCTCTTTTACTAAAATCTGAAATTTATTACATCAAGCATATATGTATGGACTGACATGGATTTTTCATGCTGAAACACTTTGAAATTATGTACTTTCACTAGTACTTGGTGGGCAGCAGCTTTGGTTCCACTTTCCTCGCCATTTTCCCTCAATTTTGGTGATTTTTTTGTCATTTTCTGTAGTAAACAGCAAGCAGTTTTGAACTGTCTACAGTGTTCCAACCTCCATTATGGCGAGTTCGTCCACTGATCATGCTATTTTCAACATCACTAAGCTTGATGGTACGAATTACTCTTATTGGAAGAGTCAAATTTGGTAGGTGTTAGTGCAGAAATCGCAAATCAAACCTTTGAGGTTAAGCGGGTATCCGCCTACAACTATGCCAGATGAGGAATGGCTTGAGCTTGATGAGTTATGCAAGTCCACCATTGTATTATCTCTCACAAAATAGGTTCACTACAATGTATTTGAGGAAGAACATAGTGCATGGAAGTTATGGGATAAAATCAAGAATCTCTATGACAAAAAATTTCCAGCGAGTCAAATGTATTGGCTGAAGCAGCTTATGGATTTGTGCATGAAGGAGAATGTGACTATGTCTACTCACTTGAGCCAGTTCCATGCTATACTCAAGAACTTGACTTCGCACGACATCACTTTTGCAGAGGATGTCACTCCTCTTTTCTTGCTTGGTACTCTTAATGAGTCATGGGATGTATTCCGCACTGCATTATGTGCCTCTACTGCTACCTTGAAATTATCTGATGTTGAGAGTGCTCTTCTGCAAGAAGAGGTTAACCGTAAGAATTTGGATGCCTCTTGTGTGTCTCATGCTATGACAGTTAGAGGCAAAAATGATGGATATGGAACGCATGGCAGTGGTAGTGGCCATGGACAGGATTCTCAGAAATCTCAGTCCAAGTCTCGTGGAAAGTCACGTAGCAAATCCCATGGCAGGAATGCAGATGTTACTTGTCACCATTGTGGGAAAAATGGCCATATTAGGCCATAATGCCATGAATTGCGCAATGAAAGTTGCAAAGATAAGGGGAAAGACAAAGTGCAGGATAAGTCTTCTGATCGCATCATAGTGCCTGCAAAGTCCAGTGTTAAAATTGAAGAGATAAATGTTATGCAACATGAGGATGTTGATGATGATGATTATATCCTAGAAGCTTCTTCTAGTGCTTCGCAGATGATAGAGATACAATCTATGTATGCACAGTGTTGGCTCTTGGACTTAGGTGTGTCCTTTCATGTGACACCTTGCCTAGAGTGGTTTCATTCATACCGTACTCTTTCGGGTTCTATGTGTTTGGGTGATGACAGCTCTCTTGATATTATGGGCATTGGTGATGTTAGGCTGCAGTTTCCTTCTGGCAGTAGTTTTGTTATGTAGGATGTACATCATGTACATGCTTTGACACACAATCTCATGTCAGCTGGACAGCTTGATGACGTAGGATATCATGTATGTTTTGGAGACTCTGCATGGAAGATCACTCGTTGCAGACTTGTGATTGCTTGAGGTGCCAAGGCTGGCAGTCTCTACCCCTTGATTATATCAGCTTCTTCCCTTCATCATGTTTTGTTTGCATGTATCTCTTTGGCATGCCCGTTTGGGCCATATGTCTTTGAAGGGAATGAAAATGCTTTCTGGTTTGCAGTACTTACCGCCCCTTGATTATGCATGTTTTGATTCATGTAAGCATTGTCTTTATGGCAAACAGACTAGGTCTACACATAAGAAGTCTGGTAGGCCACGCATGATTGAGCCCTTGGCATTGGTACATTTAGATGTGTGTGGGCCCATGCCTTGTCAGTCTATGGGTGGTGCAAAGTATTTTGTTACGTTCATACTAATACAAAACACATTGAATCCGATCTTCCATGCGAAGATGAAACACATTGACGTGAGGTATCACTTCATATGTGGGGTCGTTGAGGACAAGTCTGTTGATCTTGTCAAGATCTCAACTGACCAGAATCTTGCAGATCTGCTCACGAAAAGCCTCTCTACAGAGCGCTTTGCCTTCCTCAGGAGGTTGATGGGCGTGGGATGAGATGACATCTTTCCTCATCCTGTTGTACATGTGTACATGTTGTACTATCTTTTTTCTTTTTCTTTTCACTCCTCATTGGGGCAAATTCGCCTTTAAGTGGGAGGTTGTTGGGGGTAAAGGCGCATCTGCCTAGCCGCCCGTGTATTACTACACTAACAGTCACTGCAACTGCACACTGTAGGTGGCGGGCGCCCGTCACCGTCACTTTATTCTTTATTCTTTTAGTGACAGTTTGAATAAAGGAAGGCCCAGTCACACATTGTGACTGTTGGAGTTCCCATTTCTAGTCTCTCCCTTTCTTGCTCTTGCTCTTCCGCCATAGCTCTTGAGTCCAACCTTCAATTCGTCACTCCCTTTCACGGTCCTTTTTTCCATTGGATGGGAAAAAGATTTTCACAAGCCCTGGACGAACGTCCAATGTTGTAAAAGTAGGTGCTAAATTGATCCTTGCCATTATCGAGACCATTATCATCATAATGGATAAAGCAGACAACATACGAAAAGGTGGCGACACATATACGAACATGGTAGCGTAATGCAAAGTAGGATAGTGTTTTTTTTAATAATAAAAATAATAGACTCCAATTTTTTAAGCCTTACGTTTTCCTTTTTGAAAAATGTTAAAGCTATAAACACTTTTTGAAAAGAAAAATCTCAAGAGCTCAACGTGGGTATGAGTGTAATTGAAAAATCTATATAAGAGAGCCACTAGTAGTGCTCTCGAGGAGAGATATGGGCCATCAAATCAAGTGAGAAAGGCTAGAGGTTGAGCTTGTATCCCTCGCCTTCTTCAAAGATTTCCATGGAATTCGAGAGAGAAGGCTTGAGGTCGAGCTTTAAGCCCCTCGCCTACATTGAAGTTTTCATCACAAGTCGTTTATGAAGTTTGGTTTGAGTTGAGCTTTAAGCTTCTTCCTGCTTTGAAGGTCATCATCAAGATCCGCGGAGTGGCTTTCGAGTCGCACTATGAGCTCCTTGCCCTCTTTGAAATTCTCATCATCAATTCTACAAGAGTGGCTTGAGTTTGAGCTTGATGCTCCTTGCCTTTCTTGAAATTCTTCCCATAAATTCTGACATCCCACCTTCTTCTCTTCTCTCTTAGTTTGAGATTCAACCTTATTTTTCCCAAAAATCTTTTGTTCAAATCTGACAAAAATATTTTGTTCAAATCCAAAAGTCTTTTGAACCTCTATCTTGCCTATATCTTTAATCAAGATTTTTTTTTCTCATTAGACTTGAATCTAAAATTCTTCTAGATAATTATTTTATGTTGAGTTCTCCCATCACAAAGCTTCCCTACGGTGAGTGGCTTTCACGAAACCCCACGCAAATTCCATGTGACAGCATAAGTTTCAAAATATTAAGACAACTTTTTTTTATCATTGTGCATTTATTAATGGTCTATTATATTATCAAAGGAAATTGTGCATTACTGCACCATTTGGGACCTTTGTAATGTTTGAAATGCATGCACCAACTTGCATGCAACATAGAGACATTTCCTCTATTATAGTTATATATGAATAATATTCTTATTGGCCTGACATGAAGTATGATATAGCTAGATTTGTTTATGACTAGATTATTTAACAATGGATTAAAGATCACTATAATATTATGGATTGATTATAGCTTTGCATGAAGTTAGTGACCATGGGAACAAATCTCTTTGGATTTTATTAATGTTCTTCCCACGACATCCACCCACAATGATATGATATGGACTATATTGGATAGATTCAATAAACAAGCTTACTTTGTTCCCTATAAAATGACCTTAACCACCTGTCAAGCTACTAAAATATTCATCAAGTCCAACTTCCCACATCATGAATTTCAAAAGATAATACTTATTGATCATAATTGTAGATTTTTAATCATTTTTGGATAGTTATTTTCAAAATCCTGATTCAAAGACGGACTTTACCTCCACTTTCCACCTCGAAGCAAATGGCTAGACTAAAGTAACCAATAATACTAACCTTAACCATCTTAGGTCGTTCACAATTGACTATCCAAATATTTGGGACCAATTTTTACTTATCCTTTAGTTTGTTTACAACAATACTCTGCACTCACCTACTACTAGAGCACATTTTGAAGTTATCTATGGCCAACATAGCTACCAATGTTCTAGCTATTGATACTTTGGGTCTACTAACCATGTGAAAATTCTAGAACACGTGAGTTGTACTTATACTAACAAAGATCAAAAGATGTGTAGTTGGTAGTGGAGAGATTGAAGGCAGCCAAATTGAAAAGTAATGATAGATTTGATAGTAGGCATTATCTATGGCCAAGAGATTTATGAGGCCAATTATAAGTCCATTAGACTAAATATTTAAGGAGATGGCAATCATCAAGAGCTTGCATGCATGGATGAAGATGAACAAGAGATTGTAGCAAATTTGGAGGTTTTTTTTTAGGGGAGCTATGCAAAGATTTAAAGATTTATGCAAGACTATGCCAAGATGACATAGGAAGCTAACCTTAAATGCATACTTGCTTTCTAGGAATGAAAAATAGGATGAAAGAAAGGGTTGATTCATGCATGACATGACCTCTAATAACTAAAGTTGTGTTTTAATGTTTATGGTATGATAACTTTTGGATTCTAAATGTGATGATTATCTTGCTTCCGAAAAAGGCTTGACCAAAATGCCAAGTTCTCTTGAAGTGACTATATGATTATAGGTATGTGGAAGCACCTAGTTTTCTTTATTTGGATGCATGCAATGCCTATAATAATGGCTTGGAAAATACTAGGTGGCTTTGATGAGGATGAGTGGAAGTATTACGCTTTAGTTTTTTATGTTTTGAGCTAGAATTTGTAAGTAATATTTTGTTCTCTAAATTTCTTTAAATATTCATTATGGTATCTAATATTTTCTAGGTTTTTCACTACTTGACTAATAATAAGGCTAGAGAAGGAGTATGCAATGTTCCTCTCTTGGTATGTAGTTGAGCCCAAAAGCCATCGTGAGGATGAGATTTTCAATAAATGCTTCATTTTTAATTTATCTATAGCTTAGTTTATCATTACATCTATAGGATCTCTTATTTGTATGTGGATAGAAAACATTGATTCACATGGATTTTGTTATTTTCTATCTTCATATAGTAGTCATTGATACACATGTATTGATACATCTTATTCTTTTATCAATGGCTTCAAATTCTCTTGTTGTTTCATTATTAATTAGTTGAGATCCTCTTGATTGTTGGAATAGTATGTAGGCAAACAAGTAGTCCATGTGTGATACAAGAGTAGACACCAAGGATATTTTGAAAAATTATCTTACAAGTATACATATCCACATTGGAATATTTTTCTACAATTTTCGATGTTCATGTCAATGTGTGTATCAATAGCATTCATTTTAATATCTAATATTTCCTAGATTGGGTTCAATAAGGCTAGAAAAGGAGTATGTGATGTTTGTTTCTTATTATAGCACTGGACCCAAGAGCCATCACATGAGAATGAGATTTTTTCCAATAAGGATATGATTGCTTGGTTTTTATTTCTCCTACAGCTTAGTTTCATCATTATATCTATAGAATCTCTTTTTTGTATTCGGACAGCAAGTATTGATTCAAATGTACTTTATTCTTTTTGGTATTCATATAATATTCATTAATCCACATGTATTAATGCATCTTATTATCTCATCAATTACTTTAATTAGTCTTGTTGTTTCATAATTAATTAGTTTATGTACTCTTGATTCTTAGTTTTCTATATAGGAAAACAACTACTGATCCATGTATGATATGATAGTGAACATGGACACCAAGCATTTGGTCCCTACATCAACCAAATTCTTTCTTTTTTTAAAAATATCCTACAATTAGCAATATTTGCATCAGAATATTTTTCTACAATTGTCAATATTCACACGAGTAGTGTATCAGTATATACTTAGAGAGATATCAATGCAACTTTTGTTAGTGACAATGATGCATATATTGATGTACCATTTCCAATATTTATATCACTTATAGGGCCTTGATATTTTGCCACTTTTGCATGACTTATTCCTTCTAAGTATTTATTTTTGTACTCTTCATGTGCTTATAATTTTCAAATAAAAAAATTATTTATCCTTCACATTTTAGCACTAATAGGTAAAAAGCTAATAAATATAACTACTTTTGAACTATTTTTTTAAAAATTCCATAGGTGTGCAAGGCGAATATGATGATGAGGGTTCTCAATAGGGCTCTAGACCATGGGTTCTTCTTTAGCTACCCATATTGAAGATGATATCACTAAATATGGAATCTTGAACAAGATCACAATAATCCTATGATCATCGAATGTTATGAGCCCATTTAGGTACTTGGTCAGTTTAACTTTTCTTTTCTAAGTCATCCACCCTCATCAAGCTCATCCACCATCATCATGTTGATTTGCATACTTTTGAGTATCACTTAAAATGTGCTATGATACTAATTGTTATATCTAATGCTAGTGTGCCATTAGGGGAGTTTTGAGGTCTTGAAAATTCCTTTTAGGAGATAGAGAGAGAGTGCTCTAGACCAATAGGAGCAAAGCCTCCATAACAGAAGTTCTATTTTAAAAAATACCAAAAATCATTTTATAAAAATATATATACATAATAATATTACGACTTTGTATTATCAATATCTATTTTTAGCCTCTTATATTCGTAATTATGACATTCTTTGCATTAATGATATACAGTCCCAACCACTTTTATTTAATGATATGTCTGGATTAATGATAATGACATGTTTAATCCAAATTCAAATTAATAAAGAGCTTGGCCCTTATTTTTTTCCTCCTTTCTTTTATCCCTCTCGTGTTTTTCCCTCCTTTCTTGTGGTAGCTTAGTCCTCTCTCTCTCTCTCTCTCTCTCTCTCTCTCTCTCTCTCTCTCTCTCTCTCTCTCTCTCTCTCTCATATGGATATAGAAATTTGACCTTCAACAAGGCATCCAAGCTCCCAAATCACATCCATATTAGTGTTTAACTCATTCCAAAAAGATGGAAGATGGATTCCTACAATCGCTAGCAAAGGCAGTTGGATCACCATGCAACAGGAAAAATGTGGGAAAATATGAAGATATGAGAGCTCGTTCATCTATGTTTGGAAGGGTAGAATCCGAGATTTCAAGCTTGGAGTAAATCCCGGGGGGTTCACTATAGATGTTGTATGGTATCACGTGAGTATAAGGGAGGGGGTTTTTGGAAGGGGGCACTTAAGCATATACATTAGAGGTAGACCCCTCTTAATTTCCTATGTTGAACTTAAATTTAAGGAGGGGATAGAGGGAAAAAAGAAGGGGGGGATGCATTTGATCACCTCTCTCCATAGATTGGTTTCTCCATGGCATACAAGAGACCTTGATAAGTAAGGTTAAAACCCTAAACCCTCACATGGTAGGGTTATTGAATTAATCATAGTGTGGGAGGGGGAGAGTTGGCACTCTCCCATGGTTTTGGTAGAGAGGTTCAACTCCCCTTCTTCAAAGCAAGCTTGGTGCCCACTTGGTGTAGTCACTTTAAGTATAAAGGGGTGTGATTCACCTACTCTCTCTTGTCATGTGGTAAGGGGCCACATGCACTCAAAAACATTGCAACACATACTTCGATGGGAGCATTTTGATACTTTTAATTGCTTAGAATAATGCCAACTTTTAAAAAGAAAGTTAGTATATGTTCTATGAAGACTTACATTTAAGAAAGGGGATACATAAAAATTCATACATATATATGTTATAAGCTTAAATAGGGAGATATATTACTCTTACAAGTTTCATAAATAGGAGTTTTTTTAGAAGTCAATTGCACACATCTGGCATGTCTTCTTTACTATGAGTGAACCCCCCGTGGAGTAAATAAGAATAGCATAAAAGAGGTTTTGGTATAACATGTGTTTCTGCATAGATAGCTATATTTGGAACCTGGAAGTTCAAATATTCCAATGCATAAACCAAATTGTAAGAATTTGGTTCTTAAAGTCTTTATTTTCTTGAACTTGGTTTAAGGTTTTCCATTATAACATTTATTCATTTGTCTTGTAGATGTCTATCCCTCTGATCTTGAGAAATGGCAACCATTCGAGTCTATTGTTGATGTGATTGATGTGATGCATGGCTTGATTGGAGAAGAGATGTACAAAGGTAGAAAGAAAACAGAGCTTGTAGAGAATGGAATATTCTTCTATAACCATTCTTATACTTTTCCCATGTAGCATAGCCAATGGGGATCAATATCCCCCCTTCCTTTGCCCAATTTTTCAAGCTGTGATGACCTTTGCCAAGTCAGCTACTAGTGAGAGCAATAGATGTAAAATATTTCTGAGATACAGAGTGCATTAAAACCTAGTATCTCAAGTAGGCTAAGTTACTTTGTTCATGCCTATTATATATTTATTGAATTCTTTTCTAATGTTGAGATAACAAAATAAAAGGCTATGCTTTCAATGAAGAGACTAACGTGTGATCATGTTATACAATTTGTTGATGAGGGATGGGACACTAAGAAAGAAGAAAAAATTATATGTAAGATAGATCAAGACTCTATAGATTGTAAATATATGATTGCTACTCAAAATTTCATCCTTAGCTTTTATTATAGTAGATGGCATTATGTCGGTGGTGGTCTGGTTGCTTTAGACCAAAATCTTGATAATTTTAGCAAAGATCCTACAGTTGATCTTGATGTTTGGTAAAATGAGGAAATTTTTACAATCCTAAAGGTCAGATCATCATGTACGCTACATCAAGTGAGGATGGATTTACAAAATGAAGATATTGAACTACCGTACTCATTTGTGTTCCAACTTAATAACAAACGAGTAAGTTTTTATATCATATTATATCCACTTAGGTGTATATCTGATTTCACTTCTTGATTAATAAACATTTGTAATATTTTTTTTCACAAATATCAATGAGGAGATAGAAGAATATACAATGCAAGGATATTGAAGAAAATATCTCTTTACTATCAATATAAAATACATGTACAATTTTTTGTCAACCATCTCCATGACTTATACACAAGGTCTTATAATTTGAGACAAAGCTACTTTTTTTGAGAACTTTTCTTAGGAGAATGGACATCCTTTCTAGAAGTCCTTTTGCCTATCTTTGATGCTTTGGTTGCCTTGGGTATTGAAGGCATAGCTTCACCTCTACTGTAGCTACATGCACCTCCTCTCCTTCAATGTCCAAGCCCCCACTATTGTCCATTCTTGTCAGTTGTATACAATTGACCATTATGTACTTCATGAGCTTTTCTCTTATATACCAAACATGCTCACTTGTATAGCAATCCTCCCTTGTAAACTATCATACATTTGTAAGAAAATATTTTTAGTTCATTTTTATTTTTTACAATGGACTATATTATTATCATCAGTGGACTATTTTGCATTAAACATCTATCTTAAAGTTTAGTATGTTTCACATTACCTTAATAAGTTTATCATCATTGAGATAAATAAACTAAACCAATCTTCTAGCATTTACAATTACTCTCCAGCCACAAGAGTAACTATCATCTTGATGAGGACACTACAATCAACAATATAAAGTATAACTATAAGACTTATTTGTGGTAGTTTTCAGAATAAATTTTCTTAGTATGTTCCAACCATATTAATCAAGACCTTACCGCAACTTGTATATATTGCATTGTTGCAAGTAAGTCAAAAGGCATAGGAGGCCTTTTCTGTGGCACTTCAATCAATCTTTTTACAACTTTGTACCAAAAAGTAATAAAATTTAGAGTGATTACAAAAGAAAGATCAAAATATTTAGGTACCTACAATAAAAATATCAAAATATCAAGGAGACCCTAGATTATATAACTTACAACTTGGCATTTCCATGGTTTCTTTTTATACAATTGATGAGGAAACATTGCCTCTCCACACAGTCTATTCTAATTAGCCTCCAATGGGAACTGAAAATAAAAATATTTCAATAATTTAGCAAAACAATATCTCATAAAATCTAACAAAATATCAAATTACTTACTTTTCATTGTATGGAATTAGAAGAAGCTCCAAATATTCAAAGTCAATTGTATTGAACCAATGGTCAAATGCACTTGCATCAAGCTCACTCCTCATATAGTATGAGATAGATGGATCAAGAACCTCAATCTTTTGTTGTATATCAAAGGGGAGCTCATGCATTACTACACACCTAGCAAAGGAATTGAGATAGTAAGCATCAACATGAAAGTCTATTGCTAGAAAAATATAGTGAGTGAAAAAAAATTTGTTAGACTATACCTCATCCCAGCAAGAAGAATCGAGTCTTTTACTTCTCTCACTTTATTATTGAGAATTTGAAAACAATCAGAGTCCAAAAATATCAAGTAAAAAGCAATAAACATTGAAGCCCTTAGGGTCAGACCTTTCAAGAAGGGTAGATAACTCCTCTCCAAAAGATGGAAGTTGTTTTGCTTCCTTCTCTTCTTCCTTCTTTCTTTTATACTCCCTCCATTTATCTGCCCGCTCGTCTATGGGTTTTTCCTCTCTCTCATGTTATCTTGTGTCCTTTTCATGTGTAACATCTTCAACCTTCAAACCCGATGATCATTTTTCTTCTTTCTATATGGAGGCACATTTAAAATATTGAAAGCCTTCACATTAGAAAGAGGGATTAGCTCAAGGACCTTCAAAAACCTGTATCTCAATCTCCTAAGAATTATCATGTCTTTATCCATGTAACATTTCTACTTTTTCCCTTCAGGACACATCTTAGCAGTCCATCGGAAAGGAGGTCTAGAAAGCTCTGCCCGGCACTCCCATGGAATGTCACGGGGTTTGCGATCTAGGACTTTCCATGTCTGCCACGTAGCGGAAGTATTCTGGCCGTTCCCACTTAGGACCCCGACCTGAATCAGGATTTTCCCTAATGGTCATTTCCTAAATGGCAACTAGCGTCGAACCCAGCGAACTACTTTACACAGAAACACTAGGGCTGAAGTGGATTCACGCTGCACTTGGTTCAAGGAGAATGGGAAATGAGAGGGATGCAAAGCTCAACCTCTCTACCATAAGGCATAGCCCCATTCCGTTCCCCCAAAATAGCGTAAATCGGGATTATTATAACCTAGACTCTAGGTCAGCGCCCTTGCTGTTCATGTCCTTTGAAACGATCTTCTTGCTATCATTTATGATTGAGAAAAGTTTTCGGTCAACTGGGACCATCCATACGTAGGACGGACCCATGGCCACATCCACCGCACTTTCCTCAAGTTGTTTTAGTTGTCTAATTACCTACCACATGTTAGTTGGACATGCATCAAGTAGCTTCCTTAATTAGCCCGTTAGGCACCGATTCCTTCACATAATCATAGCACTTGACATAGAAAAGCAGTGTCAAACAAGTTCCTTTTCAACAGGTTATCATATTTATCTTTGGAATACATTTATAGATTCCAACCCGTAGGCTTATCATAATCCGTCTGAAGGCTATCCAGCAATCCACAGGGATTACTAATCCAAGATTCCGCTCGTGGACTAGTATGCGGACCTCGAGATCCAATCTCAAGTCATGTCGGCCTCTTGTGCAGGGCCCGAAAGGCGGCGGATTTACGGCCTACGGCCAAAGCCCCCCCCCCCCCCGCACCCAAGCGTCTTCCTACTCCAAGTAGCGCTCAACGGAGAGACCTCTCACGGCAGGTTCGGTCCACCTTCCCGGTGTGGTTAACAACCCCCTTGGTTAGGGTTAGGCTGACAATCGAGGGTAACTGAGGCTGCCTCTCCCTTCAAGCCTTCAACCTGAAGCATTAGATATCTTTTCATCCTTCAATTCCTTGACCAAACAAAGCAAACAGTGCTCTTTAAACTGTTACAAGCACAATCATTTCTAGTGGTCGTTATTTGGCCAACTGCTAAGGAGTGAATCCTTCTCTCCGAATGCATCCAGCACTCAATCCGGGATCAATTGCGACTTGGCAAGATCCCCAAGGGTTTGTTTGTTAACCCTTATGTCCTTGGGTTAGGGCCGTACCCTATTAACCCAACTTAACCAATACCTTAAGTTCTATTAACAGAAAATGCGTTGCTCCCATTGATTGGTCCTTTGCTTCCAAGCAAATATCTAATTCCTTTATCTTGGTCACTTTTCCCAAGAAAGGTGCTATGATAGGATGACTACTCATCCTCTTGCAAGATAAACTTGCGCAAGAATCTACCAATCTTATTCTGAGAAATTGGTCATTCTCTTGTGGTCAAACCACAAGATCATGTGACTCTGCAATTTGTTGCACAATTGACGCATCTAATCTATGGGACTATTTTACCCATCGAATGGTGTCTTCTAATCACGGAATCATGATTAGATAGGAAACAGGGTTAGGATGTTTTCATAACCAATCCGTTCCTGATTGCACTAGGCTGACATTGTCAGTCCTAGGGTTCCAATTCAAACCGAGCTTCATCTTTTTAGCGAGTGATCCTTACGGTAGAAACCCTAGATCATTTCTCGCGAGTATGTCTTATTGTCCCTACATTCCGTGAATGTGGACAGGTCTTTAAGGTATGAGAGTTTCAACTTGGCAATAAGTGCAACTAGGTCATGTCCTCAACGTGCTAAACCCTAGTTAGCACTTGGGACATGTTGCATCGATTTAACCATTTCCTAAGCGAGTCCTTTGTGGTTCAGGTGTTTAGGGTAAAACAATATATACTTGTCTATGAAGATATTATTTTTATCAAAGAGAAGAGAAACTAGTTGCATTACATACACGATTCATTGCCTACGTATGATTAGATTTACAACCCCTAACTTCTCTGGTTAAGATCAAAGCGTATGTTAAGTTACGGCATAATTTCCATTGATGCATTCACGATTCATGCTGCTAGGCTTTTAGGGTTTATGTTAAAACAAACCATATAGCCTTTTCTAACTACTACGCAATTGAACAAGATTTATGCCAATTGCCTAGAGTTTTAATCTACTTCATGCAGCCCTAGAATCATTTCCATGCCTTGCAATTTCCTATGGTTGTTAGCAGCCTTCTTTAATGAATCATTGCGAAGAAGAGATGTCTAATAATGCGACATGTAATTTAATCTTTCCACGCATAATCGAAGTGTACTACAATAATTTTGACTTTGTAAAGATGATCATTAGTTGATCTAAATTCATTACTTTGCAATGCATAAAAACAACTTGTTAAGAATTCATAGACGTCTTATGTTCTTCTTTCGTTCGTTTCTTTGGGAAATACAAATGACCGATTCTTCAATTGTGAGTTATTTCGCCTAAGATAGCCAATGATTTTCAATCGTAAAAGTGCATCTTACTTTCGTGAAATTAACCATGCATAATTGCAATATTATGACGTAAATAAAAAATACGAAGAAACCTGGACTTGTGGATTTGGTGAAATGTCCACATGAATGTTAGGAGATGATCCTTCTGCGGTTGCACCTTGTGCCTTTTTAGGGGCCATCGTGAATTCGACCTTCTTGCCTTGGCCGCAGTCTTATGATCTTGGCCCGTTCTCCCTTGTATGCGCGAATCCCTTTGAGGTACAGCTTCCTTGACCAAAGCACCGTCTTTCGGAATCAGCTTTGAAAATGGGGACTTATGAACTTCTCCTTCCTTTCGTAGAAGTTTCGGGAATACAATTGGTCTACTTGGAAAGGGCCTAAGAAAAACCCTCGGGTAAAATGGCTTGAGGGAGTTACAATGGGAAAGGGGTTAAAACCCGGCTAATATGGCTTTATGTGAGTCCACGGGAAGGCTTTAAAAGAAAGCTGAGGGTAAAGTGGACTTAAGGAGATTCAGTGGGAAAACGGGGCTTAAAACCAGCTAGTGTGGGAATCCACAAGAAGGGGAAAAATAGCTTTGTAGTATCCAAGGGGGGAAAGGGGGCTTAAACTCCCGGTTTGTAAAAACCACTTTGTAGGGCCGATGGAAAAGGGGTTTTAAAGAAACCCAAGAGTAATATGAACTTGAGTGAGGATTTCCACGAGAAGGGGTGCGTTAAATCCCAGGGTAAGGTGAGCTTTATAGGGGCTTTGGTGGAACCCCACGGGAAGGGGTCTTAAATGGACTTGGGTGGAAATTGCAATGAGAAAGGGGGCTTAGAGAGCCCCCTTAGAAGCTTCCAAGAAGCTTCTTGGAAGCTTCTATGGCCGACAAAAATCCACGTGGAGGAAGAGGAGACGATTCTTAATGGCACTTGTTGGCGGGCAGGTGGCGGAATCATGGCAGCGGGCGGCTCTTCTGTCCCTATCCTCTTGCCCTCATGGCACACTCAGAGCGACATAGCTCTCTTCTCTCTCTCTCTTGGCGTGGCAACATCACAGCTCTTCCTCTCCTTACTCCCCCCCTCCCCCATAGGGGGTTTTTATAGGATAGGGAGAGGAGACCTCTCTCTCCCACGCGGCCAATTGCATGGCCCTTCTCCCCCCGTGACCTCCACCAAGAGAGCTTACACATCCCCGCCTACTCCCTCTCCTCCAACACAGCTTTTGGCTGGGGGGGAAAGAAGGATTAATATAAAAAAATTGCCATAAATCTATGAATTATCCTTTTAACCTCCTCCCAAGAGGAGGTTCACATGTAGATATGCGGGTTTTTATTAAACCTTAGTCTCGATTTTTTCCAGTGGAGGGTCATGTTGTGTACAACATAAAGATCGCACCGTTCGTATCTTCAATGCCGGAATTGTCATTGCATGAGACTCACGCGGCTCGTAATATTTTTCAACAGAAATATTACATTCTCTCCCCCTTGGAGGAATCAAGATGTCCTCATCTCAAGATAAACTGGGGATATTGATGGTTGAGAGTGCTTTCATCCATCCAAGTGGCATCCTCCTCGAGATAATCTTTCCATTGGATGAGGCATTCTCTCAAGGTTCGGGATCTCAGTTGTCTCTCCCTAACATCTAAGATCCTGTCAGGCCATAGCTCAAGGACTCCTTGACTAGGCATTACAACTTGTTGGTCATCAAGTACATGGCTAGGATTAGGTGCATACTTCTTCAATAGGCTGATATGGAATACATTATGAATCTTTAGTTTCTCAGGGAGTTGCAGTCTATAAGCATTAGGTCCTAGGCACTTGAGGATCTTGTATGGTCCACAATACCTTGGACTTAGCTTCTTGCAATCTCCTAAGGACAGAAAACTCTTCTTTGGCCATACGCGAATGAAGACCATGTCTCCTTCCTCGAAGATTCTATCTTGACGCTTCAACTCCGTGTATGCCTTATGTCTATCCTTGGCGGTTTGGATGTCTTGTCTTATTGACTTTACTTGGTCATCCATCTCATCCAGTATCATCTGCCTTAAAGCTTCCACCCTCAAGGTTGGATCTGAGAATTTTAGGGGACTTCGACACAGTCATGACCATATAATGCTTGAAAAGGGGTCATCTAAATGCTTTGTTGGTAAGAAGCATTGTAGGCAAACTCAACCAAGGGCAAGTATTGAATCCACCTTTTTGGTTCACGACAGCAATGTGCCCTTAGCATATCCTTGATGACTTGATTGACTCACTCCGTTTGGCCATCAATTTGGGGATGGTAAGCTGTACTAAAACAGAGTTGAGTCCCAATGGCTTCAAAGATAGCTCTCAAGAAATGTGTTGTGAAGAGAGAATCACGATCACTAATGATTCTTCTGGGTAACCCATGTAGCTTGAATATCTCCTTGATAAACAACCTTGCAATGTCTGAGGCTTTATAATTTGTATTTACTGGAATAAGGTGTGCAACCTTAGTAAGCAAGTCAACCACAACCATGATGGAGTTGTATCCTCCCAGAACTTGGGGTAGGCCAACAACAAAGTCCATACTGATGAGTTCCCATTTCATTTGGGGAATATCGAGTGGTTGTAACTTTTCTGGCATTTTGACATGTTCAGCTTTGATACGTTGACAAGACAAACACTCAGTGACATATTTGAGAACGTCACCTTTAAGCCTCTCCCAATGCTAGCTCTTCCTAACTGCATTGAGAGTCTTAGCATAGCCAGGATATCCTGAGAAAGGGGAATCATGTGCTTCCCACAGTATCTTCTGCTTAAGTGACTAGCTTGCCGATATACATCATCTCATTCTATAGTAGACAAGTCCACTAGTGATAGAGAATTCATGATACTTAGCCTGTAGCTTTTGGTCCTTGTCCTTGATAGAGATCTCCCTTAGCATCTTTTGATAGGATGGATCATGGCATGCTTCCTCTCTAGCTAGCTCAAGTATTGGGTTGTTTGGCATGGACACCTTTGTGGCTAGAGATCTAGCTATTGATGGATTTTGCAAGATTAGAGAATTAAGGAATGCCTTGTGACTGAGTGCATCAGCAGCTACATTCTCCTTTCCTAGTTTGTATTTGATTTCAAAATCATACTCCTCCAGCACTTCAATCCACCGACATTGCCTCATGTTAAGCTCGTTCTGGGTAAAGATCCACTTGAGACTTTTATGATCAATCGCTAGAGTAAACTTGTTACCCAACAGGTAGTGTCTCCAAAGCTTTAGAGCATGGATGACAGCTAACAATTCTAGCATAATTCTTCTCATGGCTCTTCAGTTTCCTTGAAGAGTAAGCTACAGGATGACCTTCCTGCATGAGCACACATCCTAAGGCAAACGTGCTAGCATCAGTTACTACCTCGAACTCCTTACTGAGGTCTGGAAGTTTTAGGATAGGTGCTGATACCAAACTTTGCTTCAATCTATCAAAGCTGGTTTTTTGCTGACCATGCAATGGATATTTGCTTCTTCAATAAGTCTGTCAGAGGTGCTACAATCAAAGCATAGTTTTTTATGAAGACCCTATACTATCCTGTCAATCCAAGAAAAATGTGTATTTCTTTGACAGTTGTTAGTATTGGCCATTCTAGCACATCTCTGATGGGTCCACTGAGATTCCTTTCGCTGATACGATGAATCCCAGATATTCAATCTTTCGCTTGAAGAATGCACACTTCTTTATCTTAGCATAAAGCTTATGTGCTCTCATTGTCTCAAGGACAATCCGAAGTTGGGGTTCATGATCTTCTTCCTGTTTGAAATGGACTAGAGTGTCGTCGAAGAAGACGAGTACGAAGTCATCAAGATATGGCCTAAAGATATCTTGCATTAACCTATTGAAGGTGGCAAGCGCATTCGTAAGCCCGAATGACATAACTAGAAACTCAAAGTGTCCATATCTTGTGTTGAAGGCCGTCTTTGGGATATCTTCTTCCTTGATCCTTATCTGATAGTAACCAGGCATGAGATCAATCTTGGAGAAGATCTTCGCACCTTGAAGACAATCAAGAAGCCCATCTATTCTAGGAATAGGGTACTTGTTCTTAACAGTTAATTGATTCAACCCTCTATAATCAATACACAGTCGAAGCGTTCCATCTTTCTTTTTCTGGAACAGTACTGGAGCTCCCCATGATGAACAGCTAGAATCGATGCAGCCCTGATCTAGCAGTTGCTTGAGTTGTTCCTTTAGCTCAATTGCTTCCAGGATGGACATTCTATAAGGTCTCTTTGCAATTGGCACAGCTCTTGGCACTAGCTCAATCTCATGATCCACTTCTCTTTGAGGTGGGAGTTCTGTCAACTCTTTAGGAAATACGTCCATGTATTCCTTTAGCCATGAAGGTTCTTCAATAGACTCTTGCTTCTGATCTAACTTATTGAGCTTAATTAAGTAGGTAAGTAGTCCATTTTTGACTTCCTTTAAAATCTGAGATGCTTTGGCCAATTGAATTTTTGGCTTTCTAGCCTCACCTTGAGTTGTGACCAATTCCCCTTTAGAGTTTCAAAAGGAAACTTGGCCCTTTCCACAATGGATGTGGGCATCATTAGGTTTAAGCCAATCCATTCCGAGTAGACACTCATGGATACCTAGGTTCATGACTCTGAATTTTACCGAAGTCGTCTTTCCTCCTATAAAGAATTCCACCTTAGCAGTTTGCCTGGTACAAGTGACCTCACGACCATTTGCTAATGCCACAAGCAAGGTAGGTGCTTCTATTGTGGCTATTCCTAATCTTCGTGCACAAGCTGGTGAGATAAAGAAATGTGTACTACCACAATCAATCAAGGTCTTGAAACCTTTACCTTGATAATCCGATGGCATCTGGATCACCGAAAACTAGCGATTTGGCCCTTTCTTGTGAAGAGCGGCATGGACTGTCGCCCTTTCAAACTCTGCTTCCATGGTCGGATCTTCTTCTTCGCACATTTCCCTATTGGCAACACAGGCGGTTCTTCCTCTGCCTCGGGTAGCGGCTCCTTGGCCACGGCCAGTTCCTTGGAAAGGTGCTTGGCGATGTCCTTCTCCAAGCTTGGGACATTGCCTCTTGAAATGATCAGGCTCGTTGCAGTGGAAACAACGAAGGTTTCGGCCATTGCTTTGGGTAGGGACAAAGTTGTTGACATTATTAGTCCTTGCTTTCTTTCTTTGTCCCCGATTCTAACCTTGAACTCTCTTCATTTGAGGCCTATATGCTTCTTTGTTCGGGTCATTATAAGACTAAGTTTTGTTACTTCTTGGCCTAGCCTGCACCTCCTCAATTATAGGCACAACTCGAATGAGTGTGTCCTGAAGATCTGATGGGCGCATAGATTCGAGACAGGTATTCACTAATGGGCACAAAATTTGGACACATGCTGTGTCATGTCCATCTGTGGCGCATACTTAAGAAGTGAGACGAATTAAGAGTAGTATGCATCAAGAGTGAGTCCCAGCTATTTCAGCTCGTAGAACTCATTCATTTTATGCGTGTGATAAGCAGGTGGTAAGTATATTCTTTGCACGGCTTTCTTCAGTTTTTCCCAAGTAACAAATCCTTCTGTGATCCCTTGATCTCTGCACCATTGCTTCCACCAAAGCCTGGCTTCGCCGGTGAGCTTCAGCTTGGCGAGCATAGCTTGGTTGGCGGGTGTAGTATCGACTACTTTAAAGTAATCCTCCATAGACTCTATCCAAATTTTAGCATCTGCTTGGGCAGTCCTACCTTTCCTGTCAAATTCAGGTGGCTTAATTTGCTTGAGAAGAAACTTCTTCTCCTGGATTACGGCAATACTTGATGTAGGAGGTGAACTAGGAATCTATACCTGGGGTTGTGCCTGGATAAAGGATTCTTAACGTTATAACTCGCTAATTGTTATGATTTATATTTTATACCCAATTCAGCTATCAACCAAGAATCCTATCCACTTAACTTTTTATCAATTCTCATGGACAAAATAGGCATTGATAAAAAGAAGTCTTATTGCATTTATATGGGTTTAGCCCTTTCGGAGTACAACATTTCGTGAGATGATAGAGCAACTGTTACATTTAGTTTGGGGAGAATAATGTTGTATTACATTTATCTACGGGAACTGGATAATAGTATGGTTTCGGGTCATGGATCTTCAGGAACCAATAAGTCATCGGAAGATTAGGGTATCCTTTCCTTTGGAAACCATTCTTCTCATAGCGCCCTAACACCTTGATCCTGTCAGCGGGGATTACACGGGTCATTTCCTCATATACATATAAGTTCAGCTCAACCCTCCGACCTCGAATATGTAAAGTTGAGTTTACGTGAGCCTCCACAAAAATGAACAACTTCACGATCTTTAGGTCTTCCAACCACTTGATCCTCTTTAGGTTGGTTTGAAGATATGCAAACCGGTGGGCAGCTATATAGTAGATTCCTGAGTCACCCATCCATATTCATTCCACGTACAAAGGCGATGCATTATAGATACGATCTAGGATGTTCATCATTTCAACCCTTTGTCGATAATCTGGGGAATGCATCGCGGTCATAAACATGACTCGGAACACTAAGAACCTATTCCATGCTTCGTAATTCTACAAAACAGCATCGAAAGTAAGGAAATGTTGGGAACAGCAACATTTGCTTTACTTCTTCTTATTAAGATTTCTTAAAAACGAATCCTTTATTGGTTCGCTCTGATACCAACTCTAACGTTTCCACTGTTCCCTTCAAGACACGTCTTAGCAATCCATCGGAAAGGAGGTCTAGAAAGCTCCGCCCGGCACTCCCATGGAATGTCACGGGATTTGAGATCTAGGACTTTCTGTGTCTGCTACGTAGCAGAAGTATTCTGTCCATTCCCACATAGGACCGACATGAATCGGGGTTTTCCCTAATGGTCATTTCCTAAAAGGCAACTAGCATCGAACCCGAGCGAACTACTTTATATAGAAACGCCAGGGCCGAAACGGATTCACGCTGCACTTGGTTCAAGGAGAATGGGAAACGAGAGGGATGCAAAGCTCAACCTCTTTGCCATAAGGCATAGCCCCATTCCGTTCCCCTAAAACAGCGTAAAGTGCGATTATTATAACCTAGACTCTAGGTCAGCACCCTTGCTATTCATGTTCTTTGAAACGATCTTGTTGTCATTTATGATTGAGATTCACGGGGATTACTAATCCAAGATTCCGCCCGTAGACTAGTATGCGGGCCTTGAGATCCAATCCCAAGTCACGTTGGCCTCTTGTGCAGGGCCCGGAAGGCAAGGGAATTACGGCCAGAGCCCCCCTGGCACCCAAGCATCCTCCTGCTCCAAGTAGCGCTCAATGGAGAGACCTCTCACGACGGGTTCGGTCCACCTTCCCAGCGCAGTTAACAACCCCCTTGGTTAGGGTCAAGCAAACAGTCGGGGGTAACTGAGGCTGCCTCTCCCTTTAAGCCTTCAACCTGAAGCATTAGATATCTTTTCATCCTTTAATTCCTTGAGCAAACAAAGAAAACAGTGCTCTTTAAACTGTTACAAGCACAATCATTTCCAGTGGTCATTATTTTGCCAACTGCTAAGGAGTGAATCCTTCTCTCCGAATGCATCCAGTACTCGATCCAGGATCAATTGCGACTTGGCAAGATCCCCAAGGGTTTGTTTGTTAACCCTTATGTCCTTGGGTTAGGGCCGTATCCTAATAACCCAACTTAACCAATAACTTAAGTTCTATTAACAGAAAATATGTTACTCCCAACTATTGATTGGTCCTTTGGTTCCAAGCAAATATCTAATTCCCTTATCTTGGTCACTTTTCCCAAGAAAGGTGCTATAACAGAATGACTACTCATCCTCTTGCAAGATAAACTTGCACAAGAATCTGCCAATCTCATTCCGAGGAATTGCTCATTCTCTTGTGGTCAAACCACAAGATCATGCGACTCTGCAATTTGTTGCACAACTGACGCATCTAATCTATGGGACTATTGGGCCAACGTTGTCGGTCCTAGGGTTCCAATTCAAACCGAATTTCATCTTTTTAGCGAGCAATTCTTACGATAGAAACCCTAGATCATTTCTCGTGAGTATGTCTTATTGTCCCTACATTTCGTGAATGTGGAAAGGTCTTTAGAGTATGAGAGTTTCAACTTGGCAATAAGTGCGACTAGGTCACGTCCTCAATGTGCTAAACCCTAGTTAGAACTTGGGATATGTTGCATCGATTTAACCATTTCCTAAGCGAGTCCTTTGTGGTTCAGGTGTTTAGGGTAAAACAATATATACTTGTCTATGAAGATATTATTTTTATCAAAGAGAAGAGAAACTAGTTGCATTACGATTCCATACACGATTCATTGCCTACGTATGATTAGATTTACAACCCCTAACTTCTCTGGTTAAGATCAAAGCGTATGTTAAGTTACGGCATAATTTCCATTGATGCATTCACAATTCATGCTGCTAGGCTTTTAGGGTTTTTGTTAAAACGAACCATGCAGCCTTTTCTAACTACTAAGCAGTTGAACAAGATTTATACCAATTGCCTAGAGTTTTAATCTACTTCATGCAGCCCTAGAATCATTTCCATGCCTTGCAATTTCCTATAGTTGTTAGCAGCCTTCTTTAATGAATCATTGCGAAGAAGAGATGTCTAATAATGCGACATGCAATTTAATCTTTCCACGCATAATCGAAGTGTACTACAATAATTTTGACTTTGTAAAGATGATCATTAGTTGATCTAAATTCATTACTTTGCAATGCATAAAAACAACTTGTTAATAATGCATAGACGTCTTATGTTCTTCTTTCATTCATTTCTTTGGGAAATACAAATGACCGATTCTTCAATTGTGAGTTATTTCGCCTAAGATAGCCAATGATTTTCAATCGTAAAAGTGCATCTTACTTCCGTGAAATTAACCATGCATAATTGTAATATTATGATGTAAATAAAAAATACGAAGAAACCTGGACTTGTGGATTTGGTGAAATGTCCACATGAATGTTAGGAGATGATCCTTCTGCAGTTGCGCCTTGTGCCTTTTTAGGGGCCATCGTGAATTCGACCTTCTTGCCTTGGCTGCAGTCTTATGATCTTGGCCCGTTCTCCCTTGTACGCTTGAATCCCTTTGAGGTACGGCTTCCTTGACCGAAGCACCGTCTTTCAGAATCAGCTTTCAAAATGGGGACTTATGAACTTCCCCTTCCTTTCGTAGAAGTTCGGGGAATACAATTGGTCTACACGGAAAGGGCCTAAGAAAAACCCCGGGGTAAAATGGCTTGAGGGAGTTACGATAGGAAAGGGGTTAAAACCCGGCTAATATGGCTTTATGTGAGTCCACGGGAAGGGCTTTAAAATAAAGCCAAGGGTAAAGTGGACTTAAGGAGATTCAGTGGGAAAAGGGGGCTTAAAACCAGCTAGTGTGGGAATCCACAAGAAGGGGAAAAATAGCTTTGTAGGGTTTGTAAAAACTGCTTTGTAGGGCCGATGGAAAAGGGGTTTTAAAGAAACCCGGGAGTAATATGAACTCGAGTGTGGATTTCCACTAGAAGGGGTGGTTTAAATCCTAGGGTAAGGTGAGCTTTATAGGGGCTTTGGTGGAACCCCACGGGAAGGGGTCTTAAATGGACTTGGATGGAAATTGCAATGAGAAAGGGGGCTTAGAGAGCCCCCTTGGAAGCTTCCAAGAAGCTTCTTGGAAGCTTCTGTGGCCGACAGAAATCCACGTGGAGGAAGAGGAGATGATTCTTAATGGCGCTTGTTGGCGGGCAGGTGGCGGAATGATGGCAGCGGTGGCTCTTCTGTCGTTATCCTCTTGCCCTCATGGCGCACTCAGAGTGACGTAGCTCTCTTCTCTCTATGTCTCTTGGCCTGGCAACGTCACGGCTCTTCCTCTCCTTACTCCCCCCCCCCCCACAGGGGGTTTTTATAGGATAGGGAGAGGAGACCTCTCTCTCCCACGCAGCCAATTGCATGGCCATTCTCCCCCCATGACCTCTAGCAAGAGAGCTTATGCATCCCCGCCTACTCCCTCTCCTCCAACACAGCTTTCGGCTGGGGAGAAAGAAGGGTTAATTTAAAAAAATTGCCATAAATCTATCAATTATCCTTTTAACCTCCTCCCAAGAGGAGGTTCACATGTAGATATGCGGGTTTTTATTAAACCTAAGTCTCGATTTTTGCCAGTGGAGGGTCATGTTGTGTACAACATAAAGATCGTACCGTTCGTATCTTCAATGCCGGAATTGTCATTAAAAGAGACTCACACGGCTCGTAATATTTTTTAGCAGAAATATTACATTCTCTCCCCCTTGGAGGAATCAAGATGTCCTCATCTCGAGATAAACTGGGAATATTGATGGTTGAGAGTGCTTTCATCCATCCAAGTGGCATTCTCCTCAGGATAATCTTTCCATTGGACGAGGCATTCTCTCAAGGTTCGGGATCTCAGTTGTCTCTCCCTAACATCTAAGATCCTATCAGGCCATAGCTCAAGGACTCCTTGACTAGGCATTACAACTTGTTGGTCATCAAGTACATGGCTAGGATTAGGTACATACTTCTTCAATAGGCTAATATGGAATACATTATGAATCTTTAGATTCTCAGGGAGTTGCAGTCTATAAGCATTAGGTCCTAGGCACTTGAGGATCTTGTATGGTCCACAATACCTTGGACTTAGCCTCTTGCAATCTCCTAAGGACAGAGAACTCTTGTTTGGCCATACGTGAATGAAAACCATGTCTCCTTCCTCGAAGATTCTATCTTGATGCTTCAAATCTGTGTATGCCTTTTGTCTATCCTTGGCAGTTTGGATGTCTTGTCTTATTGACTTTACTTGGTCATCCATCTCATCCAGCATCTGCTTGAAGCTTCCACCCTCAAGGTTGGATCTGAGAATTTTAGGGGACTTCGATACAGTCATGACCATACAATGCTTGAAAAGGGGTCATCCGAATGCCTTGTTGGTAAGAAGCATTGTAGGCAAACTCAACCAAGGGCAAGTATTGAATCCACCTTTTTGGTTCACGACAGCAATGTGCCCTTAGCATATCCTTGATGACTTGATTGACTCACTCCATTTGGCCATCAGTTTGGGGATGGTAAGCTGTACTAAAACAGAGTTGAGTCCTAATGGCTTCAAAGATAGCTCTCAAGAAATGTGATGTGAAGAGAGAATCACGATCACTAATGATTCTTCTGGGTAACCCATGTAGCTTGAATATCTCCTTGATAAACAACCTTGCAATGTCTGAGTCTTTATAGTTTGTATTTACTGGAATAAGGTGTGCAACCTTAGTAAGCAAGTCAAACCACAACCATGATGGAGTTGTATCCTCCCAGAACTTGGGGTAGGCCAACAACAAAGTCCATACTGATGAATTTCCATTTCATTTGGGGAATGTCGAGTGATTGTAACTTTCCTAGCATTTTGACATGTTCGGCTTTGATACGAACTATCCTATATAAAGATGAACAAGCTTTTCAATTATCCTACAAAGCACATGAAGTATACAAATATGGGCATTCACTAAATGAATATCTAGGACTAGTTTAAATTGTTGATCCTTTTTGTGCCTAGAGGGAGCTCTATTCCAATTGCTTGCGTTCAACTCTATGGCTGGGGACATGCAATATAGGCAAGAAAATCTAGAGTTGGCTCCCTTTGATACATTGTACATATATTTAAGTGTCTTAAAGTCACCAGCTATGTGCCACTCAATCTTATAGTTTCCAAATCCTTCAACAAATAGCTCTTCTCCTACTTGTTGTCTCTTACTAACATCAAGTATTGGTGTTCGATGAAAAACCCAATACAATATATCAAAATCCTCTATATCTACTTCAAATGCTTGTAGCCTTTAGATGTTGTGTTCTGATTGAACACTAAATGACATTGAGTGATTGTAATGATCTGATGAAAGTGCTCTATTCTTCAAGGTAATAGAGACCCTCTCTAATTCTGTACATTTTAGAATCTCACTTTCATCAAGTTTAGCCACAAATCTAGCCACTCTTTGTGCCTTTTCTAGTGACAAGTCATAGAATCTAATCATTAAGCATTGTAGAATGGGCAAGTCAAGGAAAATATTGTTAAATTCATTGAATACAACTTCCTTTCTCTTGCCCTTAAAGCTAGCCTTGATATGGAAAGGCTCACCTAGAATCTCCATTACTTTGTTATTCACTCTATGTCTAATAGTACTAATCACAAATGGCCTTGGAAGTATACAACTACGTACTTGTCCTTGCTTCATATTTGACTCTAAAAGCTTGAAAATTTATATATAAGCATCTTGACTGATATCAATATTCTCTAGTGTCTTCTGCACTAACTTAGTATCCAAAGAATGATCCTTTATAAATGACTCCAAGCATTGTTTCTTTGCCTTTTTAAATTTCTTCTTCTCCAAAATATCTTTTAAAACTACTGAAGAAAGAAGATGATAATAAAACTAAGATACTTTCAAAGAATCTCTTTCACTTGCATTCGATTAAAGAAGAGACCTAAACAAAATCAACATCACAAACTATCAATACAATTAATTATAAACAAAGTCATATTTCATATTTTTAAAGTGAAAAAAAATGTACCTTGCTTCTTGGATTCTTTTACTATAACTATCTCCTCCTCATCTGAGACTCTTAATATTTCTAAGAGTCTTTTGTTGATTTCGAAGTCCTAAAATAGTTTTCTTTCATTGATAAGATTTGATGCATTTTTTCAACAAATGAATCCTCAAATGATAGCCCTCTAGCTTCTGCAACAATAACTCATTGTTATGTTTTGATAAAAGATGGTTCTCCAATTTTAGGACATCCTTTTTTGCAACCAAGTTAAGTGTATAGCCTAGAAGTCCATTATAACCATCACCAAAATGAACCTCAACAATGAAGAGCTATTATAGAAAGGTGGAGTGCTATTTTTTGCTAGGATCTTTGGGATATAGCCTACCATCTAACCAAAGATCAAGATTCTTCTTTCATTCAAACTTGAGTATATGTTTCGTAGACGTTGTAATAGTAATGGGTTTTATTCTCTTCCTTATTGATTCATACTCACTATCCAACTCAATATGAAGATGATAGAGATGCATTTTACTAGAGCTACAAAGATCATTGGATTATTGATCCATAGCTAAGGATGTGATTAGAAGATTGGATTGAAAAAGTATGTGAATTAGAAACAAGAAGGAAAATGAAGAAGAAACTAGTAAGGATGGAAAAGAAAAAAGAGAGCGAGAATGGAGGGAAGAATCAAGCGTCGAAAAAAATTCAAATTGAATATTAAATTTCACTTAATGAGGATGAGTAAGAACTTCATTATGACAATCTTTGTCACCTTTATGGCGGCCTAGATTTCTAAGTTTGATGTGACCACAAGAATATCACGACAATGACTTATTAACATTTTTTTTATATATTTACTTACTAAAATATAAAAGTTTTTAAAAATATAAAAAATAATTTTATTTCCTAAAATATTTTCTTTCTCTAGGATTGCTTAGAGGGCTTTTTCGAGACCTCAAAACTCCCCAAATGCCATATTTCCTATGCCAAACATCGCTCTCCTTGATTCTCTTTTCAATGCTCAGAAGGCTTTTCTTGATCATGTGGCTGCTAGTTAGTAGTCTTTGAGATCATTAAAAGCATCTTTGACACCTTGTCTTGAGCCTCTCCTCTTGAAGATTAGCTTGTGTTTTAAAGACTCACTCTAGATTTGTGATCAATTTCACTTTTTCTTAAAGGTTATCTCGAGGGTTCATTATATGTAAACCCTCTATATCACATGCATTTGAGGCCTATTTAAAAATACCCTTATTTATGAATTTCATAGAAATTAAAAATTATCCCTTTTGATTCAATCTTAAATGACCCCTTTATATGGCACCCTTATATATGTAAAAAATGTGTAAAAATTGTATTATAGAAATTCCTTCTTTTGAACCCATGTGATATGCTTACACATTTATGAGTGACCTATGTGATATGCTTACATATTCTATACATGCATATGATGACTTTCTCTTTCCATTGTCTTTTGCAAGTGATCTAATCCTTCGCATTCTTTTGTTTGTAGCATTACTATTTGCAATAGATTTGGCAAGAAGCGTCAGCATCAAAAAAACTCATAGTTTTAGGAGACTATCTAACTCATTAATATCAATAAATGTTTATAGTCAATGAACTAAATTAGATGTTTGATTTTTGTGTTTAGACTCTAGATTTTTAAGATCCATACAAATATTTTGGCATCATTGCACATGAACCTAGCTCCTCTAAAATTGTGTATGTATTAAATTAAGACCCTCCCCCCCCCCAAAAAAAAAACTATTGCCTTTATCCTTCATGTACATGACAACAAGTACCTAACTAGAAAAGCAAGTCTAAAGGCTAAACATACAAGGCTAGTTGGAGAAACTATATTAAATGCCATACTACACAAATTGATAATATGTTGGTAAGTTGATGAAATATAAAACTATTTATAATTTTTCCATGACACAAGGCATGCATGATGATCTACATTTGAAGTGACTAATGTGAAGCACTTGAGATGAAAAATATTAGTCCTCTTATTAATTCCCCCACCACCTTGCACGCTGCCCTCCTCCCCAAATATGTTGGGGTCCAATACTAAAATAGGTAGCATTAACTAATAGCATAATTCCAAGGTCAATACACCATTACAAGCTACAAGTCTTACAAATATAAGAATTTTGATGAGTATCTCATAAGCATTATAAGGTCTAACCTTACGAGCCTTAATCCTCAAGATGAATAAGTAGTCCCCCAAATCTATTATTGTCACTATATGTTATACCCTCATGATTAAAATGGCATGTACATACATTGGATTTCCACAATTTTTCTAAAAAGAGGAGACTTGTGCATATATTATTCACTTGCATAAGAATACATTGTTCACAAGAAGAACCAAGATTAGCATAATAGCTTTAATAATTTGGGATTACAAAGAATAGAAGCTAAGAAAATAGTGGGACGTGAAGATCCACCACCAACACATAACATTAATGCCTTATGTTAACTTTGTTGCTCAGGTAGGGTAGAAGCTTAGCAAGGGGGCTTAATATATGTCTTTTTGAGGGGTTCTCAAGTGGAATTTCAGCCAACTCCTTGTGGAAAGGTGAGGGCTCAAATTACTTGAGCTATCATTTGTAGAAGTTGTAACAATTTGTGCAAATAGGCTTGAGTTACAATTTGGTAGGCTATATAGCTACGTCCACCTCAAAGCAAGCACACATATGTGGATATAAACAAGCATATAAGTGTAGGTACCTCAAAGCAAGCACACACATGTGCATATAAACAAGTAGATAAGTTTAGTTATGTTGATCAAAACACTAGTGATTATAGAGTTTAGAAACCTCGGTGGACCAAGCAAACATATGGGAAAACAATTTACTAAGCACACGCATGGGAAAACAAGCAAATAATTGGAATTGTGTCAATCAAAACACCACCAAACTCTGTAGAGTTTGAGAAACCTAGCCCACCAAAACACCAGCAATTGTAGAGGTTGAGGAACCTAGGTGGAGCGAATTAAGCTAACACAATCGATCGACATAAAGCGTGTAAGACTCACAACTGAATGTTTAGCCTGACAAACTGATGAGAACCATATGGCCAAAAGCCTCGTACAAGTGACAATTAGACGACAGATCGGTACAGAAGGAGTTTACCTTAATGAGTCTATGGAGAGGTCGAACAGGGAAAGAGCGACTGGGTGCAATAGTCTTGAAGGTGGTGGTGGAGGGCTTAGATGGAGAGGAAGGTAATTATGGTCCAAATACAGATAACATGCTCGATGGTTCGAAGATGATACGTGGGGGGATAATATATTTACCTGCAGCTCCAACAGAGCGCTACAACACCTTCCTCTGAGGACACACACACTCTCTCTCTCTCTCTCTCTCTCTCTCTCTCTCTCTCTGAGAACTGCAACATAACATCTCAGCTCTCATGTTGCTGCCCACGGGTGGGTTTTGTGTAACAACTAATCACAAACTAATCAGAATCGTATGGCCAAGCCTCTAAGTGACAAGATGACACATCGATACAGAAGGAAACTGTACAGTCGTGATGGTTGTCCTAAAGGCCATTTGATCTCATCTCCCTCCCTCATACAAATCTGATGGTAGCTAGAGCGCAAGTCAATCTTAGTGAAAAAGCATGTCCCTTTTAACTCATCCAGTAAGTCGTCAATCTGTGGGATGGGGTAGCCGTTCTTCACCGTGATTTTGTTCGTCACTGTAGTCAATGCACATGCGAAAAGAGCCATCTTTCTTCTTGACTAACAAGACAGGGGATGCATAGGGGGAAGAACTTGGTTCAATGAAACCCATCTCTAATAACTCCTTGACTTTCTTTGCAACCTCTTCACACTCAAACTTGGAGAGCCTGTAAGGGGGCTTGTTTACTGGCTTGGAATGGGGGTCTAAGTCAAGTGGGTGGTCCACTTGTCTCTTAGAAGGAAGGGATGTAGGCATCTGAAATAGATCATTGTATTCCTCAAGTAAGGCCTGCAAGGCTGAATCATTAGATACTGCAAAGGGCTGATCGGGGTTGTCCTTATTCAATTGCAAGACAAAGATTTGTGAGCAGTTCTTAAACTCCCTTTTGAGTTGCTTTGCTGTGATGAGCTGAAAATCAGCATGATCTTGAACTCCCTCTAGGTGGATAGGCTGTCCATGCATCATTAACTCCATGTAGAGCTGAGAGAAGTCCTTAGCAATTTTTCCCAATTGTTTAGCCAATCACAGCCCAAGACAATATTAATGGGACCCATATCTAGGGCAATCAAATCAACCAGTGCCACAATTTTCAGCCAAGCATAAGGGAACTGCAAGACATACATATGTGCCAATTTCTTCTTCTCCATTTACTACTTGGACCTTCAAGGGGTGGTGTAGTGCCATAGGGGCACATTTCAACCAATCAATGGCTGATTTATTAACAAAACTGTGACTGCTACCACTATCCACAAGGATGAAGACATGCTTTCCATTGATACTGCCTTGAATGCAAAGGGTGTTGGGGCTTCGGGGACCCATCCAAGCATCCAAAGAGATCAAGCAAAGGGAAGTGGTAGGTGGGTGGGATGTCAAATCAAGTATCCGTGATGGATCACCGTGCCTAGGTTGAAGGAAACCCATCCTCTGGGTCATAGAACTACTCGTGATCAACATCTTTCGTAGGCTTAGCCTGGTCAATGGGCAGGTCATCCTCCTCATTATGCCAATCTTCCATGACATACATGCTATGAACTTTGACCTTGGATGTCTTGTATGGGCATTTGGAAGCATGATCCACAGTGTACTTATCTCCACACTTAAAGCATAGGCCATTTTCCTTCCATTCCTTCATAATATCTGGGGAAATGAACCGTTGGCTATTGGATCCATGGGAAGGTGATACAATGGATAGTTTATTTTCACATACTTATTCTCAGCATTAGAGCCCAATGTTGTCCCAAAAGTGCCCATTTTTCTTTCAGCATGGAAGGCGGGATAAGTGGGTACTTTGGGGTTGTTATTGGGCATAGAAGTGCCTCGAAAACCACCTCCATATGGGACTAATCGTGAATTTGGGGCTCTTACACCTTATATACCTTGGTCAATGTGACTGGGTGTCTAAACCCTAGTCGGTGTGTATACCGCTTGTTACAATATTTATCCCCTTACTAAAGAGGACATGTATAGAAAGCACATCGAAAGGAAATCATGTATGAGACATCTAATTTACCAACTTGAGATGTATTAAGTATGTCATTTATTAGATATCCCGACTAGTTAGCAAGTATTTGTGTCATGGATTGGAATTGGATATGATTTCAAAATAATGTAAGTACCATCTATGGAAGATACTAGGGGCATATGTGTATCTATGTTTATTCCTCCCCTACTACATTACAAAAAAATGAACTCAAAAATGGACCTTTTAGCTCCCTCTCTCTCCTCCTTAAAAGAAAGAAAAGTGGAGAGAAGAATAATAAAACAATCCTCTTCTCTCTCCATTGTTCCAATCTCATTTTGCCTTTTTATATTATCCACATGGGATTTGCTTAGATTCCTTCTATCTTTTGATTCAATAAGCCTTTTTCAACAAAATTTTTTATTCAAAAAGGATTTAGCTACGAGATTGTGTTGCTTGGTTTTCAATGCAATAGGATTAGTAAATATGGAGAAATTCATTTATTATTCAAAAATAAGAAGAATAAAATTTTAAAAGTTCCATTTAAGATATTTTAGAAATTTTACATTCTCGCTTTTAGTCAATAGAAAAAACTTTAGGTTAATTGTTTCATTTTTTAGAAATATTTTTACAAGTAAACTTGAATTTTCTAAAATTTGAAAACTTCGGGCATCCCTTCTCTCTAAGCTATTCTTCTCCATTTCACTACTCTCTCATAGCTCTAGTGTGAGCTTTTCTCTGTGCCTATCTAACCTACCTTGATACAATGAACTACCTTGACCTCTTCTCCTTGCCACCAATCTATTTGTGTCTATGCACTCTCTCTTCATACTTAACTATTTCATTTTTCTTCATATCTCAATATATCCTTCCATCCTATCTTCACATACTAAGATAGCTTCTTTTCTTCAATATCTTTGTATGTCAATTCATGCCTCTCTAATCTAGCTCCACACATATAAAAACTCCTATTTCCATCAATATCTCTATGTGTCTATCTATGCCTCTCTAATCTATCACCATAGAATTAAGAACCTCGATACCATTAACATCTCTATGTACCTATCTATGATTTTTCAATATACCTCTATGGACATCAAACCCCCTATTTTCATTAATGTTTGTATATCTATGTGTATGTGTTTATCTCTACTCTCCAGTTTACCTCCATAGACTCTACTATATTTTCATTAACATCTCTATGTGTCAATCTCTATGTATCTATCTGTGCCTTTTTAGTTTACCTCCATTCCTTAGGGTGTTCACTATACGTATATTATCTATATCACATGTGTTTAAGGCCTATCTATAAATATCCTTATCTATGAATTTTCAAGTAATAAAACATGATCTTTTTTTATTCAATCTATAAATAGCCCCTTTATGTTATATTCTTTTGTATGTAAAAAA